>NW_006785450.1:116399-134321 GCF_000442215.2 Lipotes vexillifer | reverse complement strand
TGTAGGGAATTGCCTTTCAGTTCCATGTATCAGGCAATCTGTGACAAATTTATTGATAACAAGCTGATTTTACAGCAAGTGAAATCTCAGTATGAGGAAAGAATGTTTTCATGAAGCAACACTAGTACATCAAGTGTGAAGAAGTTCAGTATTCCAGCTGCCTTTCCTGTAATAGAATGTACAGCATAATTCCAAATGCATTGTTCTCAGATTTAATTGCATAGTAATATTCAAATCAAAGAAACAGGTAACATTCTTGGAAATATGAGCTAAGTTATGACTCAGTAAATAGTTTAGATGATTATGCTCTGTGTTGCATGAATGAAGTCATAAAAAATCAACTTTAAATGTAATTATGATAAAAATCATTTTATTCATGTACTCTAGTTGATTGTTTAATGAGTTACATTCATTTTAGACCAAAATACATGCTAAGCAGAGGAATGTCCTCTAGCTACAGCATGGCTTTTTTTCTGACTAAAAGAACCCAGACATGAGCAACTGAAAGACTGCATAATTTATCTATATCAATGTGGTTAGAATTAAAGTACATAATCCTATACTATGTACATTTCGAGGCATTTTGAAAAATTATCAAAATTGACTACTTTAGATTTCATGTTTCTTTAGATGATCTGTCTCATATTACCCTAAAGTCTAATGTTTAAATATTCTTTAAAATTTTCCCTAGTTGAATAGAAGTAAAATCCAAATATTTACCTATAGTAGGCCATATTCATAATTAAATAATCTTTTCAACATGCATAGTTACCAATGTGGGAAATGTTAAAACATAACTATTTAAACTATTTTTAATGTAATGTAGGTTATTAAATTGTTTATTGTGTATAATGGCAAATTTGTATGCACAGTTTGGCTTAAAAAGATGATGACATTTAGAAAAATCAAAATTTTGTTTTGTTTTGTTTTAGAATTCAAGTACCTGATTTAGATAAAAACAACACTAACAAAATCTATTTGTGTCATTTAAGGTAGCTATATAAAAGGCCATGCCATTTAGAGCATGGCCAGAATTATATTCTGAAGGTTGTCAGTCTCTGTGATACTCTAGATATTCAAACCAGGAAGTTTAAATTTCTATTGGGTTCAAATGAAGCGTATTTATTTTCTATTGTTCAATAATAAATTGCCACAAATTTAGTAGCTTACATAATGTTGTAGGTTAGACATCTAGGTGGGCTCAATTGGGTTCTCTGTTAGGGTCTCACAAGGCCAAAATCAAGGAGCAGACCCAGTTGAGCTCTTATCTTGATTCTCTGGAGAAGAACCACTTTCAAGCTAATTCAGATTTCGTATAATTTAGTTCCTTGTCACTAAAAATCTGAGGTCCTCATTTGTTGGTTGGCTGTTGACAGGACATCTCTCACAGCTCCTAGATACCATTCTCTGGTCCTTGCATGCTGTAAAAGAAAATTGCATCTGATCAGTTAAACATGCAAGGAAAAATTTTTCAAGACTATTGCAGTAGGAGAAAAGAGATGATTTCAATACAGGAGAGACCTTGAACTAAACACTGCTTTAACAAAAGCCATGACAATTTTTAAACATTTTGGTGAGATAATGGAAAAGTACTGGTTAAGGTTAGGGGAGAAGTTGGGCACTTGGAATTGCTGCTTATTCAAGTCAGGCTCCTACCCTCCAACAGAAACTGGGAGGTAAAGGTGCTATCTTCCCTGATGATTACATAGAAGGGATGACTTGCAGGTCATTGAGAAAAAACATTTCTGAGTTGTGGAACACTTACATGTCAAGAAAGGCAAAGGTAGAATTTGCAATTACAAGTTTGCTAAAATAAGTGCTCTTATTTTAAAGGAGGTCAGGGCCCTATAGTTCGAAAGAAACCTGTCTAAAATATAGTCAAACTGAGGGAAACATTGTTAATATCATCCAGGTCAACGTGGACCCTCCCCTCTTTCTTCAAAGCCAGCAGTGTTGTCTTGAATCATTCTCATGCTCTCTGATTCCTCTATCAGCCACCATCTAGAGAAAATTCTCTGCTTGTAAAGGACTCATATGATTAGATTAATTCCACCCAGATAATCTCTCTTTGCCTTATAATGCTCCATAATCACCGGGATAATACTCCTCATATTCACAGGTTCCATCCACAATCAGTGAGGTTAGAACTTATACAAGGGTGAGAGTCATTGAAAGTCATTCTTAAAATTTTGCCTACGACATGAACTGTGCATTTCTCCTTACATTATAATTTCCAATGTTTAATTACTGTTCAGGGCTGCACATTTTGAAGAAGAGAATGAAAGAAGTGCTCCACTGTGCACCCTTCAGTTGTTTCTTTATAAGTAGGGAAATATAGTGAACTAAGTGTGTGCACAGCAGTGGTAATTGTAAGGATATCCCAAGTAGTTTCCTTTTAATATCCCCTTCCTATCTACCTGTTTTCAGATCCACATACTCCTCACATGGGTAGGTAAAGAAATGTTTACCTTTGCAACCCTGAGTTCTAAATTCTGCTACTCCAAGAGTAGCTTCTTCAGGAACTGTAAGTAGCCTAACCCTTCTTTTTGATACCTGAAGTTATCAGAGAAGTTACCCCATCTGCATAAATTCACAGAGAGCCTTTCCCTGGTAGCTATGATGTTCTATCTCTGATTTAGGAGGGAGTGAATTGAGCAGGATAACTATATGTGAAAGTCTGTCTATTTTAAAGTATGCAACATCAAAAATAAATGCATATTACTCAACTATGTTCCAATATAAAAAATTTTTAAGTTAGTTAATTAAACCTGTTTGTTTTTTTTTCCCAATTTTTTTCCAAAAATTTTCAGTTGTTTGTCAAAAGAGTTGCCATTGAACGTGTCATTGGTTTTAAAATCAAAGTTTCCAATATGTATATGTGTGCATCTCTGAGCACTATTATAAGGGACATTTTGATCAGTATTATTAGGTATAAGTGAGAGCAGTGAACATTTGGCAGGGCTGTTACTGCAATGATGCACTTTGGGCAGAAGGCTGCAGTATTAGATCATACTGAACATCTCTAGAGATTGCATTTATCTCCATTGAATTAGCAACTAGCTAAACATTTTAATATTCCTCCTTACTTTAAACATCTCATATTTACTTTTGCTTTTTATTTTTTAAATCAGGATTCTTTTGTCACTGATAAATTCTAACACAAAAAGAAATGAGGGTAGAGAGAGGGGTAAGATTCCAGAGGGGTAAGATTCCAGAAGAGTAAGATGCAGAGATCACCTTCCTCCCCACAGATACACCAGAAATACACCTACACATGGAACAACTCCTACAGAACACCTACTGAACGCTGGCAGAAGACCTCAGACCTCCCAAAAGGCAAGAAACTCCCCCACGTACCTGGGTAGGGCAAAAAATAAAAAGAATAAACAGAGACAAAAGAATAGGGATGGGACCTGAACCAGTGGGAGCGAGCCGTGAAGGAGGAAAGGTTTCCACACACTAGAAGCCCCTTCACGGGCGGAGACTGCGGGTGATGGAGGGGGAAAGCTTCGGAGTGTAGGAGGAGCGCACAGCAACAGGGATGCGGAGGGCAAAGCGGAGATTCCCGCACAGAGGATCGGTGCCGACCAGCACTCACCAGCCCGAAAGGCTTGTCTGCTCACCCACCGTGGCTGGCAGGGCTGGGAGCTGAGGGTCGGGCTTCGCTTGGAGCACAGGGAGAGGACTGGGGTTGGTGGCGTGAACACAGCCTGAAGGGGTTAGTGCACCACGGCTATCCGGGAGGGAGTCCGGGGAAAAGTCTGGACCTGCTGAAGAGGCAAGAGACTTTTTCTTCCCTCTTTGTTTCCTGGTGTGCGAGGAGAAGGGATTAAGAGCGCTGCTTAAAGGAGCTCCAGAGACGGGCCCGAGCCGCAGCTATCAGCACGGACCCCAGAGACGGGCATGAGACGCTAAGGCTGCTGCTGCCACCCCCAAGAAGCCTGTGTGTGAGCACAGGTCACTATCCGCCCCTTCCCTCCCGGGAGCCTGTACAGCCTGTCACTGCCAGGGTCTCAGAATCCAGGAACAACTTCCCAGGGAGAACACACAGCACACCTCAGGCTGGTGCAATGTCCTGTTGGCCTCTGTTGCCGCAGGCTCGCCCCGCATCCGTACCCCTCCCTCCCCCTGGCCTGAGTGAGCCAGAGCCCCCGAGTCAGCTGCTCCTTTAACCCTGTCCTGTCTGAGCGAAGAACAGACGCCCTCCAGCGACCTACATGCAGAGGCGGGGCCAAATCCAAAGCTGAGCCCCGGAAGCTGTGCCAAAAAAGAAGAGAAAGGGAAATGTCTCCCAGCAGCCACAGGAGCAGCAGATTAAATCTCCACAGTCAATTTGATGCACCCTGCATCTGTGGAATACATGAATAGACAACAATACATCCCAAATTGAGGAGGTGGACTTTGAGAGCAAGATTTACGATTCTTTCCCCTTTTCCTCTTCTTGTGAGTGTGTATGTGTATGCTTCTGTGTCAGATTTTCTCTGTATAGCTTTGCTTTCACCATTTCTCCTAGGGTTCTATCCGTCCAGTTTTTTTTTTGTTTGTTTGTTTGTTTTACTTAAAATTTTTTTTCTTAATAATTATTTTTTATTTTAGTAACTTTATTTTATCTTACTTTATTTTATTTTCTTTTATCCTCTTTCTTTCTTTCTTTCACTCTTTCACTCTTTTTCTTTCACTCTTTCACTCTTTTTCTTTCTTTCTTTCTTTCTTTCTTTCTTTCTTTCTTTCTTTCTTTCTTTCTTTCTTCCTTTCTACTTTTTCTCCCTTTTATTCTGAGCCATTTGGATGACAGGCTCTTGGTGGTGCAACCAGGAGTCAGTGCTGTGCCTCTGAGGTTGGAGAGCCAACTTCAGGACACTGGTCCACAAGAGACCTCCCAGCTCCACATAATATCAAATGGCAAAAATCTCCCAGAGTTCTCCATCTCAACACCAGCACCCAGCTTAACTCAACGATCAGCAAGCTACACTGCTGGACACCCTATGCCAAACAACTAGCAAGCCAGGAACACAACCCCACCCATTAGCAGAGAGACTGCCTGAAATCATAAGTCCACAGACACCCCAAAACACACCATCAGACTTGGATCTTCCCCCCAGAAAGACAAGATCCAGCCTCATCCACCAGAACACAGGCTCTAGTCCCCTCCACCAGGAAGCCTACACAACCCACTGAACCAACTTTAGCCACTGGGGACAAACACCAAAAACAACAGGAACTACGAACCTGCAGCCTTCAAAAAGGAGACCCCGTACACAGTAAGATAAGCAAAATGAGAAGACAGAAAAACACACAGCAGATAAAGGAGCAAGTTAAAAACCCACCAGCCCTAACAAAAGAAGGAGAAATAGGCAGTCTACCTGAAAAAGAATACAGAATAATGATAGTAAAGATGATCCAAAATCTTAGAAATAGGATAGAGAACATGGAAGAAACATTTAACAAGGACCTAGAAGAACTAAAGAGGGAACAAGCAATGATGAACAACACAATAAATGAAATTAAAAGTACTCTAGATGGGATCAATAGCAGAATAACTGAGGCAGAAGAATGGATAAGTGACCTGGAAGATAAAATAGTGGAAATAACTACTGCAGAACAGAATAAAGAAAAAAGAATGAAAAGAACTGAGGACAGTCACAGAGACCTCTGGGGCAACATTAAATGCACCAGGGCTTCCCTGGTGGCGCAGTGGTTGAGAGTCCGCCTGCCAAGGCAGGGGGCGTGGGTTCGTGCCCCGGTCCGAGAAGATCCCACGTGCTGCAGAGCGGCTGGGCCGGTAAGCCATGGCTGCTGGGCCTGCACATCCGGAGCCTGTGCTCCACAGTGGGCGAGGCTGCAGCAGTGAGAGGCCCACATACTGCAAAAAAAAAAAGTAACACATTCATAGTAGGGGACTTCAACACCCCACTTTCACCAATGGACAGATCATCCAAAATGAAAATAAATAAGGAAACACAAGCTTTAAATGATACATTAAACAGGATGGACTTAATTGATATTTATAGGACACTCCATCCAAAAACAACAGAATACACATTTTTCTCAAGTGCTCATGGAACATTCTCCAGGATAGATCATATCTTGGGTCACAAATCAAGCCTTGGTAAATTTAAGAAAATTGAAATTATATCAAGTATCTTTTCCGACCACAACGCCATGAGATTAGATATCAATTATAGGAAAAGAGCAGTAAAAAATACAAACACATGGAGGCTAAACAATACACTACTTAGTAACGAAGTGATCACTGAAGAAATCAAAGAGGAAATTAAAAAATACCTAGAAACAAATGACAATGGAGATACAACGACCCAAAACCTATGGGATGCAGCAAAAGCAGTTCTAAGAGGGAAGTTTATAGCAATACAAGCCCACCTTAAGAAGCAGGAAACATCTCGAATAAACAACCTAACCTTGCACCTCAAGCAATTAGAGAAAGAAGAACAAAAAAACCCCAGAGTTAGCAGAAGGAAAGAAATCATAAAAATCAGATCAGAAATAAATGAAAAAGAAATGAAGGAAACAATAGCAAAGATCAATAAAACTAAAAGCTGGTTCTTTGAGAAGATTAACAAAATTGATAAACCATTAGCCAGACTCATCAAGAAAATAAGGGAGAAGACTCAAATCAATAGAATCAGAAATGAAAAAGGAGAAGTAACAACTGACACTGCAGAAATACAAAAAATCATGAGGGATTACTACAAGCAACTCTATGCCAATAAAATGGACAATCTGGAAGAAATGGACAAATTCTTAGAAATGCACAAACTGCCAAGACTGAATCAGGAAGAAATAGAAAATATGAACAGACCAATCACAAACACTGAAATTGAAACTGTGATTAAAAATCTTCCAACAAACAAAAGCCCAGGACCAGATGGCTTCACAGGCGAATTCTATCAAACATTTAGAGAAGAGCTAACACCTATCCTTCTCAAACTCTTCCAAAATATAGCAGAGGGAGGAACACTCCCAAACTCATTCTACGAGGCCACCATCACCTTGATACCAAAACCAGACAAGGATGTCACAAAGAAAGAAAACTACAGGCCAATATCACTGATGAACATAGATGCAAAAATCCTCAACAAAATCAAAATACTAGCAAACAGAATCCAACAGCACATTAAAAGGATCACACACCATGATCAAGTGGGCTTTATTCCAGGAATGCAAGGATTCTTCAATATAAACAAATCAATCAACGTGATACACCATATTAACAAATAGAAAAATCATATGATCATCTCAATAGATGCAGAGAAAGCTTTCAATAAAATTCAACACCCATTTATGATAAAAACTCTCTGGAAAGTAGGCATAGAGGGAACTTTCCTCAGCATAATAAAGGCCCTATATGACAAACCCACAGCCAACATTGTCCTCAATGGTGAAAAACTGAAAGCATTTCTGCTAAGATCAGGAACAAGACAAGGTTGCCCACTCTCACCAACATTATTTAACATAGTTTTGGAAGTTTTAGCCACAGCAATCAGAGAAGAAAAGGAAATACAAGGAATCCAAATCGGAAAAGAAGAAGTAAAGCTGTCACTGTTTGCAGATGACATGATACTATACATAGAGAATCCTAAAGATGCTACCAGAAAACTACTAGAATGGATCAATGAATTTGGTAAAGTAGCAGGATACAAAATTAATGCACAGAAATCTCTGGCATTCCTATACACTAGTGAGGAAAAATCTGAAAGGGAAATCAAGAAAACACTCCCATTTACCATTGCAACAAAAAGAATGAAATATCTAGGAATAAGCCTACCTAAGGAGACAAAAGACCTGTATGCAGAAAATTATAAGACACTGATGAAAGAAATTTAAAAATGATACAAATAGATGGCGGAATATACCACGTTCCTGGATTGGAAGAATCAACATTGTGAAAATGACTGTACTACCCAAAGCAATCTACAGATTCAATGCAATCCCTATCAAACTACCACTGGCATTTTTCACAGAACTAGAACAAAAATTTCACAATTTTTTTTTTTTTTTTTTTTTGCGGTACGTGGGCCTCTCACTGTTGTGGCCTCTCCCATTGTGGAGCACAGGCTCCGGACGCGCAGGCTCAGCAGCCATGGCTCACGGGCCCAGCCGCTCCGCGGCACGTGGGATCCTCCCAGACCGGGGCACGAACCTGCATCCCCTGCATTGGCAGGCGGACTCTCAACCACTGCGCCACCAGGGAAGCCCCACAATTTTTATGGAAACACAAAATACCCCAAATAGCAAAAGCAATCTTGAGAAAGATAAATGGAGCTGGAGTAATCAGGCTCCCTGACTTCAGACTATACTACAAAGCTACAGTAATCAAGACAGTATGGTACTGGCACAAAAACAGAAAGATAGATCAATGGAACAGGATAGAAAGCCCAGAGATAAACCTACGCACATATGGTCACCTTATCTTTGATAAAGGAGGCAGGAATGTACAGTGGAGAAAGGACAGCCTCTTCAATAAGTGGTGCTGGGAAAACTGGACAGGTATAGGTAAAAGTATGAGATTAGAACACTCCCTAACACCATACACAAAAATAAGCTCAAAATGGATTAAAGACCTAAATGTAAGTCCAGAAACTGTCAAACCCTTAGAGGAAAACATAGGCAGAACACTCTATGACATAAATCACAGCAAGATCCTTTTTGACCCACCTCCTAGAGAAATGCAAATAAAAGCAAAAATAAACAAACGGGACCTAATGAAACTTCAAAGCTTTTGCACAGCAAAGGAAAGCATAAACAAGACTAAAAGACAACCCTCAGAATGGGAGAAAATATTTTCAAATGAACCAACTGACAAAGGATTAATCTCTAAAATTTACAAGCAGCTCATGCAGCTCAATAACAATAAAACAAACAACCAAATCCAAAAATGGGCAGAAGACCTAAAGACCTAAAGACATTTCTCCAAAGAAGATATACAGATGGCCAACAAACACATGAAAGGATGCTCAACATCACTAGTCATTAGAGAAATTCAAATCAGAACTCCAATGAGGTATCACCTCACACCAGTCAGAATGGCCATCATCAAAAAATCTACAAATAATGAATGCTGGAGAGGGCGTGACGAAAAGGGAACCATCTTGCACTGTTGGTGGGAATGTAAATTGTTACAGTCACTATGGAGAACAGTATGGAGGTTCCTTAAAAATCTACAAATAGAACCTACATATGACCCAGCAATCCCACTACTGGGCATATACCCTGAGAAAACCATAATTCAAAATGAGTCATGTACCAAAATGTTCATTGCAGCTCTATTTACAATAGCCAGGAGATGGAAACAACCTAAGTGTCCATCATCAGATGAATGGATAAAGAAGATGTGGCACATATATACAATGGAATATTAGTCAGCCATAAAAAGAAACGAAGTTGAGTCATTTGTAGTGACGTGGATGGACCTAGAATCTGTCATACAGAGTGAAGTAAGTCAGAAAGAGAAAGACAAATACCATGCTAACACATATATATGGAATCTAAGAAAAAAAAATGTCATGAAGAACCTAGGGGTAAGACGGGAATAAAGACACAGATCTACTAGCTTATGGACTTGAGGATATGGGGAGGGGGAAGTGTAAGCTGTGACAAAATGAGAGAGTGGCATGGACGTATATACACTACCAAACGTAAAAGATATCTAGTGAGAAGCAGCTGCCTAGCACAGGGAGATCAGTTCAGTGTTTTGTGACCACATAGATGGGTGGGATAGGGAGGGTGGGAGGGAGGTGCAAGAGGGAAGAGATGGGAACATATTTATATGTATAACTGATTCACTTTGTTATAAAGCAGAAACTAACACACCATTGTAAAGCAATTATACTCCAATAAAGTTGTAAAAAAAAAAAAGAAATGAGGGTAATAACTTAGGCAGTTCTTAGCACAGGAAAATACATGCAAAATCATTTGTTCTAAGTATGTATTATACCTATATCAGGATTGGTAAAGTTCTTCATGTTCAATGGTACAATTAAACAATATTTCACATGTATTACTGTGAAATATAAATTACAGAAAGATCAATTACATAAAAGGTGATTGGATCCATAAGAAAGGATAGTAAACAAGCATTTTGAAAAATGGGATATGGCATTTATTAATCAATATAATCACTTTTGTATCATACTCATACATCTTTAGGGAAAAAAACAGATAGTTTTTAGTAGATATTTCACATTTTGGTATTGAAGTTGTCAGAATCACTTTATTATGTTATACTACAGTTTTGTAAAAGGTATACAAATGGTAATAATCTCATATTTATACAGCATTTTTCTCAACATTAAAGAAAAATCTTGCCTTTTTTTCCCTCAGTAGACCTGTGATCTTCACAATTTCAAAGAATCAGTGAATTACAGACTTGGAACTCAGACATTCTTTCTTTTTCTTTCTTTTCTTTTTTAGTATGTTTCTCATTAAAATGCAATCTGTTAAATTTTTTGCTAACAAGTTTAGAAAAAATGTGTAATATTTATAAAATACATTCTTGTATTTTATGTAGCAGAAATTTTAGGTGACTTGATGCTTTATAAACTGCTCTAGGTGGGAGGTAAACTAATTTAGGCAGAAGGCATGATAAAATCTGTGATAAATACATTATCAAGAAATCTAGTGTCACATATACTGCTTTTTCAGATAGCACTAGAGGGATGTTTGAGTCAGGAGAATTTTTAAAAGGAAGTAGTAGTTACAAGTGTGTACTAAGTGGAGATACTTCCATGCTCTTAAAAAGTGGTTTAATACTTAGAGAGTCATGGCCAAAGAAGAGACAGGTTGTACCAATTTCACATTGCTTGCATCCTTCCAGTCCAAGTATAATTTCTGATTCCTGGTCCCAGAGCAAAGAGTATTATCATATCCAGTTTCCCATTCTATTGGGTAAGGTTGGTGATCTAATTCATGGTAGTGATTCTTTATGAACCATGACTTGACTGCACAGGGGTTTCCCACTTCCCTTGCTTATTCAAATAAAAAACAGGCGATCCAGTAAAGTTTCAAATTTTCATTTGAAAATTTGATTACAATCTCCCTCTCTTCCCTCTGTTTTGGTCAAGACTCAGTTTCAGCTGACAAAATGTTAAACTCAAACGAGAGTAAAGGGAATTGCAAACTTATTCGTTCACATGTAAAAAGGAATCAAAGGAAAAGTCAGTCTCTTTTTCCCTCCAACTCTTAATGTCACACTTTGCTCTGAGTTTTCTTCATTTTCAGGTAGTCCCTTTCCAAGTGGAGACAAAAGTGTCCCTAAGTAGGTTCAGGTTTTATCCATCATGTAGGGAGAATGAGTATGCCTCTTAACACGTTCATTACAAATTTCAAGACTGTGTAATAGACCTCCTTTGGACAAGAACCCATCCTGAACCAGTCATTTTTGGACAAAGGAGGAAATGCTGTGAGTAGTTCAATTTGGATTATGCCTATCCAGAGCTAAGGGATGCCTGATCTGAAATATGTAGGGCTACTGTAGACAGAAATAGTTCTTCACAGGGAACTTGGTGTATTTTAATAAAAGAATAGAAATTACATTCTGGTAGGCACATTAGATGATAATCTCAACACTCCCTGGTTCCAGAGAACACATCCTGTGTCCAAAAATTAAGGTGGTTCATCACTTCTAAGGATAATTGCTTGGTCTGCTCAGCATACTTCTCTATTTTTTTCCTGATAATGAACTTTAATAAAACATAAATGTTAAAAGATATATATTACCTTAATTATAACTTTAGGTAGCTGCTTTCTTTTTAAACTTTTTACTTTGAAATAATTATACTTAGGAAGTTACAAAAAAAACACAGGGAAGTTCCCTTTACCCAGGTTCCTCCAAAGGTAACATCTTTAAAAACCAGTAAATTGATA
This sequence comes from Lipotes vexillifer, assembly GCF_000442215.2. NCBI lineage: Eukaryota > Metazoa > Chordata > Mammalia > Artiodactyla > Lipotidae > Lipotes > Lipotes vexillifer. Next base: position 122,438 of record NW_006785450.1, on the reverse strand, counting down.
TTGGTACAGGCCACAGAGATTATTCAGATTTCACCAGTTCTATGTGCATTCATTTGTGTGCATGTGTATGTGTGTGTGTGTGTGTGTGTGTGTGTGTGTGTGTGTGTGTGTAGGTTTAGTAGATTTAACATGTACATTCATGTAGCCATCAGCAAAATCAAGATACACAACTTTTTGGTCACCACAGGGCTACATCATGCTATTCCTCCTTCTTGTCTCTGACATCTGGCAACTACTAATCTATTCTCTATCTGTGTAATTTTGCATGAGAATATTTTATTAATAGAATCATGTGGTATATAACCTTTTCATATTGGCTCTTCTTGTTCAGCATAATTCCCTTGCAGTTCATCCAAGTTACTGCATACGTCATTAGTCTTCAGCGTTCTTCTCTTATTCCATGAACCACACTGTGTGTTTTGGGTATGGTTCCTCCACAAAGACAAGCATATTAATTTGTGGGTGCAGTAATCATGCTATAACACACTTATGATCATAAAATGGGCCAATTAAAACCAAGTTCCTGGGACTTGTTTTGAAAATGAGAGGTAAGGATTTGAGAATCAGTCTTTCTTGGGTGAGAAACCTGGGATTTATCAATGACCATGTCAATATATAAGATAAATAGTTTCTGAAAGCCAACTCATATAGAAAAACAGAGGTGAAATTTAGTAAGGAGTCTTAAAGGTATTTTAGACATTTCTGTCCAGTTATTGTTGAAGTCCTTGTTCTATAGAAATTTGATTATCACCTCTGCCGTTTTTTGTTGTCCTAGTAAGTTAGTTATACACTTAAATTGAAACTAAAGACATTATCAAAAAATGCCACACTCTCCACAGATTATGTTTAAAAAGTGCCACTTCTCTCATCGTTGTGACAACTGAAGTAGGGAATTATTTCTCGGTGTCTGATTACTTAAAAAAACAGCCTGCAGGAATTAGAAACCTAATTCTTATTAGTTAAATTTATATATATCTTTCTTATTAAAGCAAAAGTTACTAATATGTGAAACTAAAATATTCTTGAAGACAGCAGTCACTGAGAAACGCATAGATGGTACTTTTATATGTCTGTCATAGTGATCCACAGTAACTGTGGATAGCCATTAACAATCTCCATATGGAAAAAAATACACTTGTTGTAATTGATGACATTATAAAATGTATGAGTTAGTGGTAGATGATACTGTTAAGGAAGAATTAAAGGATGTAAATATTGCATAGTCAATTCTCTCTTTTAGATTCCCTTAGATATCTCTAGATCAGCTACTACTTCTACCTTCATGCTTTTGCTCTCTGCCTCTTGCAATTTATCACTGAATTAGTAATGATGGAACAAACACCATCAGTATAATGATAAAGCACCCTAAACACTCATTTCTCACAATATAAAATTCACTGCAAATTGTTATAATTATGCATTTTTGCCTGCATAGCCCTTCCATGACTGAGGTTCCTTCCATTGTTGATGTCCCCATTTTTAACAATTGTCTTCAATGTAACCATACAATGGGAAGAAATAATAGAGGATTATGCCTTACAAAATTTAAGTGCCAAACCTGGGAATGGAGCACCTCCCCTTCTGACCTCCCTTCTAAATCAGATGTTTGGTCCCAAACTAACATTTTTTTTTTAAATAAGACTTTACTTTTTAAGGGTAGTTTTAGATTCCCAGTAAAATTGAGAGGAAGGTACAAAGATTTTCAATATATCCCCTACCCCCACATATGCATAAACTTTTCCATTACCAACATCCTCCACCAGAGTGGTACCTTTGTTACAAATGATGAACCTGCACTGACACATCACAGTTGCCCAAAGTCCATAGCTTACATTATGGTTCATTCATGGTGTGGGGCATTCCATGGGTTTGGATAAATGTCAGATGACATGTATTAATGATTATGGTATCATACAGAGAATTTTCACTGCCCTAAAAATTCTCTGTGCTCTGTTTCTTCATCTCTCTCTTTCTCTCTCTCTCTCTTTCTCTGTCTCTCCTCTATTTGAATATACCAGGAGAAGAGGACCATCTGCAAACCAGGAAAAGGACCCTCACCAGACACCCAATCTTCTAGCACCTTCATCTAGTATTTCTCAGCCTCTAGAATGGTGAGAAATAATTGTTTGTTGTCTAAGTCACCTAGTCTATGGTGAATTGTTATAGCATCCCAACGTAAGACATCATGCTTTAAAATGGAAGTAAAAGGCAAAAAAACCTAACAGTCTGGAAATAAAGAGGGAAGGCCTTCCTGATTCAAAAGGTACGTTACCAAGGCCTTAAAACTGCCTTAAGACTTATGGATTTTAATTAAACAATCTTTTAAGAAACAAAGCAAAACAAATAAACAAACCAAACACAAGCCAAGCTAAACAAAGCAATACAAAGAAAGTAGTATAAGAAATGCATTTCATGAGACATAAAGGTAATGAGAAAAAAATGTTAACAGTTGATGAATCTTGGTGAAGAGTAGAAAAAAAATTAATTGTGTTATTTTAAAAACTTTTGTGTAGATTTTTATTTGGAGAAATTTATTTTAAGTAGCTAATTCATTAGAGAGAAAGCTGATGTAGAAGTGGACAAATGAAGGTATCAGAGAATGCTGCAGTTCTGCCTAGACTGTACACTGTGCTCAGTGTTAGTGATGACCAATATGCCTTATTAATTTCAGCAGAGATTTGGGCTCATAATCAGCAAGTCACATAGAGGGCAGGCGTGAGAAATAGCTATGTAAATGGAGGTATTATGAGAGATCTACATACAGAAAACAAAAGGTGCTAACTGGCCCCTACATTCTTTTTCCTCCTTAGAACACAGGTAAAAAGTGCATTCCATTAAAAAAATAATATAATCTCCCTAAATGAAATGAGTTAGAAATTTGGGTGAAAATAAGGCTTCTTTTGAGGAAGCTGATATCTGGGGAAGAAAAGTTGTGCTAAGTTTCATATTATGACTTCAGCTTGGCAATTTGCTCTCTATAAATGTGATTTGTATGGAAGTTTCAAGAAGGATTCTTACCCAGAGAAAGGTCTGGAAGTAAAGATGTAATAAGAAAGCCAACTAATTCTTGAAATTATAAGGGCATTGCATATCTCATAGGCAGCCAAAGGTCTAAGTCAACCAAATGAACAAGCATCATGACATATAGTTGAGCAAATATCTACAAAATTCTGAGTCAGAGAAGGAGACTGACGCCTAAAGCTCAGCTTCTCTGTACCCTGGAGCCGAATCAAAACTCAGAGAGAGTTTTGGTGAAGTAGAAAAGGATAGCTTTATTACTTTGCCAGGCAAAGGGGGATACAGCGGGCTCCTGCCTTGAAAAACTATGTGCCCCAACTTGGAGAGGATAGTGAGAAGGTTTATAGTAATTGTTCAAAGAGGGCGTGATTAGCTCATGGACATTCTTCTGATGGGTTGGTGGTGAGATAAGTAGGAGTCAGCATCATTAACCTTCAGGTTCCAACTGGTCTGGGGTATACATGCTTGTGGGCAGCATACCATCGTTAACTGTTAACTCCCCCCACTGGAGGGGTTTCAGTAGCTGCAAAACAGCTCAAAGATATTGTTGCCTCTATCCATTGATGGGGAATCAGGACCTTGCTCCAAGCTTGCGCTATTGTTTCTCCTGTTTTTTTCTCCCTGGTCTCACATCTCATCCCTTCCCTAATTAGCAACTGCTTGAATATGCCCGTTGGAACTCAGGGAAAGTCATGGAGGCTGAATGAAGGCTATTTCCTATAATCAAAGAAATGGGGAGACCCAGAAAGGCTTTGTGACCAGGAGCCCCACAGGGCCCTGCTCTGTATCAAGACCAAGATGTTATATTCAGTCAGACTCCTTTCAAGTGTAAATTCTATTTAGACAATAATGTTAAAGCATTCAAGAGGTCAGGAAATGTAGACTTGGTGATCCTGTTAGGTAGTTAGTCAGACAATAGCAGCAAGGAGGCGACAATGGTGAAAAGACAAGAGGAGAGTAGTCAAATTACACCCTAACCATCTGGGGGCCCTCCCCTGAACCCACCCAGAAGGGGCAAAACTATGGTCATGTGGTGGGCAACTTATTCTGATAAAGAGGGTGCACAGTAGCAGGAGGGAACTTTCCCAGGCTGTGCATGCCCAGACTAGACAGGCGTATAACCTCTAGTAAACCCAAACTCATTATACTATCATCATTGTAATAAAATCTGCATGTGGTTTCCCCCCCCCCACCATCCTGGGGAGGGGAGCGGAGTGGGGTAGGGGTGAGGGGCGATTTTCTTAACAAATCAAGGGTAAGGCCATGCACAATAATAAACTTGTTACATAGCTCGGGACTGTCAATCAAATAATGATCCCCTGTCACTCACCCAAGATCTCACTCTGCCTCCTCACAGAACCCTCCTTATAAACACTTAAGCCTGTACAGGAGTGCTGGTTTCACTTCGCAGAAGCATAAACAGCCCCCTTTCCCTCTGAGAGCATAACTATGTTTTAAATAAACTTTGCTTTGAGCTTAAGCCGGAAGTGGTAGTCAGTCTGCAATTCTTTGCTTGCTATCACAAGGACTGAGATTGCTGGTCCGGGTCTTCATTTGACCTCCTCAGTTGAAGCTATTTGACACAACGCACACCAACCTGGTAACAATCCCTAACTGGGGAAAGGGATTATCAGAAAATAAGACACCATCACCAAAAATATGAATTAAAAGAAGGAAAAATTGGGGCTTCCCTGGTGGCGCAGTGGTTGAGAGTCTGCCTGCCGATGCAATGGACGTGGGTTCGTGCCCCGGTCCGGGAAGATCCCACATGCCGCGGAGCGGCTGGGCCCGTGAGCCATGGCCGCTGGGCCTGCGCGTCCGGAGTCTGTGCTCTGCAATGGGAGAGGCCACGACAGTGAGAGGCTCGCATACCGCAAAAAAAAAAAAAAGAAGGAAAAATTGGAATCAGTGAAAATATTCTTTATTATTCTATAATGGTGGATACTTGTCATTTGTTAATACCCAAAGCAAAGAGTGATTCCAAATATGGACTTTTGCTAATGATAATATATAAATATGGGCTCATTAATTGTTACAAAGGAAACACACCAATGCAAGACGTTGATGTTGGGAGAAACTGGGGTAGTGAGAGCATGAGAGGAGACATGGGAACTCTGTAGTTTCCACTCAACTTTTTATGCAAAACTTCTCAAAAATAATGTCCACTGATTAAACAAAACAAAACAAAAACAATATGAGATATCAATAGACATCAATGTAGATATTAACAATTCCTAATGCTGACAAAATTTCAGAAAAAGAGACTCATTCATTGCTGTTAGAAATGAAAACATGGCACAGCTACTTTGAAAGACAGTTTGGCAGTTGCTTAACAAAACTTAACAAAGTCTTAGCATAAGACCCAGCAATTATGAAGATATGTCCACAACAAATTGAAAACTATATACACATCAAAACCTACACACAGATGATTATAGTAGTTTTATTCATAATTGCCCAAACTGGAAAGAACAAAGATTTTTAACAGGCAAATAAACTATGGTAGGTCCATGCATTAGAATATTATTCAATGATGAAAATTAATCCATTAAGCCATAAAAAGCCATGGGGGTACTTTAAATGCACAAAGATAAGTGAAAGGAGCCAAATAAAAAGGCTACATATTGTATGATGTCAGTTTTATGTCCTGCTGGAAAAGGTAAAAAAAAAAAAAAACACTATAGAGCTAGTGAAGAGATTAGTGGTTGCCAGGGATTTGGGGTTGTGGTAGGAGAGCCTAATAGGGGAAGCATGAGTTTTTTTGTTTCATTTTGTTAGGATAGTGAAACTATTCCATATAATAGTGTAATGGTGGATAGATGACACTATGCATTTTTTAAAACCATTTTTATTACTTATTAAAATGCATTTATAGAACTTTACAGCCTTCACAGCCATGAAATAGGGACAATGTACGTAAATTTAAAAATATATTTACATGGTCAGGGGATAACAGGATGGACTGCAGTTTTGAGATGTGAACCTAAATACATTACAAATATATGAAACAATCCCACTGAA
>NW_006785450.1:115320-116389 GCF_000442215.2 Lipotes vexillifer | reverse complement strand
GGGAAAAGTTGCTGAACTTTAGAAATGATAGGCAACTGCAAGAATAAAAGCAAAAAGAAATTGCACAAAAGAACTGCCCTCTCATTGATAACATTGTTTCACACTGGAGTATGTGATAACAATTGACAATACTATACATGCATACAGGAATTAAAGACTTAGTGAAATGATAGCAGATTGTGGGAGCCAGGTTTCTCACTGTTGCAGTGGGGATTTATAGATAAACAAGGGAGAAGGCTAGAACGATTCACATAGTAATGGATAGAGATGGAGAGGTAAGGAAGAATGCAAGATTAGCATATATAAATACACATGCTTATGTATAGAAATATATTATATATATATACACACACACACACACACACACACACACACACACACACACACACACATATTTCATTTCTCTACCGACTAAAGGGGCTTAAAAGAAATGACATTTTGTTATAAAGGATCACATCTAGTACCCAGAACTTGGGTTCTAATACCATTTATAATAAAAGGAACCAGAGTTCTTTGGAGAAAGGACTGATTTTAGGATATGGGCAGTAAAGATACAAAATGAACCTGAAGCAACTTGTACTGACAGAAAGTGCTAAAAAAAACAATAAGCACACACATTTATGGGAGCATGTTAAAGCACACTGTTATAGGTTGAATTTTGTACCCCCAAAAGATATGTTCAAGTCCTAACCCTCAGTATCCATAAATATGACCTTACTTGGAAATAGGTTATTTGCAGATGTAATCAAGTTACAATGAAGTCATACTGGTAGAATGAGCCCTGATGCAATGCCTGGTATCCTTGAAAGATGAGGGAAATTTGGGCACATAGGTACACAAAGATGGAAGACAGCTTTGGGAAGAAACAGAGTTACCGGGGAGAATGTAATATGAAGACAGATGTAAAAATTGGAGTGATGTATCTACAAACCAAATAATGCCAAGGGTCGCTGACCAGGACCAAAAGCTAGGAGAGAATCATAGATGGGATTTTCCTACAGGGCCTCAAGTAGGAACTGACCCTACTGACACCTTGATTTCAGACTTCTAGCTTACAAAACTCTGAGAG
>NW_006785450.1:114522-115310 GCF_000442215.2 Lipotes vexillifer | reverse complement strand
TCCTGCTGCTTTTATCCACCCAGTTTGTGGTACTATAATAACAGTCCTAGGAAACTAATACAGATTTTGATATTGGGAATTGGGTGCTTCTGTAACAAATATCTAAAAATATCAAGGTGGTTTTGAAATTGGGTAATGGGTAGAGATTGAAAGAACTTTGAAGCACCTGATAGGAAAAAAAAAGTTAGATTTCCTTAAAGAGACAGTTGGTTAGAAATACAAATTTTTAATGCAATTATGGTGAGTACACAAATAGAAGTGAGGAACATGGTATAAAAAGCTTCTGTCATCTTATACAGATAATCATGAACAAGCAGTTGAAGTATGAATGTTCATGGTGCCTCTGTTGAGCTCTCAGATGGAAATGAAGAACACATTATTGGATATCGGGGATTCGTAAAGTAGCAGAGAACTTGAGTGAATTATGTTATATTGTTGGATGGAAGTAGCATTTGTAAGTAACAACCTTGTATTTTAAACTGAAAAGATTTCCAAACAAAGTGTAGAAGGTATCCCCTAGTTTTTCCTTGATGCTTACAGTAAGATGCGGGAGGAAAGAGAATAAGACAAGGAAGGAATTGTTAGGCAAAAGTAACCAACACGGGCTTCCCTGGTGGTGCAGTGGTTGAGAGTCCGCCTGCTGATGCAGGGGACATGGGTTCGTGCCCCGGTCCGGGAAGATCCCACATGCCGCGGAGTGGCTGGGCCTGTGAGCCATGGCCGCTGAGCCTGCGCGTCAGGAGCCTGTGCTCCGCAACGGGAGAGGCCACAACAGTGAGAGGCCCGCA
>NW_006785450.1:63365-114417 GCF_000442215.2 Lipotes vexillifer | reverse complement strand
TGTAGGGAAGCTTTTATGTCTTGGATTTCTATGAATTATGCAGAAGACCAACAAGGATTATGAGAATTTGATACTAGCAGAAACTCTGTCAGCCAGGACTGATAGAGACAGAGGTAGAAAAAATGAAGAAAAAAAGTGACTTTGAGGGAAGATCCATGAAAGCAGAGTCCAGGAGGACCAGGCTGTTGGCACAGAGGCTGAGCAGTCCAAGGGGTCCTCCCCACTGTGAGACAGCAGGGCCTCAGTCTGGAGGACACAGATTGTGGAGTATAAACCCACAGAGAATTATTCTCAGGCCTTAGAATCTATGGAGTTTGTCCCACTGAGTTTCAGACTTACTTGGGACCCAAGACCCATTTTATGCTTCCAATTTCTCCTTTTTGGAACGATAATTTCTACGCTATGCCTTTCCTATCACACTATAGCTCGTTAAAAATTTGATTCATAAAAAGTGTGTTATCTCAGTACAATGGAACAAAATTAGAAAAACAAAACAGAACAAGAATTGAAAAATTTATAAACATGTGAGAACTTAAATTGCATCACTAAATAACAGATCAAAGAAGAAATCATAAGAGAAATTATAAACAACTCTGATATAACTGAAAGTGAAAATAAACCATACATCAAATCTTGTGGGATGAGACTAAAGCAGTACTCAAAAGAAAAATTTACACCTGCAAATACTATATTTAAAAAGAGAAAGAAAAAATCTCAAATCAATAACCTAATCTTCCACCTTAAGAAATGAAAAAGAACATTAGAGCAATCTAACCCAAAACAAGCAAGAGAAAGAAAATTATAAAGATTAGGGAAGAAACAAATGGAATGGAGAATAGAAAAATAATAGAGAAAATCAACAACAAGAAATTGTTTGCTTTTTAAAAAATCAACAATATCATCAAACTTTAGATATATTGCCAAGAAAATAAAGAAAGAAGGCTCAAATTATCAAAATTAAGAATGAAAGAGAACATAGAAATACAAAGGATTAAACAAGAATTTCCACCAACTGTATATCAACAGATTAACACATGAAAAGAACAAATTCCTAGAAAGAGAAATAGTAACAAAATTTGCTCATAGGAAACTAAATTTTAATAACTCTTTAAGAATTAAAAAGGTTAAATTAGTAATTTTAAAACTTTCTACAAATAAAATCTATAAAGAAAAATCCAGATTGTTTCAAAGGTGAATTCTATGAAAGTTAAAAAAAAAAAAAAATCTATACGAATTCTTCAAAATTCTTCCCAAAAATGGAAGGTAAGGAAATTGCTCCAAACAAACTTGATGAGGTATGTATTACCTTGATAACAAACTAGACAAAGACACCACAAATAAACAACACTTTGAACTAATATCCCTTATGAATATAGATGACAAAATCCTCATCAAAATCCTTGCTATCTGAAGCCAAAAATATAGAAAATGGATTATACACCATGATCTAGTGTGATTTATCCTAGGAATGAAAGATTGGTTTAACATCTGACAATCAACTAATAGAATGCAGTATTTTAATAGAATAAAGGAACATAATACATGTTCATTTCAGTAGATGCAAAAATTTATTTTGACAAAATCTAAAACATTTTCAAATTAAAACTCACAACAATCTAGGAATATAATAACACTCCTCAAACTAATGAAAGACATCTACCCAAAACAAAACAAAACAAACTAAACAAAATAAAATTCAACAACAAAAGACTTCATGATAAAAGACTGAATACTTTCCCCCTAAGATCAGAAAAAGCAAAAATATCCACTCTGACATTTCTATCTAAAATTTACTGGTGTGTCTAACCAAGGCAATCATACATTAAACACTGATATCCAGAAAGAGGTAAAATGATTTCTGTGAATTTTCAAATGGCATATTCTTATAAACAGAAGACCCTAAAGAATTTATTTACAAATTATTAAAACTAATAAACAAGTTCAGCAAGATTAATATAAAATAATAAATTGAATTTTAATAAATTGAATTGAATTTTAATATATTTAATTTAATATAACCTCAATGAAAAATTCAAATAACATTCCATACAATAAGATCAAAAATAATAAATTATTTAGGAATTCATTTAACAAAAGGCATGCAAGACTTGTATAGGGAGAATTAAAATTCTAAATAAATGGGGAAAATCTCATATTCATGGATCAGAAAACTATATAACAATATTATTTAGATGTCAACACATCCTAAATTGACACACAGATTCAAACTTTATCATATCAAAATTCCTACAGCATTTCTTTCAGAAATTGTTAAAACGATCCTAAATTTCATATAGAAAAGCAAGAAACTCAGGTGGTCCAAACAGTTAAAATAGAAGAACAAAGTTGGAAGACTCACATTTCCTGATTTCAAGATTTACTACAAAGCCACAGTATTCAAGTCACCGTGGTATTGTCATATGGTAGACACATAGATCAATGAAATAGAGTTGAGAGTTTAAAAATAAACCCTTACATGTATGTCAATTGATTCCAAAGAAGAGTGCAAGATGAATCAATTAGAAAAGTCTTTTCTACAAATATTACTAGAAAAATTGTATATCCGGATGGAAAAAAATGAAGCTAGATCTTTTTTTACAAATCATACACAAAAATTCACTCAGATACATTATAGGAGTAAATGTAATTATTAATATTTTAAAACTCTTAGAAGAAAATATAGGAGTAAATCCTCATTATATCTGGTTAGACAATGTTTTCTTAAATATAACACCAAAAAAACACTACTGACAAAATTAAAAACAAAGTTTCCTCCATGAAAATTCGAAACTTCTGTGTTGTATGTAGTATCTTATCAAGTGGGAAAAAACATTCCCCCCAGAATAGGAGAAAATATATTCAATGATTTCTGGATTTATATATTCTGCCGTTTTATATTTATCAGAATATATTTAAATAATTATTAAACTCAATAATAAAGGCAAATGACCTTATTTTTAAAATGGGTAAAGGATCTGTATAGACATTTCTCCACCAAAATATGCAAATGGCCAATCAGCACAGACAAAGATGTTCAAAATCACTAGCTGTTAAAGAAATTCAAATCAATCTATGAGATGACACTTCATATCCACTAAGATGGCAATAATCCAAAAGACACACGATAACAAGTGTTGGCAAGACTTTAAAGAATTTGAATATTCATATTTTTCTGGTGGGAATGTAAAATGGTGGACTTTGGAAAACTGTTATTTCCTCAGAATTTAAGCATATTATTACTATATGACCAAGTTTATCCACTTCTAGTTATGTCCCTAAGATAATTAAAAGCATATATCTACACAAAAAGTTGAACATAAATGTTCACAGCAGCATTATTCAGTTTAGTTGGAATAGGGGAAAAATGTATATCAGTTGACAAATATATATAATGTGATTTACCCATATAATAGAATATTTATCCATATAGTGTAAATAAAATACTGATACATGCAGAAGACTACATGTTGCATAATTCTATTTGTATGAAATATCTGGAATAGGCAAATCTATAGAGATAGAAATATCCCCTTGGTCTTGGGGAGTGTGGCGTGAACAGGAGTGACTACTGATGGATGTAGGGTTTATTTTGGAGTGATGACAGTGTTTTAAATATAAATTGTGTTGATGATTGCACAACTTTGTGTACAAACTAACAAAATTAAGAATAATGGGTATATTTTATGGCATATGAATTATATCTCACTAAATCTGTTAATTTAAGAATTTGTTGTATTAATTTTTAAATTAAATCATTTTATCAATTCCCTATGGAATGCTCATCCATTTCTTTAGATTCTTGTTATCATTTTTCTACTATACATCATCTCAGTTGATTTGCACATCTGTTAAAATCAGATGTCATTAAATAATCTACTGAAAAGTATTTAAATGAGTCCTAGAAATAACACTGGAAAATTGTGAAAGTTTATTGGTATAGCAGTTATGCCTACATTGTATGAACATTGCTCTTTTAAAAATTCATTATAAATCATCCTGAAGATCACATACAGGGAGAAAAGTCAGCAAACATTTTTCTTTTGAGAGAATTATTTTTTTGCCTCTTTCCCAGGGAGATACAATTGGATAAAAGAGTTTGCTAGCCACATTAGTTTGTACTGTTGTATTTTTGTCTCACTGTTGTCCATTTATACATTTGTGTTGTCATACAGAAAACATCTGCTGCACGGTAAGTATAATATAATAAACTTTTTTAAGAAAGGTCAAATCTAGATTGAAATATAACCGTTGCCACTTACAAGATTTTGCAAGCTATTTAACCAATTAATCTCAATGCTCTTATTTGTTAAATGGGTACATACACTGAAGTATTGTGAAGATGAGATTAAATGGCAAGTGCTTAGTCAATATCACCATGCCAGATATTTGGCGTTTTTATGAAGTCTGGACTTTGTGAGTGTGGATGTGATTGTGCATGGGTGTGTTTATATGAGTGTATAAAGTAACTATATATTTTTTACTACATTTTCAATTATATCTCTTAAATCTTGAGATATATACTACCTAAAATTTTCCTGCAAATTTAGATAATATTTTGTTTAATTCTTGAAGCTTAAATATTAGAGACTTTATTTATAGTTTATCTTGGTTTTGTTTCTCTTGCTTTTTACTATATATTAAGATAATGTCAAAGTATACATGTTAGAACTTATCATGGCTCTATACTTTATCAAATAATCCTGAGTTTATTTTTATCATCACACTTTAGTTGAATATAAAATAGTTTATCTATTTTAAATGGTTAATTATTTGATGCCAACAGTGATTTTAAACTGAACAAAATAAATTGGCTTATTGATAAAGATTCGTAACATTACATTTACCACCTTGATTATTTTAATCATCTCAGTTGATATCTAAAACTTTAACAATTTTGAAACAAAAAATTCATAATCAATTGTTGATTAAAACTGATTTCACCTTGAATTTTCTGAAGTGATTTTTATTAGTTCACAGTAAATCTTTTGAGAAGTAAGTGAAGCAAATCTACTTCCCAAGAGACAGTACATGAAACAGTGTTGGAGCAAACAAACACAAAAAACTGACAGTATATTTACATCTGCCTCAGGGGAACTGGTACTTGTGAATTTTGTGACAAAATCTAATACTTTGAAGGAAATTTGATCTTTCTGACAGTTCCACCAAGTTATCATACCAAAAACAGAAATAATTTTGCCACTTTCAGGAAGTCAAGGAAACATTATTAGGAGATAAGAAAACATGATATTCAGTACAATATGTCTTTGGCTCTAGAATTTTAAAGATATTCAATTTTGGCAATATTGTTCCACATTAAGTGATCTAATTTTTCATTTATGCCATTCAGTTACTCTCTAGGTCTTTTGTATGAGTGATGAAGAGAAAAAGAGAGAGGAAAAAGAGAGAGGGAGAGAGGGAGGAATTAAGAGAGAGAAGGAGTACTCATTCACAACCTCTTAAAATAATGGCGAATGTTTTACTTTCAGATATTTGCCATCCATAAAAGTCTAACATCTGTTATATTTCAATTTTTCTATGTTGTAAACTTATATATGGAATAATGTTTATTTTCCATACAATTTTGAATAGCATATCATTTATCATTTCTGAAATGTAAAATTTCTAAAATACACACACACATGATTTATTAAATGCTGATTACCTTTCGATTGCATTATAGTTCCCCATTTTTCTGTATTCCACCTACTGGAGAGTAAGATACAATTTAGTGGTGGACATTCTGTGGAAAAGAGGGATGTTAAAGGTAAGTCATATTTTTATAAATATCAGATATGTAGAGGAGGGGGCAGTGTCTATCTAAGTGGTAGGCAATCTATCAAATGCTGTAGAACAGAATAAAAAGTTGTGTGGAGTCTGAAGATGTGGCAAAACAAGGCTGGAAAATGTGGCTCAAAATAAAATTAAAATGAAGTCTGGAAGCATACATAGACACTGAAGTAAGACAATATGTGTGTAGCATCAGACTAGAATAAACTTCTTCAAGAAACTGTTCCCTGAAAGAGCAGTCTTGTTTATGTTAGGGGGTGTATTTCCAATGAGTAACTTAAAGAATTAAATCCTTTTTGGATGCATGATGATGATTATTACACATCACAGTATTTGCCAAAAAAGGAAGTGTAGAATAATGCAAAACATTTTACCCTTAGAATTAGATGATCTTACTCAGATGATTTACCCTTTTATTTATTTATTTCAGATTTTATTGATGTATGATTTTCATGTAATCATATTAATCAGGTTTCATTATACAATTTGATAAAAATTTTAAATGTATGCAATCATTTAATCACTACCACATCATGATATAGAACATTACTAGAACCAAAAACTTCCCTTATGACCCTTTGCACCCAATCTTCTAATATCCTCTATTGGCAATATATAAACTGTTTTATATCATTACATTAAATAAAAACATATAATATGAAGTCTTTGGAGGCTGGCTTCTTTCAAATGTCTTTGAGAATTATCCATTTATTTTGGGGTTCCTGGTCCAAATCCCAATGTTGGGGGATGCCCCCACACCAACAAGCAAGCTGGGTGTCCTATGATTTACCTCCATTTTGAAACTGTCTAGCTGGGGAGAGCATCAGATCCCACAAGTTAAGGGTTCAGTCCCACAAGACTGTCCCCGACCCACAGCCTATCTCAGAGACCAGTCATAAGCCCAGGTTGTCACCTGTGCTTCTGACAGATTGGCTATAAATAAGAGTTCCCACGACCCTCTTCTCAGAGTTCATTAATAGCTAGGGTGGCTCACAGAACTCAGAGAAACATTCTACTTACTAGATCACTGGTTCGTTATAAAAGGATATAACTCAGGAACAGTCAGATGAAGGAGAGGCATAGGGCAAGAGATATGGAAAGGCATGAAGCTTCTATGCTGTCTTCAAGCTCGCCATTCTCTTCAAATCTCCATGTGTTCACCAACCCAAAAGGTCTTGGAAGCCTGTTCTTTTGGGTTTTTATGGAGGATTCATTACATAAGAATGATTGATTAAATTAATGACCATTGGTGATCCATTCAACCTCCAGCCCCTCTTGCCTCCCCGAAGATCAGGGAGTGAGACTGAATGTTCTAACCCTCTAAGAGATGATCGGTTCTTGTGACAACCAGTCCCCGTTCTTATGTGGGGTCCAAAAGTCACATCATTAACGTAACAAAAGACATCTCTATCATTTTCATCACTTAGAAAATTCCAAGGGTTTTAAGAGCACTATGCCAGAAAGGGGATAAAGACCAAATATATATTTCTTATAAAACACAATATCACATCATGCTACTGTGTCTATCAGAAATCAATTCATTTTTAGTGTTGATTTGGATTTCATTATATGGTTATACAACAGTTTATCAAATTTTCAGATAGTATGAAGACAGCTGCTGTAAATGTCTGAAATCTTGTCTTTGGGATACACGTTTCAATTTACTTTGGTATCTGACCTAAGAGTGAAATTGCTTATTCCATGGTAATCATAGGCTTAACTTTATAGGAAATTGTCAAATTATTTTTGAAAATAGCTAGCTTAGTTTGTATTGCAATGCATCAGAGTTCTTCACCAATATTTGGTAATAACCAGTCATTTTAAATTCAGTCATTCTAGTAGGAATGTAAAGTATCTCATAATGGTATTAATATGCATTTCCTAAAGACTAATAATATTGACTACATTGTCATGTTCTTAAGTATCAGCTAAATTTCTTGTTGGGTGAGGTATAGCTTAAATTTTTTAGCAATTTTTATTGAATTATTTTTCTTTTTATTAATAAGCTGTAAGAAATTTTACATATTCAGGATATAAGTCCTTTATCAGATATGTGTTGCTCAAATATTTCATCATAGTCTTTCACCATTAAGTATAATGTTAGCTGTAGTATTTTAGTATGCCTTTATCAGGATTAGAAAGTTTCTTTCTATTCCTACTTTGCTGAGATTTGTATCATAAATCAGTATAGAGTTTTATCAAATTCATGAGATTTTAATGATATTAAAACTTGGTTACTGGGAAAGAATCAAGCATTTATCCTGTATCACCATATGAACTATATAGCACTGGATAACCAAATAGTATACTATGGAAACCACCTTTTTATAAAATTATTCAAATTAATAAATTAAAATAAATATTTAGAATTAGAACATATCCATCTCCCAACCCCCAATGAATGAATAAGAAAATTAAAATATTTTATTTTACTTTCATTTACTCTTTCTCTAACATTTTCCCTTTCATTATGTAGATCAGAATTTCTGACCTGTATCATTTTCCTTCTCCCCAAAGTCCTTATCGGCCACTTATTGCAAGGTAGTTCTACTGTTAAAAAAGACCCTCAGTTTTAGTGTGAGAGATTCTTTATTGCTCTTTCACTTTGGAGGGATAATTTCACTGGTTAAAAAATTCTAAGTCAATGATGTTTTTTTTTCCACCACTTTAAATATTTCACTTCACTGTATTCTTGATTGCATGGTTTCTAATAAGCAGTTTGATATAATTCTTATCTTTGTTCCTTTGTAAGTCTTTTTTCCCCTCTTGGCCCCCTTGTAGTTTAAAATCTCAAGCTAGTCTACACTGAGCCTCCATCAATCCATCAATTACAATTTAAAGTATTCCTTCTGATACTGGATCCACTTGTAGGATTCTGATTCTGGGCTTCTGTTCCCCATAAACTGTGGTTCTTTGTACCTACCTGTCTCTCTAGTTTTCAGAGCAGAAGTTTGCTCTGTTACCTCAGTTCTCTGGTGAATCTAAGAAATATTGTTTTGTTTTTGATTTTTTAACATCTTTATTGGAGTGTAATTGCTTTACAAAGGTGTGTTAGTTTCTGCTTTATAAAAAAGTGAATCAGGTATACATATACATATGTTCCCATATCTCTTCCCTCTTGCATCTCCCTCCCTCCCACCCTCCCTATCCCACCCCTCTAGGTGCACAAACCACCTAGCTATCTACCTTACGTTTGTTAGTGTATATATGTCCATGCCTCTCTCTTTCCCTTTTTCACAGCTTACACTTCCCCCTCCCCATATCCTCAAGTCCATAAGCTAGTAGGTCTGTGTCTATTCCCATCTTACCCCTAGGTTCTTCATGACCTTTTTTTTTTTCCTCTCTTAGATTCCATATAAATGTGCTAGCATACAGTATTTGTTTTTCTTTCTGACTTACTTCACTCTGTATGACAGACTCTAGGTCCATCCACCTCACTACAAATAACTCAATTTCATTTCTTTTTAGGGCTGAGTAATATTCCATTGTATATATGTGCCACATCTTCTTTATCCATTCATCTGTTGATGGACACAGGTTGCTTCCATGTCCCAGCTATTGTAAATAGAGCTGCAATGAACATTGTGGTACATGACTCTTTTTGAATTATTGTTTTCTCAGGGTATATGCCCAGTAGTGGGATTGCTGGGTAGTATGGTAGTTCTATTTCTAGTTTTTTAAGGAACCTCCATACTCTTCTCCATAGTGGCTGTATCAACTCACATCCCCACTAACAGTGCAAGAGTGTTCCCTTTTCTCCACACCCTCTCCAGCATTTATTGTTTCTAGATTTTTTGATGATGGCCATTCTGACTGGTGTGAGATGATATCTCATTGTAGTTTTGATTTGTATTTCTCTGATGATTAATGATGTTGAGCATTCTTTCATGTGTTTGTTGACAATCTGTATATCTACTTGGGGGAAATGTCTACTTAGGTCTTCTGCCCATTTTTGGATTGGGTTGTTTGTTTTTTTATTCTTGAGCTGCATGAGCTGCTTGTAAATTTTGGAGATTAATCCATTGTCAGTTGCTTCACTTGCAAATATTTTCTCCCATTCTGAGGGTTGTCTTTTTGTCTTGTTTATGGTTTCCTTTGCTGTGCAAAAGCTTTGAAGTTTCACTAGGTCCCATTTCTTGCTTTTTGTTTTCAGCTCCATTACTCTAGGAGATGGGTCAAGAAGGATCTTGCTGTGATTTATGTCATAGAGTGTTCTGCCTATGTTTTCCTCTAAGAGTTTGATAGTTTCTGGCCTTACATTTAGGTCTTTAATCCATTTTGAGCTTATTTTTGTGTATGGTGTTAGGGAGTGATCTAATCTCATACTTTTACATGTACCTGTCCAGTTTTCCCAGCACCACTTATTGAAGAGGCTGTCCTTTCTCCACTGTATATTCCTGCCACCTTTATCAAAGATAAGGTGACCATATGTGCATGGGTTTATCTCTGGGCTTTCTATCCTATTCCATTGATCTATCTTTCTGTTTTTGTGCCAGTACCATACTGTCTTGATTACTGTAGCTTTGTAGTATAGTCTGAAGTCAGGCACGCAAGCTCAGCGGCCACGGCTCACAGGCCCAGCCGCTACGCGGCTCACGGGCCCAGCCGCTACGCGGCATGTGGGATCCTCCCAGACCGGGGCACGAACCCGTATCCCCTGCATCGGCAGGCGGACTCTCAACCACTGCGCCACCAGGGAGGCCCCCATACTGTCTTTATTACTGTAGCTTTGTAGTATAGTCTGAAGTCAGGAAGCCTGATTACTCCAGCTCCATTTTTCGTTCTCAGGATTGCTTTGGCTATTCGGGATCTTTTGTGTTTCCATACAAATTGTGAATTTTTTTGTTCTAGTTCTGTGAAAAATGACAGTGGTCGTTTGATCGGGATTGCATTGAATCTGTAGATTGCTTTGGGTAGTAGAGTCATTTTCACAATGTTGATTCTTCCAGTCCAAGAACATGGTATATCTCTCCATCTATTTGTATCATCTTTCATTTCTTTCATCAGTGTCTTATAATTTTCTGCATACAGGTCTTTTTTCTCCTTAGGTAGGTTTATTCCTAGATATTTTATCCTTTTTGTTGCAGTGGTAAATGGGAGTGTTATCTTAATTTCATTTTCAGATTTTTCATCATTAGTGTATAGGAATGCCAGAGATTTCTGTGCATTAATTTTGTATCCTGATACTTTACCAAATTCATTGATCAGCTCTAGTAGTTTTCTGGTAGCATCTTTAGGATTCTCTATGTATAGTATCATGTCATCTGCAAACAGTGATAACTTTACTTCTTCTTTTCAAATTTGAATTCCTTTAATTTCTTTTTTTTTCTCTGATCATTGTGGCTAAAACTTCCAAAACTATGTTGAATAATAATGGTGAGAGTGGGTAACCTTGTCTTTTTCCTGATCTTAGTGGAAATGCTTTCACTTTTTCACCACTGAGGGTGATGTTGGCTGTGGGTTTGTCATATATGGCCTTTATTATATTGAGGAAAGTTCCCTCTATGCCTACTTTCTGCAGGGTTTTTATCATAAATGGGTGCTGAATTTTGTCGAAAGCTTTTTCTGCATCTTTTGTGATGATCATATGGTTTTTCTCCTTCAGTTTGTTAATATGTGGTATCACGTTGATTGATTTGCATATATTGAAGAATCCTTGCCATCCTGGGATAAACCACACTTGATCATGGTGCCTGATCTTTTTAATGTGCTGTTGGATTCTGTTTGCTAGTATTTTGTTGAGGATTTTTGCATCTTTGTTCATCAGTGATATTGGCCTATAGTTTTCTTTCTTTGTGACATCTTTGTCTGGTTTTGGTATCAGGGTGGTGGTGGCCAAATAGAATGAGATTGAGAGTGTTCCTCCCTCTGCTATATTTTGGAAGAGTTTGTGAAGGATAGGTGTTAGGTCTTCTCTAAATGTTTGATAGAATTCGCCTGTGAAGCCATCTGTTCCTGGGCTTTGGTTTGTAGGAAGACTTTTAATCACAGTTTCAATTTCAGTTCTTTTGATTGGTCTCTTCATATTTTCTGTTTCTTCCTGGTTCAGCCTCAGCAGGTTGTGCATTTCTAAGAATTTGTCCATTTCTTCCAGGTTGTCCATTTTATTGGCATAGAGTTGCTTGTAGTAATCTCTCATATCCTTTGTATTTCTGCAGTTTCAGTTGTTAGTTCTCCTTTCTCATTTCTAATTCTATTGATTTGATTCTTGTCTTTTTTTAATCTTGATGAGTCTGGCTAATGGTTTATCAATTTTGTTTATCTTCTCAAAGAACCAGCTTTTAGTTTTATTCATCTTTGCTATCATTTCCTTCATTTCTTTTTCATTTATTTCTGATCTGATCATTATGATTTCTTTCCTTCTGCTAACTTTGGGGGTTTTTTTGTTCTTCTTTCTCTTATTGCTTTAGGTGCAATGTTAGGTTGTTTATTTGAAATGTTTCCTGTTTCTTAAGGTAGGATTATATTGCTATAAACTTCCCTCTCAGAACTGCTTTTGCTGCATCCCATATGTTTTGGGTCGTAGTGTCTCCATTGTCATTTGTTTCTAGGTATTTTTTGATTTCTTCAGTGATCACTTCATTATTAAGTAGTGTATGGTTTAGCCTCCATGTGTTTGCATTTTTTACCGATCTTTTCCTGTTCTTGATATCTAGTCTCATAGCATTGTGGTCAGAAAAGATACTTGGTATCATTTCAATTTTCTTAAAGTTACCAAGCCTTGCTTTGTGACCCAAAATATGATCTATCCTGGAGAATGTTCCATGAGCACTTGAGAAAAATGTGTATTCTGTTGTTTTAGGATGGAAAACAACATTGTCCATTGGTGAAAGTGGGGTGTGAAAATCCCCTACTATGCTTGTGTTACTGTCGATTTCCCCGTTTATGGCTGTTAACATTTCCCTTATGTATTGAGGTGCTCCTATGTTGGGTGCATAAATATTTACAATTGTTATATCTTCTTCTTGGATAGATCCCTTGATCATTATGTAGTGTTTTCCTTTGTCTCTTGTAATAGTCTTTATTTTAAAGTCTATTTTGTCTGATATGAGAATTGCTACTCCAGCTTTCTTTTGATTTCCATTAGCATGGAATATCTTTTTCCACCCCCTCAATTTCAGTCTGTATGTGTCCCTAGGTCTGAAGTTGGTGTCTGGTAGAAGGCATATATATGTGTCTTGTTTTTGTATCCATTCAGCCAGGCTGTGTCTTTTGGTGGGAGCATTTAACTCATTTACATTTAAGATAATTATTGATATGCATGTTCCTATTCCCATTTTTTAATTGTTTTGGCTTTGTTATTGTAAGCCTTTTCCTTCTCTTGTGTTTCTTGCCTAGAGAAGTTCCTTTAGCATTTGTTGTAAAGCTAGTTTGGTGGTGCTGAACTCTCTCAGCTTTTGCTTGTCTGTAAAGGTTTTAATTTCTCCATCAAATCTGAATGAAATCCTTGCTGGGTAGAGTAATATTGGTTGTAGATTTTTCTGCTTCATCACTTTAAATATGTCCTGCCACTCCCTTCTGGCTTGCAGAGTTTCTGATGAAGGGTCAGCTGTTAACCTTATGGGGATTCCCTTGTATATTATTTGTTTTTTTTTTTCTTACTGTTTTTGATATGTTTTCTTTGTATTTATTTTTTGATACTTTGATTAATATGTGTCTTGGTGTGTTTCTCCTTGGATTTATCCTGTATGGGACTCTCTGTGCTTCCTGGTCTTGATTAACTATTTCCTTTCCCATATTCGGGAATTTTTCAACTATAATCTCTTCAAATATTTTCTCAGTCCCCTTCTTTTTCTCTTCTTCTTCTGGGACCCCTATAATTTGAATATTTGTCCGTTTAATGTTGTCCCAGAGGTCTCTGTGACTGTCCTCAGTTCTTTTCATTCTTTTTTCTTTATTCTCTCTGCAGTAGTTATTTCCACTATTTTATCTTCCAGGTCACTTATCCGTTCTTCTGCCTCAGTTATTCTGCTTGATACCTTCTAGAGTATTTTTAATTTCATTTATTGTGTTGTTCATCATTGCTTGTTTCCTCTTTAGTTCTTTTAGGTCCTTGTTAAATGTTTCTTGCATTTTCTCTATTCTATTTACAAGATTTTGGATCATCTTTACTATCATTATTCTGAATTCTTTTTCAGGTAGACTGCCTATTTCCTCTTCATTTGTTAGGTCTGGTTTGTTTTTACCTTGCTCTTTCATCTGCTGTGTGTTTTTCTGTCTTCTCATTTTGCATATCTTACTGTGTTTGGGGTCTCTTTTTGCAGGCTGCAGGTTCGTAGTTCCCATTGTTTTTGGTGTCTCTACCCAGTGGCTAAGGTTGGTTCAGTGGGTTGTGTAGGTTTCCTGGTGGAGGGGACTAGTGCCTGTGTTCTGGTGGATGAGGCTTAATCTTGTCTTTCTGGTGGGGAGGTCCACTTCTGGTGGTGTGTTTTGGGGTGTCTGTGGCCTTATTATGATTTTAAGCAGCCTCTCTGCTAATGGATGGGGCTGTGCTCCTGTCTTGCTATTTGTTTGGCATAGCATGTCCAGCAGTGTAGCTTGCTGGTCGTTGAGTAAAGCTAGGTCTTCGTGTTGAGATGGAGATCTCCGGGAGATTTTTGCCCTTTGATGTTATGTGGAGCTGGGAGGTCTCTTGTGGACCAGTGTCCTGAAGTTGGCTCTCCCACCTCAGAGGCACAGCACTGATTCCTGGATGCAGTGCCAAGAGCTTTTCATCCACACGGCTCAGATTAAAAGGCAGAAAAAATGAAAGAAAGAAAGAAAGAAAGAAAGAAAGAAAGAAAGAAAGAAAGAAAGAAAGAAAGAAAGAAAGAAAGGAAGAAAGGAAGAAAGAAAAGAAAAGAAAGTAAGATAAAATAAAATAAAGTTATTAAAATAATAAATAATTATTAAGAAAAAAATTTTTTTTAAACTGGACAGGGTCTTCCCTGTTGGTGCAGTGGTTGAGGGTCTGCCTTCCAGTGCAGGGGATGGTGGTTTGTGTCTCGGTCCGGGAGAATCCCACGTGCCATGGAGTGGCTGGACCCGTGAACCATGGCCACTGAGCCTGCGCGTCCAGAGCCTGTGCTCTGCAATGGGATAGGCTACAGCAGTGAGAGGCCCACGTACCACCAAAAAAACAAAAACAAAAACCATAAAAACCGCACAGACAGAAGCCTAGGACAAATGGTGAAAGCAAAGCTATACAGACAAAATCTCACACAGAAGCATACACATACACACTCACAAAAAGAGGAAAAGGGAAAAAAATAATATATCTTGCTCCCAAAGTCCACCTCCTCAATTTGGGATGTTTTGTTGTCTCTTCAGTTATCTCACAGGTGCAGGGTACATCAAGTTGATTGTGGGGCTTTAATCTGCTGCTTCTGAGGCTGCTGGGAGAGATTCCCCTTTCTCTTCTTTGTTCGCACAGCTCCTGGGGTTCAGCTTGGGATTTCACCCCGCCTCTGCATGTAGGTCATCTGAGGGCGTCTCTTCTTCGCTCAGACAGGACAGGGTTAAAGGAGCCACTGTTTCGGGGGCTCTGGCTCACTCAGGCTGGGGAGGAGGGAGGGGCACGGAATGCGGGGCCAGTCTGGGGTGGCAGAGGCCGGCGTGACGTTGCAGCAGCCTGAGGTGCGCCGTGCGTTCTCCCTGGGAAGTTGTTCCTGGATTCTGGGACCCTGGCAGTGGAGGCTGTACAGGCTCCCGGGAGGGAAGGTGCGGATAGTGACCTGTGCTCGCACACAGGCTTCTTGGTGGGGGCAACAGCAGCCTTAGCGTCTCATGCCTGTCTCTGGGGTCCGCGCTGATAGCCGCGGCTTGCGCCCATCTCTGGAGCTCCTTTAAGTGGCGCTCTTAATCTCCTCTCCTCGCGCATCAGGAAACAAAGAGGGAAGAAAAAGTCTCTTGCCTCTTCAGCAGGTCCAGACTTTTCCCTGGACTCCCTCCCGGATAGCCGTGGCGCACTAACCCCCTTCAGGCTGTGTTCATGCTGCCAACCCCTGTCCTCTCCCTGTGATCCGACCGAAGCCGGAGCCTCTGCTCCCAACCCCGTCCACCCCGGCAGGTGAGCAGACAAGCCTCTTGGGCTAGTGAGTGCCGGTCGGCCCTGATCCTCTGTGCGGGAATCTCTCCGCTTTGCCATCCGCACCCCTGTTGCTGTGCTCTCCTCCGTGGCTCCGAAGCTCCCCGCTCCGCCTCCCGCAGTCTCTGCCCGCGAAGGGGCTTCCTAGTGTGTGGAAACCTTTCCTCCTTCACAGCTCCCTCTCACTGGTGCAGGTCCCGTGCCTATTCTTTTGTCTCTTTTTTCTTTAGCCCTACTGAGGTACGTGGGGAGTTTCTTGCCTTTTGGGAGGTCTGAGGTCTTCTGCCAGCGTTCAGTAGGTGTTCTGTAGGAGCAGTTCCACGTGTGGATGTATTTCTGATGTATCTGTGGGGAGGAAGGTGATCTCCGTGTCTTACTCCTCCGCCATCTTCTCAAATCTTTGTAACTCTGGAGAAATATTGTTGATTTTCAGTTTTTTTGAACTCTGGTCTTGTTGTGAGAACAGGAGAGAAAACCTCCAAGGCTCTTCATATGTCAGACCCGAACTTAGAAACAAATATAAAACATAAATTATAAAATAGTTATAGAAGATAACAAAGGAGAAAACCTAGGTGGCGTTGGCTATGGCAGTGAGTTATCAAATACAGCACCAAAATCACAATGATTAAAAAAATAAGTTAGGTTTCATTGAAATTTTAAAAAATCTGCTTTGTTAATAACACCATTAAGAGAGTGAAAACATGACCTACTCACTGGGAGCAAATATTTGCACAATGTATATATGATAAACAACTTGTATTTAAGAAATACAAAAAACTATTAAAAATCAACATTAAACAACCCAATTAAGAAGTGTATAGAAGATCTTAATAGATACCCTAACAAAGAATATATATAGATGGCAAATCTCAACATGACATATCATTAGGGGATTGCAGATTAAAATGAGATACCACTCACACCTATTAACATGGCTAAAATCTAAAAACATGACAATATCAAATGCTGGAGAGGATGTAGAGAAAGAGAACTCTCATTCTTTGCAAGCAGAAATGAAAAACAGTACGGTTACTTTCAAAGACAGTGTGGCAGTTTCTTACAAATCTAAACATAGTTTTACCCATGCCTTCCAACAATTGTACTCCTAGATATTTACCAAAAAGTGTTGTCTAAACAAAAACAACAACACCGATATCTTTAGCAAGTTATAGCAATTATTCATAATTGCCAAAAGTTGGAAGCAACCAGGATGTCCTTAAATAGGTGAATAGATAAGCAAACTATGGATCATTCATACAATGGAATACAGAGAAATGAGCTATTGAGCCATGAAAAGACATGGAAGAAATTTAAATGCATACTGTTAAGTGAAAGAACCAATTTGAAAAGACTGTATACTGCATGATTCCAGTTACATGACATTCTGAAAAATGTAAAAGTATAAAGACAACAAAAGGATTAGTTGTTGCCAGGTATTGGAGAAAGGAAAAGAAAGATGGATATATCTGAGTACAGATTTTTAGGACAATAAATTCTGTATGATACTGTAATAGTGGATACATGACATGCATTTGTCAAAACCCATAAAACTGTCCAACACAAAGAGTAAATTTTACTGTAAAGTATGAGATTTAGTTAATAATTTATCACTGTTGGCTCCCCAATTGTAGCAAATTTACTATACTAATTCAAAATGCTAATAATAGGGGAAACTGTAGTTTAGAGGAGAACTCTCTGTACTTGTGTTCAATATTTCTATAAACCTCAAACGGCTCTAGGTAATAAAGTCTATTAATTAGAAAAAAAATAGAATTTCCCTGAAACCATATATATTGAGAAGACAATTCTTATGTTTCTTAACCTTGAATATATTGACCAGAGGAAGTGTATCATGGATGAGTTTCAGGATATTGACAAAATTTCTGGATCTGTGAGAAAACTTTTTCTCCTTGTAATTGAAAATTTGTGTGAGATTCTCATTATAGACCTTGACCCCGAAATTTTAACAATTCCATTAAAGAAATCATGTTAATGTTACTTCTGAATTCTAAAGTTATTTTGTTAAATATTTTGTTTACTTATACGTAAAATACTTTATTCACAGATAATTCATTTTTCAAAGTCTTGACACCACAGTTCAGATATAGAAATTCTCTCCAAAACATAAAGTTACATATAAAAAACACTTACCAAATTTCATGTAATCATGTGTTGAACACTATTTTCCTTTTTAACACCTTTGTCAACTTACATGGTAGTTTTGACTTCTCCAGTGATTTTTTTAAAAAAAATCAATTTAGAAAAACTGTCATGTCCTAAGTGATTTCTGGTAGATATATTTCCATCTAAACCTTGGCATTCATACCTTGAAGAACCCTGGCAGCAACATCATTTTGATTAAACTAATAACTTAGTTTTTATGCCAGTTGGATACACAAAAATCTTGACTTCACATTTGCAGTTACTGAACTGCAATGAAGATAGATCATTTAAACTATTTTGGTTAAAAGTTCTGATCAGAGTTGCATAATGGTTTGGCCACTGTAAATGTGAAATAGGCTAAATGAATTACTCTACAGGAACTTAATCAACTTCATCTTGTTTATATCCAGGCTCCTCTCCAACTCATCAAGGTCACTTTGAATTTTAATCCAGTTTTTAAATGTGCTAATTGTCCTACCAAATTGGTGTCATCAGCAAATTTCATAAAGACACTCTGGTTCATCACCCCAATTATTAATTTTAAAAATGTTTAATAGTAGCAGACTAAGTAATGGCCCCTGCAAAATATACTTAGCTCTTAAAATTTCAAAAGATGATACAGTATAATCGATTTCCTGACAACTTGACACTTTTAATTGGTTAGAGAAGTTATATATATACATATAAAAAATTTTATTTAAATATCAATTTATGTTTAGTTATCTATGTGTAAGTGCTAGTGTCAGATATTTGATCTTAGAGCTTAAAAGAAGGAAATGTGTCTATGTCACACCTTGATGATATTTTGAAACAATATTACCTTTATTTGAAGTGCCCCAAATCAAATTATACCACATATCAGGTCTTCTTCTTTCTGTCTTTTGTGGCCTCACTTTTATAGCTCCCCATACTCATTGAAACATATAGTACTTTGTGTTTCACCACTATACTTGGTTCAATTGCCCCAACATCCCATTATTCTGACCTTCCAAAAACCTATGATTTTTCACTCCATCTTTGCCAAACACTCACATGGTCATATTTCAGAACTTGTCATTAGTTACTGATTAAAAAGTATTATGGACATACACTAATTTTTTAGGAAGTGAAATAGGATATATAATTACAGATGTGATGGATATTTAGATAGAAACATAAGCACATGCATGCCAATAAATTCGGAAATGTAAAAATATCTAAGAATACAAAATATTAAACCTGACTCCGAAGAGAATAGTCTATTTCTATACTTTTAATTATTAACATTGAATTAGTTGAAAACTTGCTCCCACCAAAAATCAAAGAAAAACAAAACAAAACAATTACAAAAAGCAAGCCTGGTGATTTTACAGGTACATTCTTTTAGGTGCTTGGGGAAAAGAAAATTCAAATATCATTAAACTTTTTCAGAGAATGTAAAAAGAAGCCTTGCTTTGAAAATTATTTATGGGGCTGTTATAACATTAATGCCCAAAATACTGAAGGACTATAGAAAAGATGAAAATTATAAGCTAACCTCACTTAAGTGTATTTGCAAAAATCCTAAACAAAATTTTATCAAACACATCTAAAGACAGAATTTCAAAGAAGTTGCAAAACAATGAAGTTGAATGTATTGTGGGCATAGGTTGGTTCATTATTAGAAAATATATTAATATAAATTTCCACATTATTGATTGAAGGAGAAATCTCATAATCATCTGAATAAAAAGTATCTATAGAACTCAGCAATGAATATTTAGAATTTAAGGGAACACGAGATTTAGATTTAACCATTTATATTCCTCAGTACATAACTACCATAATTTGAGTACCTGTAGTTCCATAATAATTCTTTAAGAAAATGTCAAATGGCATTGACTACACAGACCATTTGGGTTCTAATTTTGAACCCAATGTAGGAGAACTCATGATTAGGGGATGTTTTGACAGGTTTATGTAACAGTTGTTGGGCTAATATGCTAGTTATCCCACTTGGATTGCCATGTGGCTTTTATGGTGTTTTTAAACTAGTTCTTAATTAAATCAATAATAAACTGAGGAAAATACAAAAACAAAGACTTTATTCCTCCTATATTCGGTCGAAATTATATATCCACAGACACAAGTTTACAAAACAACCTCTAAGTCTAAAAATGTTCCAGCTTTCTGGACTGCCCAAATAAGAAATTCTTAAAAACAGTAAATTTAGTACCTGCCCCACAGTTCTAATGTGGATGCTCGATAAATGTTACTCATGAAAACATGCAAAATCTCAAAGTAAAATATTTGCAAAGATCTGTAAAGAATTAATGTATTTAACCATTTTAACAGCTGTATTTCTGTCAAGGTTCTATTCAAATACAAATGAAACACTCAAGTTGGGTAAGTTGAGGACAATTTAATAAAGGGCATATTTACAAAGACATTAATTGGTTGTAGAGATCCCACAAGAGACTACACTTTGTATAATAACTTGAGGATATTAACAGCTGTGAAACATACCTAATATTAAGACTGAGGGGTAAGAAGATGGAGTAATTGCATAGAACAAGTGTCCTGAACCCAGAGACAGAGAGAACAATGAGAAGGGAACAATCTCTCCTTTGGTAGAGGAATGTATTTAGATCTCATTACCAACCTTATGACAAACAGGTTGCTGTTTGTCATAGTTGTGTAGGACAGCCTCATACAGGGCACAGAACACAATGGAGAGAAGATGTGGAAGCGTTCACAGAAGACATCGACCAGTGCTGAAAAAATCCATTTGATAAAATTAAAATATATACATGTATTAAAATATATACATGTAATAAAATATATAAATATATACATATATACATATATATATATATACATATATATATATATATACATATATATAAAATATATACATGTAATACAGACACTTGGAAAAATAAGAATTGATGAGCACTTCCTTAATTGTGCATGTGCCTGTAGGTGTTTGTGTGTTGTGTGTGCTTTTGCATGTGTGTATGATTGTGAGTGTATAAGAGGATATTAACATTTAACTAGTGTTTCTACAAAAATTTAACTTCTGTTTGTTTCAGTTTTCACTTTTTGTATTAAATTAGAAAGATTGAAACTATTCTAAGGGTGAGGACATCTCTGCAATGGTCATTCTTTCCCTGCCACACTATTTACTATGGATTTGAAATATTTTACCACATCGATATTGTGTATTTGAAGACTGCCCCCCCACCAGTCATTTCAAAGAGTATTAAGGAAAAAGGTTTTTTAGATTGCAAGTCAAGAGAATGCCAGTGTAGATGATACACTTTGAAAAATAGAGTACTTGCAAGAGCTGATGACAGGGAGGAAAATTCAAGATTACACATGGTTTTGTATAAATTATAATGATTTTGGACTTTATTCTAAATATAAGAGAAGCCACTGAATGATTCTGACCTGAGAGGTGACCAAATCTGAAATATTTAAAAATGATCCCTCAGGTAAAGTGTGGAAACTATACTCTTGGGGCAGAGCAAAAGTGGAAGCAGGGAAATTAGTTAATGGCCATGTCAACATTCTAGGAAAGAGAAGGTGGTGGCTTTGGCCAGAGTGGTTGCAGTGTATATCATGAACAGTGGTCAGAGTTGGTCATGGGGTAGTACGGAGTTGGGAATATCAAAACAATTACTGAAGGGTATATTGTGTTTGATGCTATTAAATATTTATATGCAAATTGAATTAGGAAGTGACAATTGTGTATGGATTTCCTGCCAGAGATTCTGGCTGAAGCTACAAATTTGTCAGTCATCAGTAAATATTTGCTACTAAAAGAGGTTGGTGAGAGAGCTTTGGTGGGGAATAGAAGAGGAGCTTGGACTGTGCCCAGGGATTTGACAAAATTTAAAAATTGGGAGAATTAACAGAATCCAGCAAAGAATTCTGAGAGGTATCAACCAGAGGAATAAGTTATAAATCAAAAAAGGATATAGTGTTTGGAAAATTAAGTGAAAGACAGTTTTTCAGGAAGGATGAAGTGATCAACTGTGTCAAGTACTGGCAACAGGTCAAGTAAGTTGTGGACTTTAGAACTTCTGGATTTTGCCTTGTGAATGTCATGGGTAATTTTGTCAAAAGACCTTTTGAGAAAGAGTAAAGCCCAAAGTTGGACTGCAACATATTTAAGAAGGTGTGAAAGAAAAGTGGAAGTTGAGATGACATATGCTACTAGATGAAGTAGAAAAAATCACCAGGTAGAGATTTCAAAAGGATGGGTCCAACAAAATTAAGTTGTAGTTAGAACAGCTTCAACTGAAATTGTAAGCCATGATCAAAAAAGCAAAATATAAACGTAGCATCCAAAGTTACAGTTATTTCATTGTATACTTCTTAAGAAGCTAACATATAGATAGAGCTCCACTCTAAGGAGATCCATTGTTGAAAACTATTCAGTGCTATCCTCTTATAGATGATATATTCATGCTTATATTTTTGAGTCAGATTAATAATATAAATTAAATTATTATTCATGAGGGATCCTTCCATGATTTTCTCTAAAGCTGACAAAATCTGCCTTCACTTCCACACATTTTTAAAGTAGCTTTAATTTTTTTCTTGTACCCTAGTTTGTAACGTACTGATACATAAAATACATTTAATATTTAGCTACAAATAAATTAATTTTAAAATGTTATAATGTTAGAAAACTAACTGAACAGAATCTGATTTTTAATTGAATTCAACTTGATTTATAACAAAAATTATTTGGAAGAACTGAGAAAATACTAACAAGATAGACAGATAGATCAAGCATGAGCAGTCCAGATATTATATCTTAATACATTTAATGGGGTTATTATTTAAGCATTAACTCCCATGATACTTCATGGTATAGACAGTTATTTTATAACAATGGTTCAGTGTATTTTAAACCATCTTTTTCATAGAGGATTATTAAAATAAATTGAAAGTCGTAATTATTTGATGATAATCTGTGCCATTACTATGCCAATATTTTTCATGTAATAAACTGTAAACACACTCAACTTTTAAAATTACATCGAATATTAGTTGTATACATTACTTACATTTAGCATGGTACTAAGACTGTTAGTATATCAAACTTAATATACTTACAGATTTGTTTTACATTAATTTCCAGATAGAAATACAGAAGGATGTCTAGATACATTTTGTCCCATTAGATCTACTCAAACAGTTCGAAGTAGGAGAAATAAGCATTCTAGTTACTGTGGCATTTCTAATAGGACCAGCTTTCTCATTATTTTATTAAACAGGTCTTCACCTATGAACTACTCTCTGGGCTATACACAGCTGACTTGTTTTACATTTAATTGTTCTCTTGGGAATATATTAGTGTCTTTAACTTTAATGAGGAACTTCTGATGCCCAGTAAGTAATTTTTTTCTCTTTTGTTTGCTTCCTTAATCATATTCAGCAGATATAATTTAATAAAAGAAATAAAATGTCTTATATACTGGTCCTAAAGCCTACTACTGTGAAGGAAATCATATCCTTGATTATTTCAATACATACATTTACACACATACACAGAAATGTTCATACATACACAAGCACACACAATACAAATGAGTAATGTTTTTCAAACTGAGAGGTATGATTTTATAAATTTTACCTCAGTTTATTTTTTCTTTACATTTTATACATTTAAATTTCAGCATGATGATGTAAGTACATTCCGGGGAAAACCAACACACACACATACATGCACACACACACATAATTGACATGAACTTTTTGTTTTCTCTTGGACTTGTAAGAAAGCGTTTTATTGACCACCAGTTACTACACACACACACACACACACACACACACACACACATAAATGAGAAATCTTGAAGGAATCATCTAGTTCTATAAAATTCACTTTTCTGAATTCACTTCAGCCTCAGGAGAAATAGAGTTAAGCCATTAAGAAGGGCATATTTTTAGATTTCCCTCTCTTCTGAGGAGAGGCAGTGAGATACCAGTGATTGGGAAAAGCTTGGTAAAAGGCCCAAGCTCATTCCAAATAGAGCTAAAATTATGTCACATTGTTTTGGGAGAAATAGTAGATGATGGGTAGACATAGCTTTCCGTAATGCATGAGGGAATCGTCTTTCTTAAATTCAGTAAGAAAATAAATAATTATCACACTTTATTTATTAAATAAGCTCCAAATCTGAAGCCTTGACTACATGCTGTATTGAGATGAAAGATAATAATTATGCTTATCCCTCAAGATTTTAAAAGTTATAAAAAATGTTACATGCAGATGAGGTGTTTTACATATGAAGAAAACTCAAGATCATCAACAGAAAAATACTGGAAATATGAAATAAAATACATTCATTGGGCATTCAAAACTGTTCTCCAATTCCATATTGTAGTGTATTTAAATATTAAAATTAATTTATTCCATACTGTAATGCCTGACAGTAAGCTTTTTGATTGTAACATAAGTGCCTGACATTAAGCTTTTAAATTGCAGAAACATTCATTCAAAGACATCCATCTCGAATAAATATATTGCCAGCTATATGACACAGCTTCCAGCAAAACAACTAGATAGGAAACCAAGCCGCACCCACTCACGAAGTTTCTTTTAGAAAGCCTGGTTAATCTAAATAACTAATGGCCTGAGTGACACTACTTTACCTTCCTGGGTTCTAATTCCAGCTTTTAAGCTTTAAATTTGCCAATAAATAGTGAACACTGGAAACCCTAGGCACTCCTCCCATTGACCTTAATAAAGGTAGAGCCCCAGGCTTGCACTCCTTCTCTCTCCCCTCAACCTCATTTTGTGGCCCTTGAGCATGCCATGTACCCTTCAGGACTTCTGAATAATAAATTTTTTTCTTCAGAGTTATCAGATGGCTTTGCTTAGGTGCACCCTGCAATCATAATAAGAACCACAAGGGCTGGTGCAGCCACAACATTGGCCCTGATGGTGATAGGGGAACATCTGTGGGGCTCTCTATGAGTAAGTATGGCCCAGGTAACTGCCTCAGTTATTCCTAGCCAAGAACATCACTATCAATAGGCTGGGACTGACTATATATATGTATATATGTATGTATATATATAATATATATGAAAATAAATATATATTATATATCACATTCATCTATATTTATATGTATAAAATTTTTATGTATCATGCATCTCTGAGATCAGAAGCAGAAATGAGACATTTCCAAATGCAAAAAATCCATGGAAACCAACAATCACATGAAAAGATGTTCAACATTACTAATGACTAGGCAAATTAAATCAAAACCAAATGAGAGGTCATCTCACACCCATTAGGATAACTACTATCAAAAAAAAAAAAACAGAGAATAATAAATGTTGGTAAAGATGTATAAGAATTAGAACCCTTGTCCACTGTTGGATAAGTAAAATGGTGCAGCCACAGTTGAAAGCAGCATGGCAGTGTCCCAAAAAATTGAAAATAAAAGTACTATATAATCATTTAGCAATTCTATTTCTTGGTATATATCCAAAGAATTGAAACCAGGATCTAAAAATCTATTTGCACACTCATGTTCATAGCAGCTTACATAGCAGTATGTGAGCATACATATTGGTTCATAATAGTCAAAATATAAGGGCAATACAAATGTCTCTCAATAGATAAATGAATAAACAAAATGTAGTATACACATAAAACGTAATACTGTTCAACCATAAAAGGAAAGCCATTCTGACACATGTTAGAACATTGATGAATCTTGATGAAATTATGTTAAGTGAAATAAGTCAGTCAAAAAAGAACAAATATAATGTGATTCTATTTATATAAGATACCTAAAGTATTCCAGTTCATAGAGACAGAAAGTTGAGTGGTGGAAATCAGGAGCTGGAGGAAGGGGAAAATAGTGAGTCGTTTAATGAGTACAGAGTTTGAATTTTGCAAAATGAAAACATTCTGGAGATTGATTTCACAACAACGTGAATACACATAACACTACTGAACTATAAAATTAAAAATGGTTAAGTTGGCACATTTTATGTTATGTTTATTTTACCAAAATTTAGAAGAAAATAAAGAAAAAGAAAGAAAGAAAGAAAGAGAGGGAGGGAGGGAGGGAGGAAGGAAGGAAGGAAGGGAGGAAAGAAGGAAGGAAAGAAAGTAAGAAAGAAAGAAGAGAAAGAAAGAAAGAAAAGAAGTGAATGTGTGCATGAGTAACCTACAGTGTTGAGTAGGTGTAGAAACATTACTGTCAATTTTGGGGTTTAAATTCCCAGATGGGTTAAGAGCTATGTGTCAGAACATTTAAGGCAAATTGAACTGTGCTCCCTGTATAAAGATAGTAGTTTAGAAAGGGTAATCCCTTTAGAAAAAAATAAACGAAGCCAAAAAACGACATCAAATTTTAAAACTTCAAAATACAGTATTATTTATAAGCATTCATAAACAAACATTCTATTTGAAAGACATGCAAAATATTTACAAGATGTGGGTTCTATTTTCTTTATATTTTTTTCAGAATAACTGCAATGTATAAATGTAACTTTACATATGGAAACTCAAAGTTTGTAAATGTTCATATAATGTATGATTGTCCTTTGTGTAAGAAAGTGCTCCATTAAAATGTTGAATTTTACAATATATAGATGTTAGCTATTAATATGTTTTAATATATTTTTTAAAAATCAAAGCAATAAGGAAACCATCTACATTTCTATTATTTTCAATTGTTATATACTACTGAGATAACCTAGATAAAAAAGAAAAAAATTATTACTCTTTACCCTTGAACAACTCAGAAGTTACTCTGCCTATAATTTGTAGTCAGCTCCTCTATATCTGCAGTTTCTCCACTTTGGTGGATTTAATCAAGCATGGACCACATAATACTGTATTTTTCACTATTGAAAAATATCCACCTATAAGTGGGCCTGCACACTTTAACCCCCTTTGTTCAAGGGTCAACTGTATTAACAATGATTTATACACAATTTCTTACGTTGACACATGAACTTTTTCCATTGTTGTTAATCTATTATTTTTCACTTTATGAAAATATATATGCTCTGAGGAAGCTTATATAAATAAATAAAATACTGAAATCTTTGTATATTTAAGAAACAATTTGAATGAATCATCATAACATTTTACCTTTCGTTAAAACAGATTATTCACATTTGGGGACTTAATATACGCAAGTTGTGACTATTTTAAAAAATGCCCTGCGGGCTTCCCTGGTGGCGCACTGGTTGAGAGTCCGCCTGCTGATGCAGGGGACACGGGTTTGTAACCCGGTCCAGGAAGATCCCACATGCCGCAGAGCGGCTGGGTCCGTGGGCCATGGCCGTTGAGCCTGCGTGTCCGGAGCCTGTGCTCCGCAACAGAAGCCACAACAGTGAGAGGCCCGCGTACCGCAAAAAAAAAAAAAAAAAAAAAAAATGGCCGTTGAGCCTGCGTGTCCGGAGCCTGTGCTCCGCAACAGAAGCCACAACAGTGAGAGGCCCGCGCAAAAAAAAAAAAAAAAAAAAAAAAAAAAAGGAAAAAAAAGCCCTGCAAAAATACAGTTTAAGTTTTGGAAGTTTATTTAAGTATAGTTCTACTGTATAATTAAACACGTAGAAGTTATGTCTTCACAAAATGTGACATATCATTTCATGGTGTACAACCAGCAATATCAAATTCTGTTTATGCCAATCAGATTTTCCCTTTTTAAACAATATGGCTCTAAATTATTTAAATGAATACATTTAATTTAATAACTGCCTAGACTCTTTCTGTTAGTCACTAAAATTCCAAATAACAGACTCTTTTTTCTAAGCATCATTAGAACATCTAATATGTAAGGTTTATGTTTGTTTGTTTTTTTCATTTATACCTTCGGTTTCTGTTACCAAACTATTTTTCTCTTAGTTTCAACTAACTTTACAATATTTTTCCTTACTAGACAATTATGATTCTTTGAAATAACAGAAGAGGTAAAATTTCCCTCTGAAATGAAAGAATGTTGAAGTAGAACTGCTCTTTCAGTTAGGGAACATTGTACAAAATCTAGTTTAAAATGTCTGTAATGTTTGAAGTATTATCAGCTAGTTATCACATGTGGTATCTATGCAAATTTCTTTGAGCAGATGTTGAGAAGGTAGTGAAATTCTACTATGATCATTCAGATGTTCAGTTTGGTCTTTGTAAATATAATCCAGCCTAAATGAAGCATAGAGCCCCTGGCCGTGCTCCTTATGTGCTGCAGTTACATCCAACAGCCCTTAGCACAAGGCATCTGGAAGTATATGCTGTTGTATTTGGCTAATCTTTCTCCTGGATTCCACCTTAAAGTTGCCATTGGTTCTAAGAAATTCAGAAGAGCAGACACACACACACACACACACACACACACACACACTGGAATGAGAAATAACATATGTAGTAATATATGTATTATGTATTACATTATATCTTATTATATATAATAAACAAACCTATGTATACTTTATTGTGTGATATGTCTTTGGTGAAATAATTGCACATATCTCTATTTTAGATATGACAGTAATTTTCAATTTTATATTATTTCCTGTTGGACAGTGTTCATTAATAAAGCAAATACTTATTGCAGA
Source organism: Lipotes vexillifer (assembly GCF_000442215.2). Lineage (NCBI taxonomy): Eukaryota > Metazoa > Chordata > Mammalia > Artiodactyla > Lipotidae > Lipotes > Lipotes vexillifer. Next base: position 85,844 of record NW_006785450.1, on the reverse strand, counting down.
ATTCCAAGATATAATCTATACTAGCACATATTTAGAATATTGAAAAACTATTGATAAACCTCATTATCAATTCACAAAATAATCAAAATTTCTGTTGCTATCTTTTAAATGCCTGAAAATTTTCTTCTTGATTTATAAACAAGCATTATTTACATATAAGTAAATATACTTATGGTATGTGCAAAATTTGATGAGTTTTTTTTCTTCTCTCAATCGTTTTATTTTATTGTTATTATTTTTTACATCTTCATTGGAGTATAATTGCTTTACAATGTGTTAATTTCTGCTGTATAACAAAGTGAATCAGCTATATGTATACATATATTTTACTTTTTCAATCAGAAATATCAATTAAATGTATCCTTACGTAGAGATATTTTGGTAGATGTTACTATTGTTCACTAATATCATGCTCCCATTTCAACATAGGCACATGGATGTCCATATTTCCCAGCACTTTTTCAGTTAGCAGGGCTATTGTGGACTGAATGTGGGCCTCCAAAATTCGTATGTTCAAATCCTAACCCTCAATGTGATGATATTCAGGGACGGGGCCTTTGGGAAGTGGTTAGGTCATGAGAATGGAGCTCTCTTGAGTGCCTTTATAAGAGAGAACTCTCTCAACCCTTCCATCCTGTGAGGGATAAGCAGCAAGGGAAATTATCATTGAGGCTGGAAAAATGTTTTAGTGTAATGCTGTGACAAAATATTTACTAATTTTATTGTCTGGAGCTGAACCTGCAGTATCTCTGAGATATGCCTGTATACCTACTGAACCTAAAACTTTAAGGATAAATATTGGAAAAAAGAAATTTAGGTAGAAAAAATGCTGGTTACTATCAGCTGCCACTTACAAAATATTACCCAAAAAAATGAGCTCAGGGAAAAACAATGGTGGGGGGAGGAATTTGCAAGCAGAAATGAAAGAGAATGAATAAAGACATGATAAACATTTAGAGACTTGCAAGATTAGAATAGCTGACTGTTGTTAGTCCCCAAAAAGTAAGCGATGAGATTTAAGTGAGCTTTGAATGAAAAATATTTCACTCTAATATATGCCTGAATTGTAAAGATTTGTTCAATGGCTAATGCCAAGTAGAAGTGCTTAATGAGTAAAAATACTCATGGCAAAGTTTAGGTCAAGGGTATTGTACTAATTTCCTATGGCTGCTGAAACAAAGTACCACAAACTGAGTGGTTTACAACAAATTTTCTTCTCCTACAGTTCTAGAGGCTAGAACTCTGAAATCAACAAAGTGTCAGCAAGATTGATTTCTTCTGGTAGCTCTGAGGGATAATATGTTCCCATGCCTCTCTCCCAGCTCTGGCGTTGGAGGACAATCCTTAGCAGGCAGATGCATCACTCCTATCTGCCCCCATTTCCAAATGTCACTATCCTTGTGTGTCTGTGTATCTTTGTCTCTTCTTATAAGGACATCAGTGATTGAATTTATGGCCAATCCTGAGTCTTAGGACCTCTTCTAATTTGTATCTTAATTATATCTGCAATGACCTTATTTCCAAATAAAATCACATACTGAAGATTAAAAATTGAACATGTTTTTGGGGGCAAGATTCAATCCACAGCAAGTATAGTCTTCTCACTGAAGCCCAACAGGCTTTCCAAATAATTGCCAGGAAGTTAAAAAAAAAAGGGGGTTAGAAAGATGTAAATTAAACTTGTAAATGATAACTGACACAAAATTTTGAGTGTGGTTATTGTGTATGGAACTGACTGTAAGCAAAAAAGATTAGAACCCAGCTTGGTTTTATTTGTTCATTTTCTTTTGTTTTTGAGAATAACATTGTGGTAAATTGATCAGATTTTTAAAAACTCATCAATTATTGGCCCTAGCAATTACAAGCCATATAATCTTAGGCAGTTTAGTTACACTTCTGTACTTCAGGGTTTGTGTCTTTAAAGTAAAAATGATCATGACACATAACCCATATGGATTTTGAGGGCACTAATGACATTTAAACATGCAAACGAAGACCTTAGAATAGTGCTTGACAAACAGTAAGATTCCAACAAATGCTGGTCATCCTTATCATAGTATATTTATGATAAATTAAACCTGTAACTATATCTACACCCTTAAAAGTAGAGGTAGGATAGGCTGTACTATAACAAACATACCTGGCATTTCATACAAAAGCTGATTTCTCACAATAAATTCTGTTTTACATCCAGTAGCACGTGGGGACCACATTTATGCTAGGCATTGGGAATATGCCATCCTTGGAAGATGAACTCTTTCCTCAGTCATCTTGGAATCTTGACTGTTTAAATCTCATGGTGTTCATAATAAAAAGTGCATCAGGGCTTTCCTGGTGGCGCAGTGGTTGAGAGTCCGCCTGCCTATGCTGGGGACACGGGTTCGTGCCCCGGTCCGGGAAGATCCCACATGCCGCAGAGCGGCTGGGCCCGTGAGCCATGGCCGCTGGGCCTGCGCGTCCGGAGCCTGTGCTCCGCAACGGGAGAGGCCACAACAGTGAGAGGCCCACACATCGCAAAAAAAAAAAAAGTGCATCAGTTGGTTACTGCTTTGTAACAAACTATGGTGATTACTTGTGGGTTAAAACAATGATTATTTTACTCAGGATTCTGTGAATTGGCAATTTAATGTGTGATTAGTTGGATTCATTCTTCTGGTTTTGGTTGATTTCAACTCAGAGTCCTCATGCATCTATAGTCTTTGGGTGGGTTGGCTAGTAGACAACTGGCTTAGGTTTGTCTCAACTGCAATTTCTCTTCTCTATTCCGTGCCTCTATTAGGCTGACCCGAGCAGATTTTCATGGAAAAGAGTTACGCCACATCTCTATTAGCCAAAGCAGCATTCACTGAATGGGGAAGTAGACACCATCTATTGATAGAAAAAACAAAACAAAACAAAACTGGAAAGCCATCGTAAATACTTTCTTAAGACTTAAACTGGGATGAAAAGTAGACATTGCTTGAAGCAGTAAATATATGGGGAAAATTTTGATTCCCAACATAGCTAATAATATTTCTTGAATGAACACCTTTTAGAATAAGGAATAATCATTGTTTCCTGTCCTTTATATATGGCTCTAATATTTATATTACCTTCTTATTCTTTAACAGTCTATTTGTTTTGTCTCACTGCTTTAATAAACTGTCACAAAATTAGTGGCTTAAAATAACACAAATTTATAATTTTACAGTTCTGGAGTTTAAAACTTTTAAAATCAAGGGGTTGGCAGGGTTGTGTTCCTTCTGGATGCTCTAGGGAAGAATCCATTACCTTGCATTATCTAGCTTCTAGAGGCTGCCTACATTCCTTGGCTCATGGCCCCACATCATTCTGACCTCTGCTTCTTCCTTTTTTCTGACTCTTACCCTCCTGATTTTCTTTTGTAAGGATGCTTTAGATTACACTGGCCCTACACTGATAATCCAGGATAATCTCCCCACTGCAGTCTTAACATAATTGCATTGGCTAGGTCTCTTTATCCATGTAAGGGATATATTCACAGGTTTTAGAGATTAGAATGTAGACATTTTTGGTGTGTGTGTGGGAGGAATATTCTACTTACTAAAAATACCACCTCATAGAACTGGGTCTTTAGATGAACAAACTGTGGTACAGTTGGTTCTAAATATCTGAGCATATTCTGTTTATGGTACTAGGTACTTCTGGTGCCTTTGTACTATGCCATTTGTACATATGTGCAGATATTGGAAGAAGTCCTATAGAGGTTTTTTTTTTCTTTAATAGTAAAATCCAACACTTGTCTTTCCCTTAGATTTTTTCATTTATTTTTATGAGAATTCCAATTTTTAATTTTTTCCAGTTTTATTTAGATACAATTGATATATAACATTGTGCAAGTTTAAGGTGTACAATGTGTTTATTTAATGCATTTATATATTGCAAAATCATTACTACCATAGTGTTAGCTAAAACCTACATCAAGTTACTTAATTACCATTTCTTTTCTGTGGTGAGAACATTTAAGATCTTTCTTAGCAACTTTCAGGTATATAATATAGTATTATTAACTATAGTCACTATGATGTATATTATATAACTAGAGAAAATGCCAATTTTAATCATGTTAATATTCAAAATTAAGATGATGAGTGATACAAAATTTAAAGGCATATTTAGAGATAGGAATAAGAATATTGAATATATTCTGATGAATTTCCTTAACTACATTTTAAAAGAAAATCCCATTAGCAAGAAAAATAAGATATTTTGCTTAATTGTGTGTCCTTAAAAAATGCTATTATCTTTTAGAGAGAACTCTCAGGAAAGTATGCTTTAAATTTGCCTTCACTATTCCAACTTGATTTAGAAAATAAGATTATGTGATCAATAACTTCTGAAATTAATAAAAAAATGCTTTTTTATAACTTTTGATAACTTTTCATTCATATAAATACTCAAAAGTATTTAGAAATAAAAGAGAAAATTTTAATGTCAGTGTCATAAGCATTATATCTTTTCTACCACCTGATTATAAAAATTATTGAATTTTTAAAGAGTTTTGACAGACTAAGAGTTATCAATACTACCATGTGATTAATCTAAGACAAAACTGAGCTAAATTGTCTGTGACATATTACTAAATGTTATGCCAAAACATGCATTGTGCAGGCTAAAGGTTTATTCATCTCTTGGTAATAAAGTAAAAGCTTTTTCTTTCTTGTTTTTCTTAACTCTAAACCATGATTATATTAGGTAACATCTGAAGTTACAAAGAAAAACAAAATAAGTTGTTGTGCCTTATAAACATCAAGATTGTTGTTTTGTTATTTAAATACTAGCTTCACACATGTGCAGTAAAGACTACTTATAATAATACAGTGAAACATTTCAACCAGTGAATGGGTTCATCTTGTTCAAAGCTGCTCTATCTTGAACTGAGGCCATTAGTTCTACCCTACTGGTATAGGCCAATTATTTATTAATGCACGTAACAAATATGACCTTTTTCATTGTCCATATTCCCTTCATTATAACTTTTCCTAAAAACAGACATATGGAAATCTTAGCATAATACTATTATTAAATATAAAATTTATTACAAACAAAATCTAGTCTCAGTATTCCACCTATTATTCCATTGCACATCTTACTTTCCAGAAAAGTCAAATGTAACTTTGCTAAGAGTGAGTTTCCTGAATTTTCACAATCTAATATATCAGTCAAGGAATTTCTTTTAAATGGGATTAATCACTGAAGTACACATTCTTCCCTTAGTGGGGAAAATCTTTATCCACTAAACATTTAGAAAGCAAAGGATCTGGAAGATTTAGGTGATGATTTGCAAGTAAATGTTCTGCTTCTCATGAAGTCAAGGGGAGGACATAAAATGTTCTGCCCTCACTTGAGTGGCCCAAGTGTCCCTAGATCTAAGGTGTCCTGCCCGGGATGCCAGCAGAGGTAGCTGCTCCTGCCTGTGTCCCGTTTTGTCCCTCGCAGCCTACTGTTCTTGTGGTCGGTGGCCAGATCTAGCCATGGGCGACTTAGCTGTCGCCAGCCCACCACAGCTACTCCCCAGCTGCCCCAGGTGGAGTGCCTGTGTCAGTGGGGCTACATCCCTCCGAACATGCCCAGCATCTGGCTGGATAACTCGGGTTAACTATTCAGGGCAGTTCAACCAGGACTACTTGTTCTGAAACTGCTGGCCAGGGTCTGGGCTGTTCTGAGGAACCAACCTGCCAAACCTGTACCCTGGGACTCTCTGGTCTGCCCTGGGGGTTTGGAGCACCCCACTACCATCCAGCAGCCCATTCCTCCATATGGAATGTATCCTCCCGCTGGAGGAAACCCATTCCCAGGAGCCCCAGTGTCAGGCTACCCAGGGTACCCAGTCTGGACCTGTCCCCCCCGGCATGCCCCCACCCTCATCTGGAAACCAAGGCATCATCACATACATTTCTGGATGATTTCAGTAAATATCAGCTAATGTCAAACAGGTGGAGCAGTGAAAAGAGCATCTGTCAAGAGATGTCCGGGGACCTGGGGCAGGGAATGCTGCCGGTGGTGGAATGTCTCAATACTCCAGCTTTCTTTGCTGAAATGCTCAACAAGGCCATGAGCGGAGCAGAAACAAAGGACCATACCCTGATTCGCATCCTGGAGTCTCGCAGCAAGATCGACCTCCTGGATCAGATTGGAGTATAAGTGGCTATATGCCAAGTCGCTGTACCATGACGCCTTGGGAAATATTTCAGGGGATTACCAGAACATTCTCCTGAAGATCTGTGGTGGCAAAGACTGATTGGTGATGGGTGGCTCCCTGCTGTCTGCTTGCTGCCAGCCGGCGATGCCATAAAAAGGCCCAGAGAATGTCTGTCTGATTTTAGCAGATACACAAAAGAGCTCCAGAGGAGGTGTCCCAGTGCAGACCATCCAGAGAGCCTTGGCTCCATCCTTTGCCTGGCCTCCCTGATCCTTTCATCGTGCTTGTGAATGACCTGGTTCAGTTACCAGCTCTCTCAGGATGTCTTTTCCTCCCCACCCTCACAGACTTTTGCTGCTAAAGTAGATGTTTTATTTCCTAATTCTTGCAATAATTCCCCTTTGCTTGGGGCTGACACTCTTGGCTTCATTTTAGTCATGTAATTTTACGTTTTTATTTGAAAGTATTTTTTTAAGCAGATATTCATTCTTTTTTATTATTATTTTATTTATTTATTGCTGTGTTGGGTCTTCGTTTCTGTGCGAGGGCTTTCTTCAGTTGCGGCAAGTGGGGGCCACTCTTCATCGCGGGGCGCGGGCCTCTCACTATCATGGCCTCTCTTGTTGCGGAGCACAGGCTCCAGACGCGCAGTGGCTCACGGGCCTAGTTGCTCCACGGCATGTGGGATCTTCCCAGACCAGGGCTCGGACCCGTGTCCCCTGCATCAGCAGGCAGATTCTCAACCACTGCGCCACCAGGGAAGCCCATGAAAGTATTTTTATAGTCATTGTCAGACAGATACATACAAGTTTCTGTGCTGCATACACATTTTGGATAAGAGACGTTGGGTGTGGGAGTGCCATGTCCTCATGGAGGAGTAAAAGAGAAGACATTTAAGGGTAATTTTTGGATGTGGTAAGGCTGTGTCATGAGCTTTTTTGTTGCCAAACTCACTCCTTTTTAGAAAAGGAAAAGAAAAAGCCAAAGTCATCTGTTCCTTCTTCCATGACTAGTCAGGAGACATGGCTTCTTCAATTTGGAATGTGCCTTAAATATGAATGTCCGTCTACCATAGGTACTTAGGAGAGAGGAATAGAGATAAAAGGGAACACAAACATAAATGAATAAAATAAGAGAGGTGTTGGGTGAAGGGTTCAAAAATTACAAACTGGGCTTCCCTGGTGGCGCAGTGGTTGAGAGTCCGCCTGCCGATGCAAGGGACACGGGTTCGTGACCCGGTCCGGGAAGACCCCACGTGCCGCGGAGCGGCTGGGCCCGTGAGCCATGGCCGCTGAGCCTGCGCATCCGGAGCCTGTGGTCCGCAATGGGAGAGGCCGCAACAGTGAGAGGCCCGCGTACCGCAAAAAAAAAAAAAAAAATTACAAACTTGCAGTTATAAAATAAATGTCATGTGGTGTAACGTACATTATGGTGACTATAGTTAATAATACTATATTGTATATTTGAAAGTTGCCAAGAAAGTAGATCTTAAAAGTTCTCATCACAAGGAAAAATTCTATGTGTGGTGATAGATGTTAACTAGACTTATTGTGGTGATCATTTCTCAATACATACAAATATTAAGTCATTATATTTTACACCTGAAACTAATATAATATCATATGTCAATTATATCTCAAGAGAAGAAATTTAAAAAGGTGTCTTGCATAGACCAATACCAATCTTCCCCCTTGAAGTATACCCATTATTGCTGTGATAATGGTATGTGACAAATAATCCTCCAAATCTCAGTGATTTACAACAATAAACATCCATTTCATTCATGGCTCTGTAGATGCAACAGAGCAGCTCAGTTTCAGGCTGTTGGTCAAGTTCACATCTGCTTCGGGTTCTTTCCATTCTCCTTGGACCAGCAGTGACCCAGGGTGGGCTTGTCTCATAGTAAATAGTAGAGGCATAAGAGATGGGGAAAACCTAGCAATCACATTTGAAGACTTTGTTCCAGTTGGTCCACTAACATATGATTGGTCCAGTCATCTCACATGGCAAAACCCAATGTCAGTTTGTCAGGGATGCAGATTTTGCAACCTCTACTAGGAGGCAGAGCTATGTTACATAGTATGCATAATCATTCCTGTTTCCTGGGGAGTGAAGAATTAAGAGCAATATTTTATCTATCACAGGTGCACTGGAAAACATACTCTTCTATATGCAGTTTCTTTTAAGAAGAAGAAAAAAGTGCTGCATAAAGTTTGTCAAAAGTAAACAACAGTGTACTTTAAAATCAGACTACTATCTGCAGCCCTTTCCTAGTGTCTTTCTCAATTCCTTTGAGTAAAGGCAATTGAAATACTTTTCTTTGATCTTTGTCTTCTAAGTGAGTAGTGTAGTTTCTCCATCTTTTGAATTATTTTTCCAAGTTGCACATAACACCAAAAGGACTTCCCAGTTTATAGACCTCTTTCCTGTGTTATGATCTGGGACATTCTACCTTTTGGTGCCACTATATGCCGTTTAGAAGGAACAATAAGAAAATATATAACAAAGGGCACAGAGCGCACATGATGTGTTAATTACTTACAGTGTGTTTAAGAAAATGTATATATGCCACATAGAGTGATAATTTTAATTAACCTAAAACAACGTATTTGGTAGTGTTTCCACTATTATATACTTATTTTAGAGATCACCAAATACTCAATATCTAACCAGTGACCTTGTGAGCCTAACAAGCATTGAAGAATTCACTTAAAAATTTCTGGTTTGACCTACGTTTATGTGAAATATTTTACTTTTAGCTTCTCCAGCTTCCTTTTCTTGACCTTCCTATGCATTCAAAGAAATAATGCTTTCCTAATTTTTCATGATTTGCATTATTTCCTTCAAATATACTTTTAGTTTTTGTCATTGGAATTATGACGTTGGTTTTTTCCTCTAAAGCCTCAAAAGTGATTTTTTGGAGTTCATACGTTATGCACAACATTATTTGAATCCTTGAGAATTATATCTCACACTCTACCTCTACACACACAAACTAATACATAAATACTCACACACACTCACACACTGATGTTTGCTTAAAAACAATAAAATATGTAATTATATAGGCACTGCTAGATCTTTGCTTGTCTGTCCACTGTCTGTAACACCATCCATGCTTGATGACTGCAACATGTTCCAGCTGCAATTCATGTCATTCCATTAGAGTGAACCTTAGGGAACTTTAAAAATAGTACATAAAAACAATAGCCAAAATAATCAGAAAGAATATAAGAATACTTTTAAAATAATATTATATATATATATATAAATCCATATTTGGAAACTATTAGTGAGTATATATGATGGTTGATTTTATATATCAACTAGAAGATCAATATTTAATTGGTGAACTTTGAAAAAGGAAGATTATCCTCCATAATGTGGGTGAACCTCATCCAAACAGTTGAAGTCCTGAATATAACAAAAAGATCAGTCTTCCCAAGCAGGAGGGAATTTTCCTGGAGACTGCCTTTGGACTTTATCTATACCATCTCTCTCCTGGATCTCTGCCTGCTTATCTTCCAACTAGAACTGCACCATGGGCTTCCCTGGGTCTCCAGGCAACTGGTCTTTGGCTGCAATTGCACCATTAGCTCTCCTGGATCTAGAACCTACAGGGTCATACTACAGATCAGGAATTTCCAGCCTCCATAAACTCTTGAGCCAATACCTTATAATCAATCTCTTTTTCTATATGTATACAGCTTATGGGTTCCGTTTAACTGCAGAATCCTAATAAAGTATATTATATTTCACTTTCATTGCAAATATCTTAACACTTGCATAGAATAGCTATGCCTCGATAGCATCACCCATTTATGCCTGTGCAATTACACGTATCTCCCCCAGAACAGCAGATACATTTCATGGTAATTATAAAAGTGAAAATTTCTTTAAAATACTTCTCCAATAAAAATACCTCCTACCCAATTTAAGATGCAAACTATGTATATATATTATACATATATATATGTATATATATATCTATACATACATATATATATATATTTTTTTTTTTTTTTTTTTTGCGGTATGGGGTCCTCTCACTGTTGTGGCGTTTCCCATTGCAGAGCACAGGCTGTTTTTTTTTTTTTTTTTTTTTTTTGCGGTATGCGGTCCTCTCACTGTTGTGGCCTCTCCCGTTGCAGAGCACAGGCTCCGGATGCGCAGGCTCAGCTTCCATGGCTCACGGGCCCAGCCGCTCCGCGGCATGTGGGATCTTCCCAGACCGGGGCACGAACCCATGTCCCCTTCATCGGCAGGCGGACTCTCAACGACTGCGCCACCAGGGAAGCCCCAAAGTATATATATTTTTAAGAGAAATTTTTTGAAAGAAAGGCTCATACTTTTCTAGAAATTAACCTAATTTAATGGGGGAACTTTTTGACTTTTATTATTATACAGGCTTTGCATTTTCTTAAACAATTTGGTATAACTGGAAGCAGTGAATTACTTAGAATGATACATATTCTCAAACCCCTGGACTCATTGAATCCTCAACAAGAGGCATCATTACCATTTTCACACATTTTCATTAATACAGATAAATTAGTACCACCCTCAACACAAACTCTCAGGTTTTAAACCAAATAGTCATAGATACTCTTAACAACCATAATTACAATGTTTTACATTATTTATATCTGATACTGTGGTCTGCACTAAATAGAGAACATAGCAGGCTACCTCCTTCACACTAAGTGATAGCAAGTAGATCAATATCAGTGTTCTATCCATTTTAAAATAAAGAAGAGGAGTTTAGTTTGAGTGACTCTCAGGTCAAAAAAGTCATTCCATACTAAGTGGGACATATTTTTTTTTAACATTTTCAAGATGCTGATCTAAATTATTCATTGTTATACTGTGTTATCACCCTTACACAGGAAATTATGGTAAGAACTAAAACAAACATTTATCTCATGTAATAGGTCATCTGTGGAAAGGTAAATAATCATCTGTCCTTAGGAAACCAAATTTCCAGCTTGAACTGCTCATTAAAATGGTTTTTTCTACTTCATCATGTAGTGTACTTGGAACATAACAGGTCCACATTAATTCCTGATGAACTGATGAATCAATGAACTATATTAGTTAATAATAGATGATGACATTCTCTGAGAATAATTTCTGTGATGTTCAAAATATTAAACCTTGCTCACCCTCTGAGGGAAGCATCCACACACACAAATAAATTGTGCTTTCCATTGAGCAGTCATTGCAGATTCAAAATAAAATTTTTTGCATATACACACCACAAAAATTAAGAGGGGATTAATGGACTAAATACCAACATAGTCAAAATATGATGGAGATTTATAATTTTGTTTTTTTTTAACTTTTGTTACAGTTCTAATTTCATTGCTCATACTGTTTCTCACATATAAACTAAGAAAAATCACTTGCTCTCACTTATAATAGCTAAGTGATTAGACATTGATGATGAGTTAGGAAGAATTTCTGTGAATATGTTTCTCACCTAATGTCAAATAATTTATTAGTAAGGACAAATAAAGCAGATTGTAGGTTATCATTCTCTTCCTAGCACAGAAATTTTCATTGTTATTGTCATTTTTCTTTAAAAGTTCAGGGAAAAATTAAACAAGTAAAATGTTAATAACTTATGACTACCTGCAAAATTGACAGAATTCTATATAACTTGTGAGTGTTCTTCAGATATTTTACACGACTTTTTAATATAATATTAAGTATGAATGTCTTATTTAATATTTAAAATATCTATAGTAGACCACTTCAAAAAAAGTGTACATCTTACCCAGTGATAGCCAAAAGCTAATTGATTTTTATATCATTTATACTTGGAGTCTAAAGCATAAGAATCTATGATTTTTTCCACTTATTTTAGTATTAATTAAATACATACTGTATATAAAATTATACTTACAAATTTTATTCAGTATAATACCTGTCTTCCAGTGGAAGAAATAAATTATTTAAATAGCATATAACAAGAGTTTCAAGTTTTAAATGGCTTCTGGTTTGCCATTCCTAAGACAGGGAATGTAAATAAAAAATTTAAAAAATAATCTCAGAAAAATGGTAAACCTTAAAGCTAAAATAAACTACCAACATAAAACTTTCATTTATTTAAAAACCATGAAAACAAATGTCTATAACAAAACAGAAACAGACTCACAGATATAGAGAACAAACTAGAGGTTAGCAGTGGGAAGAGGGAAGAGAGGAGGGGTGACATAGGAGGATGGAATAAGGAGTATGTGTAAAATAAATAAGTAATAAGGATGTATTGTACAGCATGGGGAAATATAATCATTATTTTGTAATAATTCTAAATGGAGTATAAACTATGAAAATATTGAATCTCTATGTTGTACACCTGAAACTAATATAATATTGTATATCAAGTATACTTCATTAAAAAATAAATTAAATAAAAAGTAAAAGCCACCCTATTTTTACCATGCACAATTCACTGTGTGAATTGCTGTGGGTGTAGAAAATGCATGGATTTTTGCAAGTTGGAAAGGTGAAGAGAGTAAGCTTACAACTGTAATATAGTGAAACAGGTGTTCCAAAAACTCTCTTCCAGATGTGATGGGACACATTAGGCGAGTGCTGTGCCAGGTCTTCAAGAGTGAGGAAAGATTTCCTGATTAGAATGGCAAATAAACCTTAATCTGATGCTTAATCAGTTATAAGAATTAAAAGATATTGGAAGGTGATTAAATAGAATTTTTGAGACTGATATTAATTTAATGTAATTGAATTATGTAAGTGGAGATATCAGGTATTGGGAAATGATAAAACATGAAGCAGGAAGGAAAAACAGGAAAGAATAACATAAGCTGTATTAATTCACTATGATATGATAGAAATACTTGAAAGGTCACTTTTTTTCACTAAAAAGTGAATGACTTGGACAATTATATTCACTGGCCCTGGGAGCCCAAGAGAAGGATAACGTCCAAGTTGATAATACAGGATGTAACTTCCTCCATAATACTCTTACAATGTAGTCCATGAACCACAATCAATAATCACATGGGTTCTTAAATAAGCAAGCAGATTTGGGGACAACTCTATCAAACCTACTAAATGAATATTTTGAGGAGTGAGACCAAAAAATCAACACTTTCTTGTTGATTATCACTTAATTCACTTAATTCACTTAATCAACACTTAAATCACTTAATCAACAGTTTAAGTGATTATCAAGCATATAAATATGTAAGCTTAACTTTATAACTTCTGATTATATTTCTTGGGAATCTAACAGTGTGTAAATGGTCTGGTTAATCCCAGTAATAGGAGTTAGGGGTCTTGGTCATATTATACAAGAGCCTCTGCCCCCTGCCAAAGAACATGGTAGGTAATAACTTATATGGGGGTTTCAGTTTACTATCAATAATGTATCACATTATACTAATTTCAAATGTAATATTTGTTACAGTTGTCTTCAGGAGCATATTTAATACCAAATAGGCTAGTCAGGGATAACTTGTAGGAGTTCAATTTCATTTACTGGAACCAGGAAAATGAGTATGGAAATTGGCTTCCAAAAATGCTAAAATGAGAGGCTTATAAAAGATTGGATGGCTCTGTATTTCTTACATATTAATTTAGTGATGCATCTTGATTATGCAATGTAATAGAATTACCAATTGTTAGAACAATTATAATTATTAGAATAACTAATATTGGAATCTAATACACACACACACACACACACATATGTATATATATATATATATATATATTTTTTTTTTTTTCGGTACGCGGGCCTCTCACTGATGTGACCTCTCCCGTTGCGGAGCACAGGCTCCGGACCCGCAGGCCCAGCGGCCATGGCTCACGGGCCCAGCCGCTCCGCGGCATGTGGGATCCTCCCGGACCAGGGCACGAACCCGTGTCCCCTGCATCGGCAGGCGGACTCTCAACCACTGCACCACCAGGGAAGCCCTAATCCACGCATGTTAACTTCCTGCCACATCACTCATACTTGCTTCTTTCCAAACTTCTACTATGTTCATCTTTCAAGATGGAAATAAAGACAAACGACACCAACCATTACAGTCCTGACTGGAAATCAGAGAATAAGAGCCTGTGTGATAATAAGAGCTAGTGTTAGAAGATAATTTGCAGGCCCCAAGAATATTATTTTACACTTTGAGTTTCATTAAACTCAAAACAAAACTAAGCAACTCTATTAAGATATTCATCAAATATATACATTTATCCTTTTAAAGTTTCCTTTCAGATGACCCATTGCTTAAATCCTAATTTTAATGTTTATGATTCTTTATTCAAAAAGTTCATCCAAACAGCCTCATCATGCTTTAGATAGGCAGTGTTTATTTGTTTATTAAAATGGTTAGACCTTGTCTTAATTAGTTCAGGCTGCAATAACAAAATACTACAGACTGGATGGCTTATAAACAGCAAAAATTTTCTTTTTCACAGTTCTGGAAGCTGGAAGTCTGCAACCAGCGAAGAGCATGGTCAGCAAGGGCTCTTTTCTGGGTCACAGACTTCATGTTATATCCTCAGGTGGCAGATGGGGCAGGGGACTTCTGTGGGGTCTCTTTTATAAAAGCACTAATCCCATTCACGAGTGTTCCACCCTCATGGCCTAAGCACCTCCCAGAGACCCCCATCCACTAATATCACATTGGGCATTGGAACTGTGTATGAATTTGGGGGGACACTCACCCACATTCAGAACATAGCAGGCTTTTTTGTTTGTTTCTTTTTATTCTGACAAGTTTAAGGAATTTGAAATATGTATATATATATATGTAATTTATATATATAATATATAGATGTATATAAAAATATATAATTATATATATATATATATATATTCCTGGAGAACACTATAGAAAAATAATAAGGAAAACATTTGAAACTGCAAGGCAATTTAGAAGATAAGTTGAATATATATGTCTAATTGATTGATCTCTCCTGCTTTTTCATCTACTCTTCCCTCAATTATTTTTTGGATTCCCCAGGACATCCTCCTGGGATCTCTTCCTTTTTCTTTTTGAAATTTTACTTTGTCTCTTCTACATATACTTCAAGCAACAACCCCCATGGTCACACACTCAACATCTTATATTCTTTTCCCTTCTACCACACATAATTCTCAAATCAGGTCTACCACTCCTCATGAAGAACCAAAACAGAAAATAATCCCTATAACAGAAAGAGATTTATGAAGATGAACAGAAATGATCATATGAGCATTTAAGGTCTTCAGAGACAATATGAATGAAAGTAGTAGTAATAGTAGTAGAAATAGACTTTGGGTTTGGTCAGATTACAGCTGGCAGTGCCATTTTTAGGGGTGAAATAGTAAATATAAGTAAATGCATCTAAATTTTATTTTAATTATTAAAATCTAGATTAAAAAGGAACAAAGAATATATAACATTTTTCACTAAAATTGTTAACATATAATAAGAATAAACATAGTAACATATTTTGGTACATTCAATTACACTATTTGTGAGTTTTACAATAATTGTATTATTGTTACAATTACCAGTCAGAGATTTAAGGTTATATTTATGCAAGGGAATCATCATTTATTCTGTCAGTCAAAAGTACTTGGCTTAGCATTCTGTGAAACACTGAGCTGTTATTTTATATTATTTTATAAAATATATACCTGCTGATAGCTTTTTTCTCCCATACTAACACTTTAAGTACCTTTGGGTCTTTTGATTTTAGAAAAGATTAAGATGATATAGAATGTTTAAACTTTAAAACAAAATTAATTGTGAAAATAACACAAAGATATTGAAAGACTCAAATTATTTTTCAATAAAAATCATTGCCATGGCTCCTTTGAATGTACTATATGGAAAACTTATAAAGATCATATATTCAGTATGATATGTGTGGAAAGGTCACCAGTTAAAGGGCAATTGCACATAAGACAACTAGATTGCTTTGCTATTAAAATATGATGTGAAAAGTTTTATAATTTCAATGTCTAAAAGGAAACTTCAGAAGTTGGAAAATAATCATTCATTCTGAATAGTATATTTCTAAATAAAATAATTTAATTACCTAATATATCAGTAGAACTGATTTCAGTTTATTTTTCATATTGCATTTATAATGGATTTTTCTGATAATGAATTCTGAGAGGAATCTAAAATAGTATTTGTCGAAGAAGACTGTGGGAAGTAGATCTAAGAAGAAAAAATAAAAAAGATTTTTAGAATGGTATTGTGCAAATTTACTTACATGCTGAATAGTTTTCATCATTATTAAGATCTACCTGTCATGATAAAAAGTGGTTCTTTCCACTTAGCTCATTTTCTCCTAACACTCTAATGCCCTAACTTCACCAATTATAAATAGACATGGACATAAGAGATGGAGATGGAGATAGAGATGGGGTTGGAGATGGAGATGAAGATGGAAATAGAGATGGACATGGAGATGAAGGAGGTGTATGGGGAGAGAGAGATTAAAACCACACAGACATTTCTTCCAGGCTTTTTTTTTTTTTCTTCCAGGCTTATTTTTAAAGGTAGTAATACTGATTCAATTCTGATTTCCTCAATAAGTTTTTTAGGACTGTTGTACCACAGACTGGGTGGCTTGAATAACAAACATTTATTTTCTTACAGCTTTAGAGGCTAGAAATCTGAGATCAAGATATCAGAGGGATGTGCCCTTCTGAGGGCTGTGATGGAAAAATCTGTCCCAGGCCTTTCTACTTGGCTTTTAGATAGAAGTCTTCTCCCAGTGTCTTCCCTCTATACTTGCCTATGTCTAAATCTCCTCTTCTTGTAAGGACTCTAGTCATACTGGATAAGGGCCCACCCTAAAAACCTTATATTAATTAATTACCTCTGTAAAGACCTTATTTCTAAATATGGTCACATTCTGATGTACTTGGGCTTAGAACTTCAACATAGAGTTTTTTTTGGGGGGGACGGCAATTTTGTCCACAACATGCCTTAATATTTAGTATTATTATTTTAATATAATAATAAAAAGTTATAGTATTTTTATTTAATAACTATAACAATATTGACATTCCTTTATGAAAAATAGAGGTTTTAATTTTCTATCCTACTACTCATCTTTCTTTCTCTTCTCATATTCTGTGTTTTTTTATTTGCTCAGTTGGTTGTCTATATGTATTCATTAATATAAGTATATCCATGCCAAATGTTTAATTTTCTATTTGGGTAATAACTTGCCCTATTTGAGATTAGTTTTCCTCTGAATTTCATCTTGATTAGTTGTTGTATGGCAATTACATAACGTTTTATTCCTTTCATTGATATAAAAATCCAGTTTATTCTTGAAGATGATGTCCTTGGAGTTGGACAGATTTCTATTTGAATTTGAACAAAATTACTTTCTGACATATGGCACAAGAATCATCCTCACATTCTTTTCAATTGCATTTTTAAAATTCATTCCAACTTTTGTGGATTTTCTTCCTTTGTTTATAGCTTTTTTAAGCTAGAAACCATACTTATGTAATTCTTTAGCAATACTGTACACATTTTATAAATTTGTTTATTTAGCCTTACACTTGATTATTTTTCTAAAATTTTGCAATTTAAAATGCAGTATAGCCAAAGAAAAACTGTGGTGCTAATATGAATTTTATTCATTTGTACACCTGCTTATTTTTGTTCCTCCCTCCACTGAATTTCATAATAGTATTATGACATTAGAGCCCCTGAAATTTCTATTATCTGTTGGATTATTGTTTACCTTCTATATTCTCCTTCTATAATACTTGTTACAGGAATTGTATATCTAATTCTGTGTATCTTCGTGAGCATTAACTTTTATGCATTCCGTGTCTTCTCATTTACTTTATTTTTTGGCAAGGAGCTGATTTCACGGATTTTAACTTGCAGCCCTTCTACACATTTGCTATATTTTATATTTAATTTAAAAAAATTCTTTTTCTCTGAATGTTCCTATTTCTTAGCATTACTTTTCTTTTCTTTAACGTAAAATATCTTTTCACATTTCTCTTATTATATGTCTTAACATCATCATTATTCTTATCATCAACAAAATCACCATCATCTCAATCACTTTTTTCCAGTTTTATTGAGATATACTTGACACATAACATTGTATTAGTTGAAGGTGTACAACATAATGATTTTACATATATATGTATTGCAAAACGATCACTACAATAAATCTAATTGACATCCATTAACTCACATAGTTATAATTCTTTTTCTTGTGATGAGAACTTTTAAATTCTACTCTCTTAGCCACTTAGACATCCAAATATACTATACAGTATCATTAACTGTGTCACCATGCAGTACATTACATCTCCAGAACTTTTTATCTTTCAAACACTTTTCTAAAAAAAATATTTTGGTCCTAATTTATTATTTTATCTAGAGTTCCTTGATCAGTTTATTCATCATAGTCTTTCTCTTGTTTGTTGTTTGTTTTCACTATTTGTTTGGCATTCCTTGCTGTTTACTCTTAACATATGAATTGATTGTTAAGTTAATCCATTGAGGTCACTAGTATATATTTCCTTTGCAGTCCCATCCCCTTGTTTCCCCCTTTGAATAAGCTGTGCCCTGCCTATGTGGATTATTCTCTTTCATATGTGGGATCTTAGAGTCTCCTCTATTCATCAGACATTTCCTCTAATTAGGTAAAAATCTGCTTTGGGCAACCAACATACATACTATGGATTATTGCACTCCTTGGCAGTGATTTATTTTGAGCACATCTTCACTTTTAACCACTGCTCACTGCTTTCTTTATCATTGCTTTCCATCCAATTTCTGACTTTTTTATACTTGGCCTTGAGACCAGGATGTTTTTTGGTCTCTCCTGAGAGGAAAAGATACACCATTTTCTTGTCAGTGCAGTGGACTAGAACTTGTTGCTTCTAGTTCATCTGTCAGTAAAATTCAGTTTGCATGAAGTCATCCATAAATTTTTCATAATCTGTTGTTTACTTCCATACCACCATTATCATTACGACTTTATTGTAATCTATACTACTTTACTCTCATTGTAATGGTTTTTGGGGGGCAGGAGAGAAGATAATAACAATAGCAAAACACACACACGTTTCCCTTGTATAGCAAACATATTTATCCACACACACATACACATATACATGAAGGAGAGATAACAATAATATATTAGTCAGGGTTTTCCAGAAAACAAAATCAATAGAATAGACGGATAAATAGATAGACAGAAGGATAGATAAGGTAGATACTTATTAGAAGGAATTGGCTCACACAATTATGAAGGTTCACAAGTCCCAAGATCTGCTGTCTGCAAGCTGGAGACCCAGGAGAGACAATATGTAGTTCCACTTTGAGTCCAAAGGCCTGAGATGCAGGAGAGCTGATGGTGTAAATTCCAGTCTGAAAGCTGGCAGACTTGAGACCCAAGAAAAGCCAGTGTTTCAGTTCAATTCAAGTCAGAAGGCCAGAA
The DNA here is from genome assembly GCF_000442215.2 of Lipotes vexillifer. Lineage (NCBI taxonomy): Eukaryota > Metazoa > Chordata > Mammalia > Artiodactyla > Lipotidae > Lipotes > Lipotes vexillifer. The sequence goes on along the minus strand of NW_006785450.1, from coordinate 66,235 downwards.
AAGACCCAGGTACCAGCTCCCAGCAGTCAAGCTGGAGCAGTTCCCTCTCACTGAGGATTTTTGTTCTATTCAGGTCTTCAATTGATTAGATGTGGCCCACTCACCATAAGGAAGGCAATCGGCTTTATTCAGTCTACCCATTCAAATGTTAATCTAATCCAGAAACTCCATTAAAGACACACCCAGAATAATATTTGGCCAAATGTCTGGCCACACTGTGGCCCAGTCAAGTTGACACATGAAATAAAATTAACAATTACAAGCAGCAAACACTTTTATATAATTTATAATGTTTTTGCTATTGTTACTATATATGTCATATTACATCACATATATAGTTTATTCCACTTATGTACTGTAGGCATGTTCTAGAATGTCACTGCAAACACTTAATTAGGGAGTACTAAACCCTTGCTCCTAAGAAAAATAAGGGTTAGGTTTCTATAACTTCTCTTCAGAACATTTTAGTCAACCATTAAATACATAACCTTGTTTTATATGTGTTTCTGTTTAAAGACATCATACTTAATGTATATTGTTGATTCATAAACATTGAACTTACAACCAATAGCATCATAACACATACTTTAACAAAGCTAATCAAACAAACAGAGAGTATGATATTTTCTCCATAATACACATCACATCTTGTGCTTGCAAACACTAGACTGCATGTTAACACTACACTTAGGGTCTTATTAAGCAGCAAAATCACCAAAGAAAACAGAAAGATGCAAAAAAAATGTGGCATTAAATAGACCACAATAAAGGATGCTTGCTTACAGTATGAGAGCTGACATAAGAAGGCAGAACATCACCCTGTTGGAACTCAGCTGAAAATATGCACATCAGGTGACTCATCCACTCTACACATATCCACCAAAGATGAGGAAAGAACTGCATGTACTGATTTGGGGTTTACAAATATATTTTAGTGAGTAGGCACATTCTCAAATGGAGAATAATGAGGATAGACTGTATCTGAGAGCATCTCAGAGGAGCTGTTATAATCATATATATCCTTTAACTTACAAGAACTCTGGAGTGGAAACTGGATACTTAATCTCCCAAGTCTACCCTACTTCTCAAGATCAATCACAAAATAATTTCTTTACTTTTAACACTGTTTGATTCCACATATTTTAACCAGATCTCTAGATTAGAATATTTTGCCATAATTTAATAGCATACAAATACAAAAATAAAATTTTGTTAATAATTTGTTAATGAATACAAAAATCTGTTGAAAAAAATTGGAAGAACAATTTAATATTTTGTAATCAGCTCTTGCAAACTACCTTATTATCATTTCATAATTTATAGAACTTAGAACATTAAAATTAATTGAAAAAATAAACAGTAAAAATGTGACTGGATAGAATTTTTGCAAATCTCATTGCAAATATATTAATAATTAAACACTCCTTAAACGTGTTTGTTGAATTTTCTGTTTTTGCTGTACGTTGGGATCTAACATGATTTATTTGCTTAGATGCTCTTTACTAAGTAGTTCAGAAGGCATAGCTAAGGCAGAAAACAGCTCATGTTTCCTGACAGCATCCTCTCTGGCTCAGAGCAGGTGCTTTCATTGCTTTTATACTTCTCCTATGGGTGAGTTCTTCCAGCTCCTGAGGAGGTGGTAATGTGCATTACTTTCCTCAATACTAGCTTCAGTCCAAGGACTGTCGCTGTAAAAATAACAGTGAACATAAACCATCTGCGTTTAAATACTTGACATTTTGGTAAAATACGATAGCTATACCAAAAACTCCAACTGTTTGACTTGAATTTGTTTGATCTTCTTTTTTTTCTTTCTAATTTTATGGGGCAAAGTTCAAAAAAAGCACAGTTACTGTTTAATGAAAACAGCAGGCAATGCATTTCACAAACAGAAAACTGCTCTCATATTCCCATTTGAGAGACCTGAATTTTAAAATCTCAATTCCTCCTTGGAAATCATCCTACTTTTTATTCAAATTAAAAACATTCAGGTTACCAACTGTTTGAAGAATTGCAAGAGGTTTTCAATTTGAAATTGACATAAGAATCCTTTTAGTTCCTACTGGGAAAAGAAATTCAGCTTGGTGTTTTTGAATTCTATATATAATACAACACCTTTCCAAACAAGACAAAATGCATTTCATACACTATTTCTGTGCCTCTTTCTTCTTTCCTCCCTTTCTTCCTTCCTTCTTTCCTTCTTTCCTTACTTCTTTCTTCCATCCCTCCCTCTCTGCCTCATCCTTTTCTCTTTTGCTTTTCTCTCCCACCCCCTTTCTTTCCAAAATATTATGTCATTTCTGTGAGTCATGAGTACTTGATTCTATTGTCTATTCTCTACATATTCATTTACTATATATATGCATTGAGGGCCTAATATGTACCTATCCCTATTCTAAGGGCTGTGGACAACACCTCAAAAATTCTTGTCCTCATGCAGCTTACTTTCAAGTAGGAGAAAAGTACATTGAATTAAATCAAGAATTTAAATTTTTTGTTTAAACTAAAAATATTATTCTAAATAATTTATTTTTTTTATGAAGCATTTGAAAACACCATGTTTTCCTCATCATCATTGCCTATTTCTTATTTGAATGAAAAGTAAATATTTCTAATTGTAAATACAATATAAAGCTAAACTTATTTAAAAGCCATTGTTCAGTTATCCCCACCACAATTAAAGTTTGCAGTATTTTCTAAGAGATTTAAACAGAAATAAAGCCTGTAAACCAACTGGGAATCTGAAAAGCACTGGTCTTCTGACCAGACACCAAATCAATGAGGCTAGAATCTGAGATAAATTCCATATTAAGTAGAACCTTAATGATTAGCTTAGTGTACAGTTTATTGTCTATCCTTCTTTCTCTTTC
>NW_006785450.1:33101-63344 GCF_000442215.2 Lipotes vexillifer | reverse complement strand
TTTCCCTTTGTCTCTTCCTCTGAACAGATGTAGAGGTATATGTAACATAAATATATTTTAGTCCTCAACAGGATGCTTAAAACAAATTTTCATGTCTTTTCATTTAAATGTAAAAGAAATTGTTGGCATAGAATTGCATATTCTCTATCTACATGGGCAGATATATTGTATTCACACCATCCTGTAATTATTCAGTTCCTTTTCATTTATATGTTCACTCATTTATTCAGTAAATATAAAATCAATAGAATGGAAATAATGTTTATTGATTTCAACTCATTAAAAAAAGAAATATATCAAGAACAACACTAACTGTAGAGCACAAAAACTATATAAATTTAAATGGAAGAAACTAGAAAAACTAAAAGCAGAAATTTAATACAGACAATACAAGACACAGGCACTTTTATTAAATAATATTTATAAAGGTAAAGTTTCTTATTTAAAAACTCACAAATTTTAAAAACATGGAGTACAAAATATTAAAATAATATTATAAATTATAATATGCAGCAAATTGCTTGTGATATTTGAAATATTTAACAAGGATATAGCATGGATACCAGCCAGTCGAAGCTGAGAATATACTGGTGGGTACTAGCTGAATTTCAACTCTGTAAGAATGCAGAGGTGAAACAGAGCTGATCTTAATGTTAAACAAAGACACAGGTGAAACAGAGCTGATCTTAATGTTAAACAAAGTGACATTCAAGCCAAGGTTCATTTTAAAAGATTTATTTAAAAAGATTCATTAAAAAAGAAGGATTTTATTTAAAGAAAATAAAATCAGTTATGATTATATACTGATCACAAATTCTTATTGAATTAAACAGCATTAATATAAATAATGACCAAACCCTTAGAAATATTTGGAGACGCTGGGGAAAAATAAATGTGGAGTGTAAGAAATTGAAGCATAGAACTCCCCAAATAATTTGTAAATATAATAACAAAAATAAATTAAATAATATAACAAATAAAGAAGAAATGATCTCACATAAAAATACCAAATAACAGATTAAAGTTGTATATTTATGGAACGTTTATGTTGCTCAAATTTTATGCTGCAAGGAAAGTCCCTTTTCTTTGCCAAAGGACATGTTTCCCTAGAAAATTCTATGAAAAACGTAAATTAAGCATGAGCTAAAATCTCCCTTTTGTTCCAAAATTATAAAATGATTTTAATGGATAAAATACCTATAAAGACTAATAAATAGACATGCAGTCTAATAGATAGTTGAGCAGCCATTCTGTTAGAGTATAAAACAAAGTCAGATTTGAGTCATTTGACAAGGAAAAAAGAGAAAGAGAAAGGGGAGTGAGAGAGAGAGAGAGAGAAAAATGGATCCATGAGTCCATGAACACATAAATACATAGTGAGGGGTATGAATTTCATTTACATGTTTCCACTGGTAGCTCAGTCTGGATCTTAAGTTTTTCCTGAAAACTGTGCAAAGGTACACAAAAGTGTTCAGAATAACTCCACCTATATTGTAGAGAGAAACCTATTGAAAATTTAATCATACTTTGCTCAAAAACCTGGCAACTGAATCAACTGGCCATTGTTTATGAGAACTTGCCTTGCTAATTATGACTATTTATTTATTTTAGGCCACTTGCTGTTGACCTCAATTATGTCACTCTCTCCAGTGAACTTAAACCTAACAATGAAAAGTGTTTTCTGCAAGGTGCCTTCTCATGAGTTCTTTGCTTATTAGTTTACCGGGAACTCAAGCTTTACCCTTCTATCATCATTCTCTCTGGTGAGATATATCTAGTACTGAAAATATACATGAAAAGTAGTAATTTCTCAGGAAATACTAGTTCTTATTCCTGCCTTCAGGTCTTAATTGGGGAAGCTTTAAGTTTCTGCTTAATTTAATAATTGTTGAAGGTATACCACATGAAATTGACCATGTTACTTTACATATATCATAATTTGATAAATTAATAATGATAACTACTCTTTAAGCATGACATTATTCTTACAGATTTGCATATGAGTACACTCATCTTCTGAGAGAAAAAAATTCATAAATTACAAAACTAATCAATATATGATAGGAAAATTGAAAGCAGATTGTATCAGGACATTAGCAATTCTCCTTTTAAGTGAAATATCTTATTTTTAGTAGAACATCAGGCATTTTCAAAATTTAGATTAAAATGATAAAAATTATTAAAATAGTAAGACAGATTTGCCAGTTTCTAATTATGTACTTATGTGCCCATAAAATTTATGCCTGTCTCTGAATGATTTCAATTTCATTTCTAAATATAACCTGACTGAACTTCTAAATCACCTATTCTCAACAGGGGCAAAATTTTCTACAGGGGGGTCAAGATTGATTATAGGAGTGCAAATATAATAATACTGTAATTTGGACCACAATGGATAAAAAGAGATACAATGTATTTCTGCAATTAATTTCATAAGGGGGAAGAGATTAGGGAATAAATGTTTTAAAAGGCTCCTTGTTGGGGGTTGAGTAGTAAAATTTAAAAAGTTAAAAAACTTTGTCTTAAACTAAGAATTGCTTATGTCAAGAAGTGCACACACACACACACACACACACACCATGACAGTTATTTATCCATTTCTCCAGCCCACTTCTCAAGGCTATCTGAAAGCTAACTTTCTTTTTCTTTCTCACATTAATAGGAGCCCTTATTTCACACACATCTTTATGAACACTGACATAAGAATGGCACACGCCAGCTTTCCCTTCCTGGCACTGAATTTCATTTAGGACACCAGAGCCAGCTCTTTTAATTTCCTATATTCTATTAGTGAGAAAAAGTATCAGTATGAAAGCGGGCATCATATGATTTTGAGTATTTTCTTCTGAGCAGTCCAAGATAGCGGACGAGTAGGAGGACACGGAGTTCGTCTCTCCCCACAAACTCATCAAGAATATATATACAAATGGAACAATTCTCACAGAGCACCCGCTGAACACTAGCAGAGGACCTCAGACACCTAAAAAGATAAGAAAGATCCCAACATAACTGGGTAGGACAAAAGGGAAGAAGGGAAAAGGAAGAGGAGAGGAAGCAGAAAGGGACCTGCATCCCTGGCAGGGAGCTGAGGGTGAGAAGAGGTTCCTGCATTTGGGGAAGCCTCCTCACTGGCTGGAAGATCATCTGGGAGAAGGGGAGGTTCGGGGACTCGGAGGAGAGTCCAGCAACTGGTCTGTGGCAGGCAAGACAGAGTGAGACCTACACAGATGGTCCGTGTCACAGCCCTGCATGTCCCAGCCTGAGATGGATATCCGCTGGTGCAGATAAGGGCTAGGTGCTGGAACATGGGGTTTGGAGAGCAGACCTGGGGAGGAGACTACTGTTGCCTGTGAGCCGACAGTCTAAGGGGACAAGAGTGAGGAGCTCCACAACCAAGAATGCTCTTGGATGACACCCAAACCGGCACAGAAGCGAAGCGCCATTGTTGAGTGACACACAAAGGGTGGGACCATCATTGCAGCCTCTCTTCTCATGAGCTGGCCACCCGTCCTTCCAGCCCTGAGTGGCACTCCACAACCACTTAACAAGGTCATGGCAGAGAGTTAATGGGCATTTGGTGGGGCCTCTCCCAGTTAACCTGGGACAGGTGCCCATGGCCCCATTAACTGCCAACTACCAGTAGGGATGAGACAGGCCTTTCACTGCACCTGTCGGCCCTGGGGAGGTCGGCAAAGCTGCTGGTGATTCCAGGGAACAAACCTTTCAACAAGAGCTGACGGTGCCATCGAGAGAGACCAGCAGGGCCGGGCACTGAATGCTAACGGGATGCCCGCCTGGGGTTCAGGAGATGGACAGGGTTCTGGCCAGACTGGCTGAGGCTGAGGCTCCTGCCAGGCAGAAAGTGACACCTTGTCTCCTCTGGGGTTCAGGGAGGAGTGTGACCATGGCTATTCCCTCGGCAGGCCCAGCCCTTTGCCGCTTGCCCAGGAAGGCTCTGGAGTGGGACGGAGTGGGGCTGAGGGAGTCGGTGAGAGCTAGGGGACCAGAGGGGGGCGGCCTGCAAAAAAAAAAAAAAAAAAAAAAGGAATCTAACCCAGCAGCCTCAGGAGCAGCGGATTAAATTTCCACAATCAACTTGATGTACCCTGCATCTGTGGAATACCTGACTAGACAATGAATCATACCAAAATTGAGGTGGTGGAATTTGGGAGCAGCTGTAGACTTGGGGTTTGCTTTCTGCACCTAATTTGTTTCTGGTCTTATGTTTATCTTAGTTTAGTATTTAGAGTTTATTATCATTGGTAGATTTGCTTATTGATATTGATATTGATATAGAATTTATTGATATGCTCTCTCCCCTTTTTTTATATGTAGATTTTTTTTTCATTTTTTCTTTTTATGAGTGTGTATGTGCATGCTTCTTTGTGTGATTTTGTCTGTATAGCTCTGCTTTCAGCATTTGTCCTACGGTTCTGTCTATCCATTTTTTTGGATAGTTTGTAGCACTTGTTATCATTGGAGGATTTGTTTGTTGGTTTGACTGCTCTCTTCTTTCTTTCTTTTTAGTTTTTTTCTTTAGAATAATTATTTTTTATTTTAATTATTTTATTTTATTTTTTCTTGTTTTCTAAATATTTTCTTTTTAATAATTATTTTTTAATTTTTATTTTAATAACTTTATTTTATTTTTTTACTTTCTTTCTTTCTTTTTTTCTCCCTAATCTCTTAAGCTGTGTGGCTGACAGGGTGTTGGTGCTCCAGCCAGGTGTCAGGCCTATGCCTCTGAGGTGGGAGAGCCGAATTCAGGACATTGCTCCACAAGAGACCTCCTGGCTCCACATAATATCAAAAGTGAAAGCTCTCCCAGAGATCTCCAACTCAACGCTAAGACTCAGATCCACTCAATGAGCACCAAGCTACAGTGTTGGACACCCTATGCCAAACAACTAACAAGACAGGAACACAACCCCACCCATTAGCAGAAAGGCTGCCTAAAATAATAATAAGGTCACAGACAACCCAAAGCACACCACTGGATGTGGTCCTGCCACCAGAAAGAAAAGATCCAGCCTCATCCACCAGAACACAGGCACTAGTCTCCTCCACCAGAAAACCTACAAAACCCACTGAACCAACCATAGCCACTGGTGGCAGACACTGAAACAACAAGAATGATGAACTTGCAGCCTGAGAAAAGGAGACCCCAAACACAGTAAGTTAAGCAAAATTAGAATAAACAACTCAAATAAACAACCTAACCTTACACCTAAAGCAATTAGAGGAAGAAGAACAAAAAACCCCAAATTTAGCAGAAGGAAAGAAATCATAAAATCAGATCAGAAATAAATGAAAAAGAATGGAAGGAAACAATAGCAAAGATCAAGAAACCTAAAAGTTGGTTCTTTGAGAAGATAAACAAAATTGATAAACCGTTAGCAAGACTCATCAAGAAAAAAGGGAGAAGACTCAAATCAATAGAATTAGAAAAGAAAAAGGAGAAGGAACAACTGACACTGCAGAAATACAAAGGATCAGGAGAGATTACTACAAGTAACTAGATGCCAGTAAAATGGACAATCTGGAAGAAATGGACACATTCTTAGAAAAGCAGAACCTTCTGAGACTGAACCTGGAAGACATAGAAAATATAAACAGACCAATCACAAGCACTGAAATTGAGACTGTGATTTAAAATCTTCCAACAAACAAAAGCCCAGGACCAAATGGCTTCACAGGCGAATTCTATCAAACATTTAGAGAAGAGCTAACGTCTATCCTTCTCAAACTCTTCCAAAATATAGCAGAAGGAGGAACACTCCCAATCTCATTCTAATAGGCCACCATTACACTGATACCAAAAGCAGACAAAGATGTCACAAAGAAAGACAACTGACAAGGATTAATCCCCAAGTATACAAGTAGCTCATGCAGCTCAATATGAAAAATAACATGCAACCCAATCCAACAATGGGCAGAAGACCTAAATAGATATTTCTGCAAAGAAGATATACAGATTGCCAACAAACACATTAAAGGATGCTCAACATCACTAATCATTAGAGAAATGCAAATCAAAACTACAATGAGGTATCACCTCACACCAGTCAGAATGGCTATCATCAAAAAATCTACAAACAATAAATGCTGGAGAGGGTATGGAGAAAGGGAACCCTCTTGCACTGTTGGTGGGAATGTAAATTGATACAGCCACTATGGAGAACACTATGGAGGTTCTTTAATAAACTAAAAATAGAACTACCATACAACCCTGCAATCCCACTACTGTGCATATATGCTGAGAAAACCATAATTCAAAAAGAGTCATGTACCACAATGTCCATTGCAGCTCTATTTCCAATAACCAGGACATGAAAGCAACCTAAGTGTCCATCGACAGATGAATGGTTAAAGAAGATGTGGTACAGATATACAATGGAATATTACTCAGACATAAAAAGAAATGAAATTGAGTTATTGGTAGTGAGTTCGGTGGACTTACAGTCTGTCATACAGTGTGAAGTAAGTCAGAAAGAGAAAAACAAATACCATATGCTAACACATATATATGGAATCTAAAAAAAAAATAAGAAATCCTTCTGAAGAACCTAGGGGCAGGACAGGGATAAAGATGCAGACATAGATAATAGACTTGAGGACATGGGGAGGGGGAAGGGTAAGCTGGGATGGAGTGAGAGAGTGGCATGGACTTATATATACTACCAATGTAAAATAGATAGCTAGTGGGAAGCAGCCTCATAGCACAGGGAGATCAGCTTGGTGCTTTGTGACCACCTAGACAGGTGTGGTAGGGAGTGTGGGAGGGAGATGCAAGAGGGAGGATATATGAGGATATATGTATATGTATAGCTGATGCACTTTGTTATAAAGCAGAAACTAACACACGATTGTAAAGCAATTTTTCTCCAATAAAGATGTTAAAAAAGAAATATATTCCAATCAAGTTATGTAAAAACATATATAAGCATATGTAAACATAATTTAAATTATGTTTTCTATTAACTATATTGCAGTTTACTTACAATTTTAATAGTCATCTCTAATATGTTAGGTATCTTTGCCACTGTTTTAATAATTAGGTTCATAGAGAAATAAGTGCAAACTGGATCCAAAAATTATGATTCCTATTCCTTATACAGTCATTTATTTCTGAGTATAGTGTTAATGACCTAATTTTTTTTTTTTTTTTTTTTTTTCTTGCGTTATGCGGGCCTCTCACTGTCGTGGCCTCTCCCATTTGCGGAGCACAGGCTCCGGACGCGCAGGCCCAGCGGCCATGGCTCACGGGCCCAGCCGCTCCGCGGCATGTGGGATCCTCCCGGAGCGGGGCACGAACCCGCGTCCCCTGCATCGGCGGGCGGACTCTCAACCACTGCGCCACCAGGGAAGCCCCCCCATACTCTTTTTAATTGCAAGTTTCCTTACAGCATATGAGTTGATAATGCTATTCTCTCTACTTCTTTCCTTTCATATTAAAATTTTTAAACACTTGTTTTAAAAATGTTTTTGCTGGGGAGGCCTTGTGAATTGAAGCCCCAGTGGTTACATATTAGGTTTAATGTACTTTGATGACATGATATGAAATATGGTCTTTATTTTAAAGCTGATGTATTTGGGAACATTTTCTTCTTCAAGTATCTGTTCTGAGAATGATGACCCTTGTGACAGGTATGGGACTTCTGGTACTCCTACATTCCTAGTATCTGACTTGGAAGCCGTACCCAAGGTTTCCAGCCTGTAGACCCTTCAACTTTGCGCAAGAGTTTGCTGCTTCCCCTGGGGGCACCTCCACCTGTGCGCTTCAGTGTCGGAGGGGTAAATGCTGTGTAGCCACAGTTTTGTATTCCTTTGATCTTATTCTTTGGAGAGGTGGAGGAATTTGGGTGGTGTGACAGTGCAGAAGCTGAAATTGAAGTTCACTGTTTGGAAGAAGCAAACCAGTCTTTGGAACGAAAGGGCTCTTGCATACCCTGGGCAGCCAGCGGCTGAGGAGGGGTGGGCTGCCCTGCAGGGAGAGTCCCATTTGGGGGCCTGTTGACTGGAGAGTGGCAGGAGCGCTGGGGAGGAGAGGTGGCACTAATGCGACCTTCACATTTGTGGCCTGGCCTCTGGCCGCAGCTTGTGTTGACTTGGGGAGGAAGGGTGCTGGCTTAATGATGCCCTCCCCTCCCCCTCCTGTGGACTCTGGTTGAACCTGTCTTCCATTGGTTTCCACCTTTCCTCTATTAGGAGGGTAAAGGACACATTTGCTTTTCGTCTGATAGAGCTCAGCCTGCCTCTCTGACTTCTTTCCCTCTGTCTTGGTGGCATGTTGTATCACGTGACCTGGGCTTCCCTGCCTGAGATTCTAGAACATGGACCCGTGAGCGGTGGCATTAACTTGTTGGCGCCTAACCTGACCAGGCGTATTACATTCTGCAGTGTTTGCTGTACTTGTTTTGGAGCTTTAAAAATTGCCCAGTGTGGAGACAGAGTATCACTTACCTGACTGTTTTGTTTTTGTTTTTAGTATTTTGGCTTCTTGATTAGGAAGTGGCCAGGAAGAAATTGTTTTGAAACGTAAGTCTAGCTGTGTGAGACACCTCAGTCACCATGGTTCTTCCAAGGGTTCTTGAGAACAAAATAGGTGTGACCACCTTCTGCAGTCGCATCCAGCTCCTATGAGGATCTGATGAAACTCTCTACACTGTCAGGAGAAGACTTTCACCCGCGTCTCCTGCATCGGCAGGCGGACTCTCAAGCACTGCGCCACCAGGGAAGCCCAATGACCTAATTTTTGACTGACAGTTATTTCATGGGTTTTTTTTAGGAAAAGTCAGGTCTTTAGTTGAAACCAAGAATTATCTTATCATCATTTCGTGACAATGCATAATGAAAAGGATATCAGTGTAATATCAAAAGAGGTTTTTATGAACTTTCATCAGGAACATATTACAATTCATTTGAAGAAACTGATATGTAGCATATTACTGCAATTTACCTTTTTGCAAATGAGAATGAAACTCAGCTTCCAAAACTTATTGAGGAAATGAGGAAGTATTAACTTAGATACAAATCAATAGCAAGACAAGACAAAGATATTTGGGGACCCTGGCCCAACAATGATGTGGTGGAATTATTTGTGAACAATAAATAAATGGAGGTATGATCTGCTATGGTAACAGCAGCATCTTCAGCAGCAATAATTAGAAGTTCCTCACAACCACATCATAACAACTTTAGTAAATAGTATTCTTGAGATTTTAATCTTATTTCTAAATAATAAAATTCTCATGATATTTTTCATAAGATTATACTTCAATAGAAAGCATTTATTTGAAAAAAATCTGTTTTTAAACTCCTTCAACTTTAAATACACTCTTCCATGGAAAGAACTTATTGCTAGTTCAGGTATTCTAACAAACTCAGCTTCAGTGAAGTGTAATTTATAAGGCAGTAAGGCTAGGGTGCTTGAGTTGATTTGAGTACAAGCCAAGTATCTTTGAAGAAGTTGCTTAACCCATTTAAAACTCATTTTCTCAAATTTAGGAAGTATAGCTTCCATGAAAATAAATGAAATGATGGTTGGGAAATGCTGTTTCTAGAACATAGCAGTGAACAAATTCCCCTTCCTCTTTATCTTCCCCCTTTTAATCCCCCCCACTCTCTCTCCCTCTCTCACTCACACAGACACACAGACACATACACACAGATACACCCAAGACTTGATGAAGGAATTAATGAAAAACATACACTTTTTTTTTCCAGTGAGGTGAAATTTACTGGCTATATCTATCACAAATATGATAACAAAGCAAGGCATAAGAACCCAATTACTCAGAAAGTAACTACATACATTATGTGCATACTTAATATTAGAAAGGTAAATGGACTCTTGTTTTATATTTTTTGTTGAGGCTTTTAAATAAAAGCATGACCTGTATTTTGTTTTTACTTTTATTTTCCTGTTTAAAATGGATGATCTGGAAAGCTTCTCTATGTAACCTCTCCAATAACCTTCTATAACATTGTTCAAGGAGTCATTAGAAGTAGGAATAAAATCCATAGTTAATGAAGACCACTTAGAGAAGACAAAGCATCCTGCTTTGACAGGGTTCAATGACTTATATATGTGAATTAAACCTGGGATGCTTTCCAAATTTTAATATAAAGATATAAAGTTTCCTTGTTCAGTTTTCTATTAATAAAGAAGCTTTTCTCTTACATTTTCTCCTTTTCATTTATTTTTTAAATTTTTTGCATGGGTATGAAAACTCCCTTTACATATTAGTGACTATTTTTTTTTTAATTTAATGTGATATTACATTTATTGTAAAGATATTTCAGGGATAATATTATACAATAATGATGTGCATCTTCCAAGTTATGAATCTCAGATACATGTCTAACAGTATAGAGCCCTAGTATGAGTTCTGTTGAATTTACAGCACCACTGTGACAGTCACAAGCCATTTATGATGGAACTATATAGATCTTCACTAACACTGTAGTATATTAAGCTGTCTGAATTCTGCTGCACTAATATGGAGAATGAAAAATAAGTTGATAAAAGTCTAATTTAAATTCAGCAACTAATATAGTAGGATAAAATTTTAGTATTGAAAAAAATTTCTCAAATATGCTATGTGAAAGGTCTGTTATTTTGCAGCTCATTTATGTAAAAGGGAATGGTATGTTAGAAGTTTAATTTATGACTGTAATAACTCTTATGTCAGATATCTCAAGTGGAATTAATAATGTTTTTATTTTCTTATTATAGAATAACTTATTTTTTAAATAAAAAGAATAATTTTACACATTTATTCCCAATTATTTAAGAATAAAATAATTTATATTGAAAAGGTATGTCTATGAAAAATTAAATCAAGGAGTTTTTAAGATTTTAATTAACATTTGTGTCTCCAATCCAGTAAGTGTGAATCAGTATTCAAATATTTTAAAATGAGTATTTTTGTTAATTTTCTAGTCAAAAATAACATAAAAATATCAATCAATCACTCAAATATGTTATATTTACATACTAAATTAGCCTCTCCCTCTCACATACACATATATCCAAATAAACACATATGCACACACACACAAGAATGAATCCAAAGTGAATAAACATGTTTACAGTGGAAGTTTCCATTACTGATATCAAGTTAATAGATCAGTCAATTAACTGAAGTTCTCCAATCAGTGGGGAAATGATGATGACAGATGGACACAGGATACTGAATACTCATTTAGTTTTGTTTTTTTTTAAACTCTAAAATATATATTATACATACTTATGTATTACCTAATTTGTATAATTGTGATAATTGATTTTTTTTTCTCATTTAGTTTTTATACTCCTACCAAGTCATTTGCTTTTTTCCTAAAACAGTTTATGTCAGTAGTGTTTGATATTATCAGTATGAAATTGATTTAATTTATATATATTACATAAACAATTGAATCAGGCATTATATAAACAATTAAATATAAGTGCAGAGGTAGAACTCATTTTTTTTTATTGAAAGAGTCATATTATTAGTATTCAATAAAGATAAATAGCTCCTGTCAAAAATTCTAGATAATCATTGTAGAGAAGGCTACAATAAAACTGCATTTTCAATGAGGGCAAGAGCATTCCTAAATGAACCATTACTGGTGCTTGGGATGATGTGAAAAAGTTACAATTTTTTAATGTATAAAGCAAAAAATATGCATAATGTACATAAACAGATAGTAGAATATGTTTGGTATTAGAATTTCATGGGGAAATTAGGAAAAATGTCTTCAAAAGATCCTTAGGAGGAAAATAATTTTTTATAAAAGTTTGAGAAACACTTATCTAAAAATATTTTTTAAACTTTTAAAATAAAGTATTTTGAAGTCACATTACTCTTTGTCTTGTTTTGTTATGTTATACCATAATGAATCAAACCAAAATCTTAGATGATGAATATGGTTGAGAGTTATACAAAAGTATTACTTAAAACTCCAGTAAGTAGACCCACACTCCAACAAATGCTGTTAAAGATTTTCTATTTATATATAGCATTGTCATCATCTGGACAAACAAGGAGAAATTTAAGAGCCATCTTTGATAATTTTATTTTATTTTAGTCCCATAAAGAAATCATGACTAATTTTGCCCATCTTAGCTATTACATACTTCACGAATCTGATTATTTTTAACCTTTGCGATTGTTACCTCCCATATCCAGGTTTTGAAAGTCTGGACTCCTGCATTTTGCTTTCTTTCAATCCAACTCCATTTCACTCAAGCACAGTTCCCTTTTCCCCGCAACCCAAGTATAGTTAGATTGTAATTTTGGTTGAGCTATAGATTCATACTCAGTATTTGAATTATTATGACAATCTAAATTTTACTTACATCTAAGTATCTGACAATATCATTTTCCTTTTTGGCAGAAATTCATGATTTCCCCAGACTTAACAATTATTGTAATTTTCTTTGCTTAGTTTCTATATATATGTTTCAGTTTCCTAAAGTTGCTATAACAAATTAACACAAACTTGGTGTCTGAAAATAACAGAATTTTATTCTCTCAGATTTCTGGAGGCCAGAGGTCTGAAATCAAGGTGTTGGCAAAACCATGCTCCTCTGAAGGCTCTAGGGGAGAATCCTTTTTATGCTTCTTCCAGCTGCTGGTGATGCCTGGTGTTCTTTGGCTTGTAGCAGCATAACTCCAATCTCTTCCTCCATCTTCACACTCCTTCTTTCATGTGCCTCAATGTCTCAAGTCTCTTTCTCTTTTCACCTTAAATTTAACTGAGCTTATCTCAAGATTCTTAACAATTACCTCTGCAAAGATCTTACTTCCAAATAGGTCACAGTCATAGGTATCGAGGGTAAGTTCTTGGACAGATCTTTGAGTGATACAATTCAGATCACTGCAACATCAAATGTGTATAAGTACATTAGGAATTTGATCAATTTCATCATTTAAAGCAAATTTCTTCCAAAGCCTCCATACCTGTTCCAAACTGGAAAATTTGTTCTCTAGGCCAGATTCCTATCTCTCATTTTGGGAATTCTACTCACAGTCATCTGAGGAATTGCCTTCATCTCTATCTTGTGTTGAGATTTTTTTGTTCTGAATCCAATCTCTAACTTGGTTTATATTCTTTAGTTTTTATATAACAGTCTCTCCAATAGTCCCTTGACAAAGATAAAATTATGAGATTTTACATATCTAAAAATATTTAAATTCTACATTTAGCTTCATCTGCAAGTGTAGCAAAGCATGAATTTGTAGGTTAGATAAAGTGTAAGCAGTGGCCTACCTTTCAGATGGCTCATGGTAACCTGCTCTTCACCGACAGCCATGGTACTGAGGTTTGCCCAAGATAAGAATAGGGTGTACTGGTGTTAGTGACACCATCACTATTTTACATTACAAAACTTTGTGGGAGGGGTTCAGTTCCAGCTTATTTACATTATTTATTGAAAATACATTGTTTGATGTTCTGCACCTGGGTTTATTTATTATATGAGATCATGCAGCCTGAGCTTCCCTAAGACTGAGACATCTCACACATATCTTGCCAGTTTGGGATCTGGATCCTGTGCAACTTGAAGAGAGAACACTAGAAGTTCCACTTGTGTGTTCTAGTCCTCCTTGCTACTCAGTTATGCTTCCTTCCCCTGATGTTAAACACCTTGTGGCTGTAATAAAACTTCTGTGAGCATACCTTGTTAGCCTCTTATGAATCCTGTTGATTATCCCAACTGATGCAGATATTTCTGAAGTTTTGAAAACAAATCCCCATTTTCTAATTTCCATTTTTGTTTTGAGAAATGTTTTTGATTATTCTGATTCTTTATCTTTCACTAAGAATATTTTGCTATTTGCTTGAAACATGTAGGATCTAATTCCATTATCAACTGATCTGAAATGTCAGGATGAAGTGTTGGTGCAAGATTATTTTTATCTATACAGTTAGAAACTTAGATACAAATATCTGTCCTTCACATTGGTAATATATTTTCAAACTGTATATTTGACATTGTCATCTGGTCTAATTTTGGTTTTATCATATTCTGGAATTTCTATTTGTTAGACGTTTGGACCATCAGGTCTGGCTCTGTATGTTTCCTTTCTTTTCTTTTATATTTTTGTAGTTTTCTACAAGACTTCTTCAAGGTTATCTGTATATTATTTTGGTTATCATATAATTACTTTTTGAAATTTTTCACCTCTGCATATTCTTTTATACAGCATCCGTATTTAAATAGCTTCTGATAGTTTTTTTTTTTTTTTTTTTTGCGGTACGCGGGCCTCTCACTGTGGTGGCCTCTCCCGTTGCAGAGCACAGGCTCCGGACGCACAGGCCTGCAGCGGCTGTGGCTCACGGACCCAGCTGCTCCGCGACATGTGGGATCTTCCCGGACCGGGGCACGAACTCGTGTCCCCTGCATCGGCAGGCGGACTCTCAACCACTGCGCCACCAGGGAAGCCCCTGATACATTTTTATGAGAATATTTTTGAGGAGCTCAGCTCCTGATTAAAAACTGATATGTGATTTTTCAGGCCTGACCATAGGCAATCACCAAGCCTTTAAATAGTAGGCCTCTGCCCTTCCCAAACATTTGGTGCACAGCCCAGATACCAGTCTCTGAAGGGAGTTGCAGTCAATGACTTAGATCCCTATGGCTGATTATGCTCTTTGTGTATCTGCTTTTCTAGCCCAGGCACCTTCATTCCTGGATTCCTATGTCTGAGGCCTTGCCAGAGGTCTTCTTCAGAGACCTCTGCTGAAACTTCCTGATGTGGGAAGGAGGGGGAAACCTTGAAGACATTTTCCATACTCTGACTCAGTACCTGCTGCTTTTCCACTCCAAGCTCTCCCTCTTGTCCTTCCTCCCAGGCCTCTGGATACATAAAACTGCTGGAGTCTTTTGTAAGGGTTCCCTCAACAGTGAGAGGACACAATATTTGTGTGGACCCACCTGACCCTCCACCAGTACACCTTTCTACTCAAGAAAATGGAACATGGGGAGTCAGTTTTTTTCTCCAGTTTTAACTTCTTGATTATACCATCCCAGTAAGTCATTAGCAACTTAAAACTTTCATTTTTGACTTACTGCTTTAATTGGCTATTCAGACGTCTGACAGCTCAGTTTCTGCCAGACCAGCTAAGCTCCTGACAATTTGAAATATGTGTTTTGAAATTTCTTTACCTAAATAGCCTAATGTCTTACAGGTTACAATCTTTTCTATTTCTTTGGATCATTCACAGAGATCTACCCATGGCTTTCTGATGGTATTTAGAGGTAAATATTGAAACCATTAGTAAAAGCTTTGTGCATGGAGTGCGGATTTCCAATTAAAGTCTTTACTACAGAGTGTACAAGTTTCTCTTTCACTGGGGTATCTGAGATGGTCATATTCCAAAGAGAAAGTTATTAAAGTTTATTGATTTAGGAGTATAGACATTGCTGTCAATGATTCTGAGAATCAAGATCAGAATAAGGCCAGGTGCCTAATCACTTAATATGGGGACTCACATTACACTGTTTTCAGTTTTGTCTCCCTGCTCACAAATGTGCCTGATATCCTTCAAATAGAGACCAAACACTTTATCTTCTCTAGGGAATAAATCTCCAACCTTCTATTGATATGGAAAAGGGACAAATACACAGCTGCCTGGAATATGCCAGTAAGCTGAATTTTTTTCTTTTTCAGACAGTTATTTAAATTTTCTCTTTTTTTTTTTCCACTTTCTTCTTCATTTTCAAAGGGCACTGAAACAATTTTCGTGCCTCTTGGGAGTCCTATGATATATTTGCACTTCACTTTCCTCCAGTGCTAAGTCAGTTAGCACTTTTGCTTTACTATTTTCTCTGCCATTACATTTCTCACATTCTGCTCGCCCTGGTGGAATTACCTCTTTAAACACACCACACACACACACAGACTTCATTTAGTGAAATTTTTTGAATGAGTAAGGATTAAATATGTACCCTAAACCCATCACCTTTAATCAGAAATATTACCATTCCTTGTATGTTCATTTTCTGTTTTCTTATACAAAAGTATGTTGAGAAGGTTGAGAATGGCCTCAAAATTCTATGGAAATTTTGAAGATTTTTAGAACTTCTATTTCTGATGATATAGCACAGATTGGCTTCCAGTTGTATCTTTCAATCCAGATTCATTGGGTTTGTAGTTAAAAACACTTCTCTTATAGTCTAGAAATGGTTTCACAGTTACTGATGTTTTATATCTCTCCTTTTGTCTGTCTTCTCATGAAAATTTTTAAATTCACTGTAATTTTATCACCTAAATTCCTAAACTTTTATTTTATATTTAATATAAAATATTGTCTTAATTGCTTTAAAAAGAGAAAACAGACATTTTTAAGGAAAATTTGAAGTTTTAGCTTCCTAATCCTACTCATAGAAGTAAACTCGAAGATAATAGCAACATGCTATGTGATTGTGCAATGTGGTATATGTATGCATGTGCTATGTGTGTGTTTGTATACAAACTAATTTGCTATCATCATATACGTATGATACATATATATGATACAGTCATACCCATATGACTGACATTTGGAATAAACATTTTAAATATGATTATATATTTAGAAAAATTTATAGCACATTCTATAATCTTAGACCTAGAAATTTTACAAAGGTAAAGTGAATTTATTTGAATTAGATTGAATAAAAACATCTCCATCCTGGTTTTCTTAAGTTTCATTCCTTCCAGGAATCTACAACCCTTGGAGTTTATTGAAGAACTGGTGTGTTCCATTTTTCTTTCTTGAATAACTTAATTCATTATGAAGAACTTTCTTTAGTATTTCTTTTAGTACTGATGATGATTTTTCTCAGTTTTTATGTAACCAAAAGATATTTCTTCATGGAGTTGACATTTTTCCCAGCTCTAAAAATATAAATTATATATTTTTTCTTTCACAAATTTTCTCTTTTGCTTCCATGGCATCTATTGAAAAGTCATCCACCTATCGTATTAATTTGCTTTTGAAATTAAAATTATTCTTCCCTGGCCAGTTCAAAAGTGTTCTCTGTATCTTTGATGTTCCACAGTTTAACTACTATGTGTCTTGGTACATATGTATATATGTAGGTATATTGGCATGTGTGTATGCATAGGCTTTGTTTTCCTATAGAGGGTTAGCTGAGATCATTGACTCTGATTTGAGGAAAATTTTTAGTCATTATTTTTGTCAAATGTTTCTTCCACTAATTTCTTTCCCTTTTCCCCTGGTGACTCCAATTACACGTATGTTAGGACTATTGATTCTGACCTACAGGTATCTTACACTGTTTTTGTTTTTGTTCTCAATTTTTCTTGTACTTCAATTTGGATATATTCTATGGGTCTGTCATTTATTTTAGTAATACTCTTTTCTATATTTTCTGGTAAACTATGAGATATTACTCTAAATATAGTTTATAATCAGTTACTGAATAAGTATATGAATCTTTTTAATAGATTGCTCTGTTGTAACTGTTGAAATTTTCCATTTTCTTCAGAATTTTCTTAATTTTTTCATAGTTCTGTTAAAGCACTTTATGCTAATTCCAATATCTGTATCATCTGTGAATCTGAGTGTATTTTTTTGTTTTGCTTGATTGCTAGTCATAATTGTATACCTCTTTACACACTGTGTGTGCTGGGAATTTTGTATAAAAGAAACATAGAGGATCTATAATTTTTTTTAAAGATTCAGTTCTGTTTTCACTCTGTTAAAAGGGAAAAGAAAAGAGCCAGTTCCTGAGAGGATAAGATTTATTCCATCTTGTTTGCTCTAGAATATTCGTCCCAGGCTTCTGATCAACTAGTAGAACTTTTCTTCACACAGGAAAGACTGCATGGGATTTAGCTTTGTACTAAAAGATTTTGAGATTTTCTCATAGGGCTCTGACTGCAAGGAGCTACAAATATGGCAAACTTATTGAGGGGATATCACATATTTGATACAAATTCACTCACTGCACCAGACCTTTGGGTACTCTTAACTTTGAGACTGAAGACATTTTCACATCACCATCTAAAAGCTTGTGTTATTGTACCCACAACCTCCAGTGTGTTCCCCAAATATCCCACAGGGAAAACTAGCTGTGCAACTGTGGACATATCTGAAAGTCTCCATGTTTTTCTCATTTCCATATAAGATCCTTACTAACCCTCAGAATTGCCCATAACCTCCTATAAACAAAACAACTAGTGACCCTCAACTCACCATGGACTGATGCATTCTCCCTACAATTTTAGTTTATCATGCCCTTGCTTTTTTTTTTTATCATATCCTTAATATTTTTTTTTTTTTTTTTTTTTTTTTTTCCTTGCGTTATGCGGGCCTCTCACTGTTGTGGCCTCTCCCATTTGCGGAGCACAGGCTCCGGACGCGCAGGCTCAGTGGCCATGGCTCACGGGCCCAGCCGCTCCGCGGCATGTGGGATCCTCCCGAAACGGGGCACGAACCCGCGTCTCCTGCATCGGCAGGCGGACTCTCAAGCACTGCGCCACCAGGGAAGCCCTATCCTTAATATTTTTAAAAATATTTTTGTAATTTAGCTGGCTGGTCCTAGCTATTGCAGAGAAAATGTTGACCTTCAAGAATCTAGTATATCCAACCTGGAAGCAAAAGCCTCCTTCCCATATAATTTAGTTAGGAATGAGATGTTTGAAAGTACCCATTTATATATCTTGCTTAAATGCCTATTTCCTACTTTTTCTTCAATTCTTCCGGTATGACTTGCTAAAGACTCACTCCACTTTTATGACATTCCACAACTAACTAAATACTTCTTTAAGTCCAGGGTTTGTTATTATTCATATATGTCCTGTTTAGCAGGATATAAGCAGAGTGTTTTTTCATAGTCAGAGTTCAATGATGAGGTTGGTTTGATTGCCACTAAAACATTGAGATTCCAGTAGACCCTATAAAGGTCTTATTCTAAAAATTTACACTTTCAATTTCATCAGCTTTCAGAATGAACCATAGACACCAGAGGCTTCTGAAATTATTTGTGTCAATATACAAATGAAATATAAACTATCTCATCTAGTAAGCAGCTTTATTTCCAAAACTCATGTGAGGACCTTAAAAACATGGTAGTTCTCACTATGGTGCTGAATAAATGTGGACTCTGCCAGCGAAACCAGCTCTCACTTTCTTCATGTAATCAAGAAATCCTCTATTATACAGGTAAGGCAACTCTGTAAGACATCCTTTCACTATGCATTCTCTATAATCATTCTTAACACTGGTCCTTCTTTCTATTTATTTTATATCCATTGTGATCATAAGATTTCTCTTTCTCCGCATCTTCCTTCTTCTTTGCAGAACATCTATATTTGTGTTTTCTGCTATCTCTTATTCTGGGGAATAGGGGGCTGAGAAAAAATCTTCTCCTTAAGAAAGGCTAAGAGAGGTTGTTCCATGATTTCTACATTTACCTCACCTTTAGCAAATATTTGGACTGGGATTGTCATTTACCTACCCATAGCTAGTACCTTAGAGAACTAGGCAGAAATATTTGGATTTCAGGGAAATATTTTTTCTGCTAACTTTTGAATGTTTATTTCTTCAGTGCGGAGCAATTTATTCAATTTCATTGGTAGCATTAATAGTCTTTTCTTCTCTGCATTATGGGCTAATGCTATATCTCTCATACTTCATATATACATATATATATATGTATACATATATACATATATATATATATATATATATATTTGTGTCTTCATTTCTTTCAGATAGATGCAAATAGTGTCTGATAATAATACCTTTACTTTAATTTGGATGTATATTTCCTTTTGTGTGTGTTCTCTGATGGATCCAAGTCCCTCCTTTCTTTCTTTTACATTTCCTTTGCTTTTAGATGAAAATAGTTGTTTGTCTGATAGCTTCATCCAGGATTTTCATTATAGGTTCCTTTGAGTAATATGTCAATGAGCTGTAGCCCATTTAAAAATTAATTCATTTGTCAAATAAATTCTACCTATGTCTACTTGCTGACTAGGGTAATTTGACTGTATTTATCAGTCTAAATTTTAACTAAAATGTGAACTCATCAGTTATTGTTTCTCCTTGCTCCCCTTTAGTATATTAATTATTTTGTGTACTTTGCCATAGATCCCTAATGCCACAAAATGCACAGAACTTTTCCCTCATGAAAATAGCCATACTTGTATCCTGACTTTCAATAAACATCTTCTGTTAAAATGCAATGATGGACTGTCAAAGATATTCCAAGCTAAACACTCTAATCTTCCTTACTTAAATTTATCAAAAGTGTATATAAAAACTCATTATGAATAATAATAGAAGTAATTGTAATCATTATGTTAATATTTTTGATACAAGATAGTATTACATACAATATCTCATTGCACCCAAACCACAACTCTAGGAATCAGGCACAATTACTATTCTCATTTTATTTAACTGAAGCCCAGAGACATTAAATAGCATACCTAAGTTTCACTCCTATTCCATATTAAGGTAAATTTGTACCTGGGCACTTGGACTCCAGTATCGTTGATTTTACACTGTACTACAAGTGCTGTGATTTCAATTACATCCCATTTGATACTCTTGGTCAGCCAATGGAAAAAGACAGATGGGTATGGGATAATGACAATGCACTTACTTAAGCTTAATGATGTTAAGATTCCACTTGTAGCCATGGTCTCCTTAATGGTGAAATCAATACATACCCAGCTCCCATGAACAGCTACTGACATAGTAAATCTATTTTATCCATTCTGTTAAATAGAAAACACATAAGAAGTACCCTTTAACCTGTATATCATTACCATCCTGCAAAGAAAAAATACATTCATTTTTCCAAGGACAGGAGAAAAAAAATGTTTATTGTATCATGACTTCCTTGTCAGAAATCTATGGGGAAAGAAAGTGTAATTCTCTTGTACTACAGGTCCTGTCTAATAGTTATGGAAGGAAAAATGTATATGTGTGTGTGCACATGTGAGCACGTGTGTGTGTTCATGTACAACAGTAAATTCATAGACTGTAATTACAGAACATACAAAATGAAAGCTATCTCTCTTTTAAAAATAGTTAATATATAATGTGATGCATTCAGTTTAGTACAACTTGCTGAATTTGTATCAGAATGACAGTTTTAACAATGAATATCTAAATGATGCATTTAAAACTATAACAACTCATAAACTCTAACATATGATGGGAAAGATTCTAATTTCAAACTCAAACTGAACATTTTCTCAGGAGGAGACCATTGTCAATTTGGTGCTTGAAGAGGCAAAGCTGACCAAATAATAAGTCAGGAAAAAAATCCTATTTTCAAAAGATGGAGAGAGAAGAATGTCCAAGTGCTAAGACAGTATTTTAGGGCAAAAAAAAAAATGCTGTAATAATGAAAATTACTGAGTTTGATGGCACTAAACACTATGTAGCAATATAATGGGGAAACTGTGGGAGTGTTTCCAATGGAGAAAACTGAATGTGTCATACTAGGGTGAGAGCATAAAACACACAAAGTGGGTTTAAAAACATACTGTTGAAAGACTTGTATTTTCTTAAGAAAGAATCCAGGAACTTTTCTAGGTAACATATGGATCACAGTGAAAGCTAAGTATTTTCTGACCTTTCTTATTTAGAGACATAAAATTGACTATCATCCAAATGCCAGCAGGTAGACAAGAACTAAACTCTGGTGTAAGTTTAAAACAAATCCTTACCACGTTGGACATGGCAGCTTATATATCTGCTGTTGGGATGTGACAATGCCTGCTTATGTATCTGTTATTTAGGAACTGAGGTTATGTCACACCTTTACAAAGCAGGGCTAATTTATTTGCTCATTTTATTCACATGACATTGAGAAAGAGTTCCTATTTCTTACTGAAATGTTTTAATGTCTAGCAGAGATTGTGATTTGTTCTTCAACATGAATCAACATCAAATGTTCCCCAAGTTGATCTACAGATTCTATACAATTCTTACCTAAGTGCTAGGTGCTTTGCTTGCAAAAATTGGCAAACTCATTGTGAAATTAATATGGAAATAGAAAGAATCAAGAGTGGATAAAGCAGTCTTTAAAAAGAAGAACAAATTTGTAAGACTCACACTTTGCAAGTTCAAAACTTACCACAAAGCTAGAGAAATCAAAACAGTATAGTATTGGCACAAAGATAGTCATTAAACATAAAATAGAATTGAGAGACGAGAAATAAACTCTTACATTAATGATCAATTGATTTTCAACACAGTTCAATTCAATTCATTGGAAAAACAGTTTTTTTTAACAAAAGTTTTGAAACAATTAGATAACCATAGCAAAAATGTAAGATGGAACCTTACAACAAATTACATGCAAAAATTAACTCAAAATGTATCACAGACCTCAATGAAAAAGCTGAAACTTTAAAATACCTACAAAACACCACAAGGTTAAATCTTTGTGACTTTGAGTTAGGAAAAGCCTTCCTAGAAAAGCTGCCAAAATTACGTGACCAAAGAAACAATAGATTAATTAAACTTCGTCAATTAAAAACGTTTTGTGCTTCAAAGGACTGTACCAAAAAAATGAAAGGACAGCCCCGCAAATGGGAGAAAATATATGCAAATTTGAAAATGTTTGATAAAAGACTTTTTCCTAGAATATATATTCTTACAACTCAAAAACACAAATATAAATAAGCCAATTTTAAGATGGGCAAAGGATATGAATAGAAATTTCTCTGAAGAAGATATAAAAATGTATAATACACACCTGAGAAGATACTCAACAACCTTGGCCAGTAGGAATAGGAAAATTAAAACCACAATGAGACACCACTTTACACTTAGTACAATAGTTATAATCAAAGAGACAGGTAGAGGAGCTTCAAGATGGTGGAAGAGTAAGACGTGGAGATCACCTTCCTCGCTACAGGTACATCAGAAATACATCTACATGTGGAACAACTCCTACAGAACACCTACTGAACGCTGGCAGAAGACCTCAGACCTCCCAAAAGGCAAGAAATTCCCCAGGTATCTGGGTAAGGCAAAAGAAAAAACAGAGGCAAAAGAATAGGGATGGGACTTGCACCAGTGGGAGGGAGCTATGAAGGAGGAAAGGTTTCCACACACTAGGAAGCCCCTTCGTGGGCCGAGACTGTGGGTGGCGCAGGGCCGAGACTGTGGGTGGCGCAGTGGGGGAAGCTTTGGAGCCATGGAGGAGAGTGCAGCAACTGGGGTGCAGAGGGCAAAGCAGAGAGATTCCCGCACAGAGTATCGGTGCTGACCAGCACTCACCAGCCCAAGAGGCTTGTCTGCTCACCCGCTAGGGCAGGTGGGGGCTGGGAGCTGAGGCACGGGCTTTGGAGGTCGGATCCCAGGGAGAGGACTGGGGTTGGTGGCGTGAACACAGCCTGAGGCGGGCTAGGGCACCACGGCTACCCAGGAAGGAGTCCGGGAAAAGGTCTGGACCTGCCAAAGAGGCAAGAGACTTTTTCTTATCTCTTGGTTTCCTGGTGCGTGAGGAGAGGGGATTAAGAGCGCTGCTTAAAGGAGCTCCAGAGACAGGTGTGAACCGCGGCTATCAGCGCGGACCCAAGAGACGGGCATGAGATGCTAAGGCTGCTGCTGAAGCCACCAAGAAGCCTGTGCGCGAGCACAGGTCACTATCCACACCTCCCTCCCGGGAGCCTGTGCAGCCCGCCACCGCCAGTGTCCCTTGATCCAGGGACAACTTCCCCAAGAGAACACACAACGCGTCTCAGGCTGGTGCAACTTCACGGCTGGCCTCTGCCGCTGCAGGCTCACCCCTCACTCCATACCCCTCCTTCCACCAGGACTGAAGGAGCCAGAGCCACAGAAACAGCTGCTCCTTTAACCCCGTCCTGTCTGAGCAAAGAACAGACACTGTCACGCGACCTACACACAGAGGTGGGACCAAATTCACAGCTGAACCCCAGGAGCTGTGTGAACAAAGAAGAGAAAGGGAAATCTCTCCCAGCAGCCTCAGGAGCAGTGGATTAAAGCTCCACAATCAACTTGATGTACCCTGCATCTGTGGAATACCTGAATAGACAAGGAATCATCCCAAATTGAGGAGGTGGACATTGGGAGCAACTATATATATATATATGTGTGTGTGTGTGTGTTTGTGTGTGTGTATATATACATATATTTATATTTATTTATTTATTTATTTTCCCCTTTTTCTCTTTCTGTGAGTGTGTATACGTATGCTTCTGTGTGTGATTTTCTCTGTATAGCTTTGCTTTTACCATTTGTCCTAGGGTTCTGTCTGTCCGTTTTTTTTTGTTTGTTTGTTTTTCGGGTTATTTTCCTATAGTTTTCAGCACTTGTTATCATTGGTGGATTTCTTTTTTGCTTTGGTTGTTCTCTTATTTCTTTCTTCCTTTATTTAAATTACTTTAAAAATTTTTTTAATAATTATTCTTTGATTTTTATTTTAATAAATTTTTATTTTATCTTTTTCTTTCTTTCACCCTTTTATTCCTAACCATGTGAATGACAGGCCCTTGGTGCCCCAGCCAGGCATCAGGGCTGTTCCTCTGAGGTGGGAGAGACAAGTTCAGGAAATTTGTCCACCAGAGAACTCCCAGCTCCACATAATATCAAACGGTGAAAATCTCCCAGAGATCTCCATCTCAACACCAATATCCAGCTCCAGCAAGCTACAGTGCTAGACACCCTATGCCAAACAATTAGCAGGACAGGAACACAACCCAACCCATTAGCAGACAGGCTGCCTAAAATCATAACAAGGTAACAGACACCCCAAAACACACCACCAGATGTGGACCTGCCCACCAGAAAGAAAAGATCCAGCCTCATCCACCAGGACACAGACACTAGTCTTCTCCACCAGGAAGCCTACACACCCCACAGAAACAACATTAGCCACTGGGGGCAGACACCAAAAACAAGGGAACTACAAACCTGCAGCCTGCAAAAAGGAGACCCCAAACACAGTAATTAAGCAAGATGAGAAGAAAATGAAACACACAGCAGATGAAGGAGCATGGTAAAAATCCTCCAGACCTAACAAATGAAGAGGAAATAGGCTGTCTACCTGAAAAAGAATTCAGAATAATGATAGTAAAGATGATCCAAAATCTTGGGAAAAGTATGGAGAATGTATGAGAAATGTTTAAAAATGACTTGGAAGAACTAAAGAGCAAACAAACAATCAGGAACAACACAATAAGTGAAATTAAAAATACTCTATAAGGAATCAATAGCAGAATATCTGAGGTAGAAAAACGGATAAGTGGCCTTGAAGATAAGGTAGTAGAAATAACCACTGCAGAACAGAATAAAGAAAAAAGAAATAAAAGAATTGAGGACAGAGACCTCTGGGACAACATTAAATACACTAACATTCGAATTATAGGGATCCCACAAGAAGAGAAAAAGAAAGGGAATGAGAAAATATTTGAAGAGATTACAGTTGAAAACTTCCTTAATATGGGAAAGGAAATAGTTAAGTCCAGGAAGCACAGAGAGTCCCATACAGGATAAATCCAAGGAGAAACATGACAATACACATATTAGTCAAATATTCAAAAATTAAATACAAAGAGAAATGTTAAAAACAGCAAGGGAAAAGCAACAAATAACATGCAAGGGAATCCCCATAAGGTTAACAGCTGATCTTTCATTAGAAACTCTGCAAGCCAGAAGGGAGTGGCAGGACATATTTAAAGTAATGAAAGGGAAAAACCTACAACCAAGATTACTCTACATAGCAAAGATCTCATTCATATTCGACGGAGAAAATAAAACACTTACAGACAAGCAAAAGCTAAGAGAATTCAGCACAACCAAACCAGCTTTACAACAAATGCTAAAGGAAATTCTCTAGGCAGGAAACAATAGAGAAGGAAAAGACCTACAATAACAAACCCTCAAACAATGAAGAAACTGGTAATAGGAACATAATATTGATAATTACCTTAAATGTAAATGGAAAATGCTCCAACCAAAAGACATACACTGCCTGAATGGATACAAAAATAAGACCCGAATATATGCTGTCTACAAGAGACCCACTTCAGACCTGGGAGACATACAGACTGAAAGTGAGGGAATGGAAAAAGATATTCCATGCAAATGGAAATAAAAAGAAAGCTGGAGTAGCAATTCTCATATCAGACAAAATGGGCCTTAAAATAAAGACTATTACAAGAGAGAAAGAAGGACACTACATAATGATCAAGGGATCAATCCAAGAAGAAGATATAACAAGTGTAAATATTTATGCACCCAACATAGGAGCACCTCAATATATAAGGCTAAGCAGTACACTATTTAATAACCAAGAGATCACTGAAGAAATCAAAGGAGAAATAAAAAAATACCCAGAAACACATGACAATGAAAACACGATGACCCAAAACCTATGTGATGCAGCAAAAGCAATTCAAAGAGGGAAGCTTATAACAATAGAATCCTACCTTCAGAAACCAGAAACATCTCAAATAAACAACCTAACCTTACACCTATAGTAATTAGAGAAAGAAGAACAAAAAGTCCCCAAAGTAAGCCGAAGAAAAGAAATCATAAAGATCAGATAAGAAATACATGAAAAAGAAATGATAGCAAAATCAATATAATTAAAAGATGGTTCTTTGAGAATATAAACAAAATTGATAAACCATTAGCCAGACTCATCAAAAAAAAAAAAGGGAGAACACTCAAATCAATAGAATTAGAAATGAAAAAGGGGAAGTAACAACTGATAATGCAGAAATACAAAGGATCATGAGAGATTATTACAAGCAACTATATGCCAATAAAATCGACAACCTGGAATAATTGGACACATTCTTAGAAATGCACAACCTTCTGAGACTGAACCAGGAAAAAATAGAAAATATGAACAGACCAATCACAAGCACTGAAATTGAAACTGTGATTAAAAATCTTCCAACAAGAAAACTCCCAGGACCAGATGGCTTCACAGGCAAATTCTATCAAACATTTAGAGAAGAGTTAACACCTATCCTTCTCAAACTCTTCCAAAATATAGCAGAGGGAGGAACACTCCCAAACTCAGTCTACAAGGCCACCATCACCCTCATACCAAAACCAGACAAAGATGTCACAAAAAGAGAAAACTATAGACCAATATCACTGATGAACATAGATGCAAAAATCCTCAACAAAATACTAGCAAACAATCCAACGGCATATTAAAAGGATCATACACCATGATCAAGTTGAGTTTATCCCAGGAATTCAAGGATTCTTCAATATATGCAAATCAATCAATGTGATACACCATATTAACAAAATGAAGGATAAAAATCATATGATCATCTCAAGAGATGCAGAGAAAGCTTTCGACAAAATTCAACAGCCATTTATGATAAAAACTCTCCAGAAAGTAGGCATAGAGGAAACTTACCTCAACATGTTAAAGGCCATATATGACAAACCCACAGCCAACATCATCCTCAGTGGTGAAAAACTGAAACCATTTCAACTAAGATCAGGAACAAGATAAGTTTGCCCACTCTCACCACTCTTATTCAACATAGTTTTGGAAATTTTAGCCACAGCAATCAGAGAAGAAAAAGAAATAAAAGGAATCCAAGTTTGAAAAGAAGAAGTAAAGCTGTCACTGTTTGCAGATGTCATGATACTATACATAGAGAATCCTAAATATGCTCCAGGAAAACTACTAGAACTGATCAATGAATTTGGTAAAGTAGCAGGATACAAAATTAATGCACAGAAATCTCTGGCATTCCTATACACTAGTGAGGAAAAATCTGAAAGTGAAATTAAGAAAATACTCCCATTTACCATTGCAACAAAAAGAATAAAACACCTAAAAATAAACCTACTTAAGGAGACAAAAGATTTGTATGTAGAAAATTATAAGAAACTGATGAAAGAAATCAGAGATGATACAAATAGATGGAGAGATATACCATGTTCTTGGATTGGAAGAATCAACAGTGTGAAAATGACTCTACTACCCAAAGCAATCTACACATTCAATGCAATCCCTATCAAACTGCCACTGGCATTTTTCACAGAACTAGAACAAAACATTTCACAATTTGTATGGAAACACAAAATACCCCGAATAGCCAAGCAACCTTGAGAAAGAAAACAGAGCTGGGGGAATCAGGTTCCCGGACTTCACACTATACTTCAAAGCTACAGTAATCAAGACAGTATGGTATTGACACAAAAACAGAAATATAGAAAAATGGAACATTATAGAAAGTCCAGAGAGAAACCCATGCACATATGGTCACATTATCTTTAATAAAGGAGTCAAGAATATACAATTGAGAAAAGACAGCATCTTCAATAAATGGTGCTGGGAAAACTGGACAGCTACATGTAAAAAAATGAAATTAGAACACTCCCTAACGCCATACACAAAAATAAACTCAAAATGGATTAAAGACCTCAATGTAAGGCCGGAACCTATCAAACTCTTAGAGGAAAACATAGGCAAAACGCTCTATGACATAAATCACAACAAGATCCTCTCTGACCCACCTCCTACAGAAATGGAAATAAAAACAAAAATAAACAATTGGGACCTAATGAAACTTAAAAGCTTTGGCACAGCAAAGGGAACCATAAAAAAGATGAAAACACACCCCTCAGAATGGGAGAAAATATTTGCAAATGAAGCAACTGACAAAGGATTAATCTCCAAAATTTACAAGCAGCTCATGCAGCTCAATATCAAAAAAACAAACAACCCAATCCAAAAATGGACAGAAGGTCTAAATAGACATTTCTCCAAAGAAGATATATAGATTGCCAACAAAGACATGAAAGAATGCTCAGCATCACTAATCATTAGAGAAATGCAAATCAAAATTACAATGCGTTATCATCTCACACCAGTCAGAATGGCCATCATCAAAAAATCTAGAAACAATAAATGCTGGGGAGGGTGTGGAGAAAAGGCAACTTTCATACACTGTTGGTGGGAATGTAAATTGATATAGCCACTCTGGAGAACAGTATGGAGGTTCCTTAAAAAACTAAAAATAGAGCTACCATACGACCCAGCAATCCCACTACTGGGCATATACCCTGAGAAAACAATAATTCAAAAAGAGTCATGTACCACAATGTTCATTGCAGCTCTATTTACAATAGCTAGGACATGGAAGCAACCTAAGTGTCCATCAACAGATGAATGGATAAAGAATATGTGGTCCATATATACAATGGAATATTACTCAGCCATAAAAAGAAACGAAATTGAGTTATTTGTAGTGAGGTGGATGGACCTAGAATCTGTCATACAGAGTGAAGTAAGTCAGAAAGAGAAAAACAAATACGTATGCTAACACATATATATGGAATCTAAAAAAAAAAAAAACTTCATGAAGAACCTAGGGGCAAGATGGGAAAAAAGACGCAGACCTACTAAAGAATTGGGTTGAGGACACAAGGAGGGGAAGGGTAAGCTGAGACATAGTGAGAGAGCTGTAGTGTATATATGGACATATATACACTACCAAATGTAAAATAGATAGCTAGTGGGAAGCAGTCGAATAACACAGGGAGATCTGCTCTGTGCTTTGTGACCAGCTAGAAGGGTGGGATAGGGAGAGAGATGCAAGAGGGAAGAGATATGGGGATATATGTATATGTATAACTGATTCACTTTGTTATAGAAAGCAGAAACTAACACACCATTGTAAAGCAATTATACTCCAATAAAAATGTTTAAAAAATATATATAGCAATATTGATAATTATCAAAAAAAAAAAGGAAAAAGAGAGAGAGACAGGTAACAGTAGACAATGATAATGATGTGGAGAAATTGGACCCCTCATATATTACTGGTATGAATGTCAAATGGTTCAGCTACTTTCAGAAATAGCTTGGCTGGTGTTTAAAATGTTAGGCATAGAGTTACTCTATAACCTAGAAATTTCACTCCTAGGCATATATCAAGAGAAATGAAAGAATGTTTACAAAAACATGTGTGCATATTTTCATAGCAGCATTAATCATAGTAACAAAAACCTGGAAACAATATAAATATCCATCATCTGATAAATGGATTTAAAATATGTAGTATATTTATGAAGTTAAATATTATTCAGCAATCAAATAATGTGAAATACTGATACATGCTACAACATGAATGGATCTCAGAAACAAGAGGCCAGTCACAAAAGACCAATTATTATATAATTGTACTTACATTAATAGCCCATAATTGGTAAATTATAGAGGAAATAAATGGTAGATTAAGCATTGCATAGGACTGTTGGGGTTGTAGGGAA
>NW_006785450.1:0-33090 GCF_000442215.2 Lipotes vexillifer | reverse complement strand
GTAGGGAAATGAGACTGACTCCTAAAGGGTAAAAAATCTCCTCCGTGTGATGGGAATGTCATAAAAATAAATTGTAGTGATGGTTCCACAAATCTTTGAGCATACTTAAAACCACTGAATTGCACACTTTAACTGGGTGAATTGCATGATAAGTGGATTATATCTCCATAAAACTCTTTAAAAATACCTAATTGGAAGTGCTCTGATGTAATTTATTTTGACTGCAATATTTTACTATCAGCATTTATGCAGATACCTACTTTTTCTTAGCTTTTTCTCAAAAATGTTTTTCTATACCACAGTTTCAGGCTCCTAGGAGTAGCAGTGCAACAATACTCTGTAGTACCCATTTTACAGTAAAAATTGTGAAACAATACATTATTTATACCCTAATACTATATCACAATCATTATTTTACTTCATCTTAATATTTCACTTGACTTAATAATCCTTCTTATCATTACCTTTCCATTATTATAAGTGAAATAATATAAATGACATCATTGAGTACCATAATACATTCTATATTTTGTATAAGAATGTATTACATGCAATGATATTTGCAGGAACTCAGCCATACCTACCATGAGCTGTTAAATGGTGGGATGTACATAGGAAAAACAAGAAAAAAAAATAGAAGAAAAGAAAGAATCCTTGTGGTTCAGTGTTTTCCCATCAAGAAAAAGAGAAGAACAGACTTTGTATATATGGCAATCTGATATTCCTCACTCCACAATTTTTTATGGTAATTTTCCTCTTATGTTATATAGTTCAGGAGATGATAAATCTCTGCATAAAAGTTCATGAGGGAAAAGCCTCTACAACTTTCTTGACTCCTTATGTGTCCTCTCTACGCAAATCAAATCAATCCCCAATCTCACCATTGCTTTCACCTTTATGTTCAAATAGACCTTCATATTTTATATTTTATATTTCCTCACTTCCCCATTGTTGTTACCATATTTAAAATTCCATCAAGGACCTGATTTACTGCTATTGTTTTCTATGGTAGAAAAATGCAACTAATTTTGAGTACCTTTATTTATAAAAGCAAACAATAACAAGAAATGTTAGAAATATAAGGGTTAGCTCAAATAAAAGAAAGAACAGCTTAGCAAACATGGTCTCAGAGAAGACCAGGACCATAATAACAGAACGACTTGGAGGTCATCTCTCTAGACTTTTAGCACAAGATGATTCAATTCCAAACACTTCCATTGCTTCTATTTCTCTGCTCAACAGAAAGCAGCTGTATGGCCTATCTTGTATTTGATCCAGACGTGTAATCAGGGTAGGTAGGCCTTATGATTCTCAGACCAGCCAGAATGACATGGAACTGGGAACATTACAGTTCTCCAAAGGAAGTGATTTGGTGATCTATATGGCATCCACAGGACACTGTCAGGTTTGAGGACTTGTGAGAAGGTCTCAGAGAACCTGGAAGAACTGATTTCCTCATGCTTATGATTTTTTGCATTGAAAAGATACAGATTAAAATCAGTAAGGAATAAAAGAGCATTGGGCAGAGTTCATAAGAAACCAAGCAAAATATTCCAATTGTCTTCTTCAGTGGAGTCTCATGGAAAATGCTTAATTCTCCCAGCAACAATATGTGATAATGTACAAAGTGTTGTCCACCAGAGAAGCTCTCCCAAACCTTGGTTTCCAGGATTTGTATTTGGGATCAGTCACATAGGGATGTAGTGCCTGGGTACCTGACCTTAGGTACTCCATCTCCAGCCCCTATAAAGGTCAAATTAATACGGGAGGACCCAGGGCTCCAGATGAACACAAACAGGCATTCATCATAAATCACATTATTAGCGTATATTATCTGTTGTGTCCCAAAGCCCCACTCTTATCAGGCACGTCTTAAACGTTATCTCCCAGGAACTGGTCAAAGACCATTCCTAAAAACCTTTGGAATTGCAGGGTCTGAAAAATCAGTCTGATTGATTTAACCCTTTTCCACACAAGATCTTAAAAACAGATGCCCAGTTCAACCTTGAATATATCTAATCTTACATCTTTTCATATAGTTATGTTCATGTAACCAGAGCAATTTTTAAAAATGCAAAATCATGCCATTCTCTTGATTAAGGCAGCCAATGGCTTTGGTAGGGTTGCTTTGACATCATTAACTAGATAAACTTTCATTGCACATAATAGTTTTGCCCCTAAATGGTATATAACTGGTAAAAATCAAAATAATGAAGATAGAGAAATGTAATCAAGTAAACCTTTCATAGCAATGTAATCAAATAAAGACAGGAAAAAGAATAAATATTTATCAGATATCCATATGTCAAATATTTTTCAATTATATATTTTATTTAATCCTTATAAGAACAATATCAAGTAGAATCTACTATTATTACAGCTGTAATAATTGAGAAACCTGAGATCATAGACATTATGTCTAGTAATTCAATAAACTAGATTAAAGAAAAGGTTCTGAATATAAGAGGAAACTTTCTTTACTGATATTTAGTAGTAGAAAATCTCCAGGATTGTTTATTTCCCTAAGGTGGTTTAACTAAGAGTCTAGGTATAAATCTTAGTACTGGTATGTTTTGTAAACAACGTGAGCACATCTTGCTCAGTATATGTAGTGTGAGGTAGTCACATGTCTGCAGGACCTTTGAATAGAGTGGACTTAATGACTTTTTCTCAGAGTGAAGCAATGTGGAAATACAATAGCAGCAACAGCATCAACAATAATGGATACCATCTCCCCAAAACTGTTCCAAGTACATGGTACAAATTAGCGAATCTAATCCACACCATGACTTTACAGGGATTATGCTATTGTTATCCCCATTTACAGAAGATAGAATGAGGAGTATGTGTTCATAACTTGCTTAAGACCATCTACCAAGTAAGCTTAAGACCATGATTTAAATTCAGAATTGAACTTTGAAAGTTAGAGAAGTGATGCCATCAATACAATGTAACTACATACCTATTGTTACTTTCTACACTAGAGTCAAACTTCTGTATGAAACATTTCTCCTTTTTTCCCTGCAAATATGAAAGTAAGTAAAAATAGGTAGAAGTCAAATATTAATGCATGTCTAAACAAAGGAATAATCATTATGTTTTCAGAAACATAAATTAGTGTTTCACCTCTTATTTGAGGCATATAATTATGCTGGTGCCCACTTAACCATAAGCAGTAGAGCTACATCTTTTCCTTTAAATTTCTTAGAGTTTATTGGAGAAAAAGTGTTGTTTCTGGGGCATAGAATTTGATAACAATGTAACTCAGGTCTTTCCTAGATAAGAAAAAGAGTGCAGTTAAGTTACCTTAACTCTCACGATAAGAAAAAGAGTGCAGTTAAGTTACCTGATAACTCTCACATTTAAGTATATATATATATATATATATATATATATATATATAATCAGTTAAGCTTTCTAGAAATTGAATTCATTAGTTTTTAGAAATTGCCAGTGAGTAGTAAATTTCCTCTGGATTGTAGTGCTAAATGTTTTCAGATCCTTTTATGATAACTTAGTTCTTTTCTTTTCCCCTCCCAGTAATCAATTGTTTTCATGAATAATCTTTTTTAAACAAAATTTTCATTTCATTAAGACATTTTAATCAAAATTTGGAGGATATTTTAAAACTAAAATTACTATTTTTAGCTTTTGTTTTCTTGCTTTTTGTGCTCCCACCTTGCCTCTGTACTTTATGTAATTTTTTGAGATTGAGACTTTCTCTTGTCCTAATTTACCTATTAAAACTCATATAGACAGATTCAAAAACTGTTCTTGTAAGCATATATATTATTTATGTTCTGGCATTTATGTACATTATGCCATACCATGTTTATTATTTTTATAATGCTTATTGCATGCTTGCTGGTTCCTAGACACTGTATAAGGCACTAAGAATTTGGTCCTTGAGAGACTTAGAAAAAGATAACACTTTATATAAAAAAATGTTCAAATATTTATAATGTAGTATATTGTAATTAGTGATAAGTGAAAAATATAGAGGTATAGAAATTCAATTTAACCTTTCTACGGGCTATAAAGACAGATTTTATTGGGAAAATGGATTCAAATTGCATTTTGAAACAGATAGATAATGAATAGAAGGAGAGATGGAAGGATGGATGAATGGATGGACATGTAAATAAATGGATGAAGTAGAAGATATGCAACTTCTTTACAGAGGTTACTTAATACCCATTGTAACTGACTATAAACAAGTCACTTTAATCTTGTCTTATTTCCCTAAATAATAAGTGATATAATTGCCAGTACCATTCCAGTTCTAAGTTGATTCTCTGGCAATGTGATAAGGCCTTAGGTTTTATACTTCAAGTCTGGGGCCCTGAGAATTAATTTTGAGATTATTTGTCTTGAGTGTTCAAAAGAAAATTTTCTGCATAGGTGCATGTGTACATTTGGCAAAGGGAAAGTAGAGACTCTCTTATGTTTCAATTTATATTTACAAAAATTTGAATTCATGTTACAGTATCACCCTGACATTTTTTTCTGGTTTGGCATTATGTGCTTTTACATAACTTAGTTTAATTAAGATCACAATTGTTTTGTAAAGAAAGAAGATAACTTTTTCAACCCAGTCTTCCTAAAAATAGTGGTAATTGAATGAATTGTATATACAAATTTTGGCATTCATATTGATTTTTCTCTTTATAAAGAAAAATTTGAATTTTTAAAATACTTTTGAGACTAAAATAAACACATATAAATAACCCAAACATCAATAAGAAACTATGAGATGGATGATTTCCTTTATAAGAAATGCTAATTTTAGTCAAATTAGCTAATTTTAAGGTGAAAGATGTAACAAAATTGGGTATGTTTTACTACCATTTTTTCTTGATTTAGTTTTAGGACCAGATGTTTGAGAATGCAGAGCAGCTGGAAGTTCTAAATGAATGCTTCTTAAGTTTAAGTAGATTCTGAATAGAGGATTATTGTAAAAAAATAATTAAATAAATACGTAAATGATTTTTCTTTTCTAATAAAAAATGTAAAGCAATGAGAAATACATATAGAAGCCCTATAATTGTTCATGACTTATTCAAACTATAAAATAGAAGCTTAAAGAATATGTGACTAGTTTTTTCCTTACTTCATTTCATGGTATCTTTTGGTATTGTATGTCCATTAAAGTTTTAATTCAAACCATTTAGATTAAAGTTCAGTTTGCATCTTCTTGACAAAGGTTTTCATATTTAGGTCATATAAATCACTTTAAGTTTAAATTTCTACTTTCCTTAACTGAGTCACTAAAGCTATATGATTGGCACATAATCCTAAAGGTGGTATAGTTTCTTAGAATCTTTAGAAACAAAGTCTTCCTGGAATTAAAATCAGATATACTGATTGTACTGCTGCTCAAGGGAAGTGCTGATCAGGCAGCTGTGATTCATACAACTGTGGCTGGTGGCATATATTCAGCCTAGAATAGAGCAGGCAAGACATCATCTATAAAATCAGAGCAATAGACATTCTTTATTACTCTATCTAAGGGCATGCTATCATTCCCTTCTATTCTTACACTCTGCACCTTCTGATGCAAACAGTTTGCATGCCATTCCAACCAAGAGCACGATTAATCTTTGTTTCACATTCATGAATATGGTTGTCTTTCATATTCACAGGTGACAACTCTAAGGGTTTTACTCCAAAATGATGTGAGCAAAGATATTAGTGCTTTGCTTACATTTATTTCTGCAATAATTATTTCAAGGATTGAATTTGTATTGAAACTTATTTTTGCCAGGCTGGAGAAGCAGATCTGTAATTGTTCAGCAGTTACTGCCGATACAAATTTTATGCAATATTTTTGTATTTATTTAGCTTTCATTAACACTCAGAAACTCAAATTGTTCACTGAACTGTCTCTATACACAATGTTATTATTTTACAAGTGTGCCAATATCTATTGAAAAAATATACAGTATAGACCATGTGGGTACCCATTCATTAAGATTTTGTTTTTAAGTTGTGTAGAATAAACTTATTTCCCAAGTCATTCTCTTTCCCATGTAGGTCAGTTATGTAATACTTTAA
Organism: Lipotes vexillifer; assembly: GCF_000442215.2. Lineage (NCBI taxonomy): Eukaryota > Metazoa > Chordata > Mammalia > Artiodactyla > Lipotidae > Lipotes > Lipotes vexillifer. Next base: position 27,036 of record NW_006785450.1, on the reverse strand, counting down.
GGTCCTCATTTGAAGTGAAAAAACTATCGTTCAGGACACTCTATACAAACATAACTCATTATCTCCCAACACGAGCAATTTAGAAATATTTCGTAGTAAGTCACAACACCTTAAAAGGTATTTCAGGCCCCCTTTAACTTTCATCCATTTTTTTAAATAGAATTCATCATTTTTCCCATGAGATTTATCTGAACTCGTCATGCCAGTAATGACTGGGTTCATATGAGAAGACATAAATGTGATCAGGGTTTGTATTATTGTTAATTTTATGAAAGTAGCATAACCATTGTGTTAAAAAGTGAAATTGTACAGTACATGCCCCCATGCCCACCACTTCCAAAACCAATTCCTTTCGATTAATTTTTTTCTTTTGTTTAATCATCTGGTGGTTATTACTATATTTCCAGATAACGTTTTTATACCTTTATTGCTTAATTTATTAACATTGCAGTTCCATAAAGATTTAGCTCAGGTTATCCAATATCTCTCTTTTTGCTTTATTTTCTTTCCTTTTTTAAAAGTGTTGTTTCTTTGCCTAATCTTGTTATTTGCTACTTAATATGGTAAGTTTGTAATCTATACAGTTATTGTGTTGATATATGTTCCTACTATGAAGCTCTCTTTGCATATATTCCATCTCACTGTTTTTATTTCCGTTTTATAAATTATCCTTCTATTTAATGACTTCTTGTAAGTGTATTGAAATCTCTCAATACTGATGTCCTCTTCTTTTCTTTAGCATGTTAGAGATTAACCTTTTAATATGTAAGATAATTCAAATGAGATCCTGCTAGTAAGATGAGTCTCATTGGTGTGCTCAGTTTAACATCTTGAACTGGAGGACGTAAAACTGTTCATTTTTACTTCTCATTTAGGCAATACCTGTAAAATAAACTACAAGATCATTACCTTTTAATTAATCAATATAAGTAAATTAATTATTATTTTGGTGACCGAGGTAGTATAAAACTGATGAGCTATTATGTAAGAAGGGATTTTATCATATTATACTTGTCATTTTACATCTAGTTTATATACGCAATAGTATATTATATTTTTTCATCAATGAAACTAGGTCACATTTGCCAGGTTCAACTGAGATCTGGAAAGTCCATATGTCATAAAACCCTGTTTTTTTGGCTCTACACACATGCCCAGAGTAATTTCATATTTATAAACCCAGGAAGATAATATCTAAAATCTCCTTGAATTATCATCTGCTTGTGCACAACAGAACACACTCAAGTCCACGTGACACAAATAGTGGCCCTACATATTTCATTATAAATGATATGGTGTGTAATGAATGGGCATTCAGTTCTTCCTGCAGAATCTGCAACTAAATGTGAATTGGGGATGTAGAGGAAAGACAAGCAATTTATACGAGATCTTAATAAAAATAACTTTGTTATTTTCAGTCATTCATTACATATAAGGTTATATAAAGTAGGCTCTTTGTATAGACTATGTGATCTTTGTTCATTGCCCAGGGCTTTTCTGTTCTGAGGTTCAAAGAATTAGGTAATTTTACCAGGAGGTAAATTGGATGAATGGCAGTGTTCCCAACTGAACACGTTGCCTATATAAATGGTAGTAAGCCTTCAAGTTCTACTCCTAATTATGCATTTTAATGAGTTCATGTATCCAGTTTTAGGGCAAAAATTATTGAAACTAAACTCAAATCAATACACTTTGAAACATTAGAGAGTGCATTTCCAGTAATCACTTCTTTCTGTAGTGAGGGGTCCATTAGATTCTCATACTTTGGCTGGCAGGTGCTTAAACATTGCTATAAAAGTGATAAATACTCAGTGCCTTCACAGTCAAAGCTACTAGATGCAAATCTAATGGAATGAATTATGATAAGAAGCTTAGGTGTTACCCTTTTCTGATTATTTGTTTGTAAAGATGAAATAATATATAGTATATGCCACATTATACAAATACTGAAAGTATATTTCCCCATTCTTCTAATTGTTAAAAATGTACAAAACCAAAGAGACTCAAATAATTGAAAGCATTTAATGACTTTTGACTTTTCAAATCTATTGGGAAGAGGAAGGAATGATTTACTAAAAACATTTAATGAATTAATAGCAAATTTTCTACATGATTTGTTGAAAAAAATTAATGTCATTTTAAATTCGAGACAGGACATTTTTGTAGATAAAAGGTCTCAACTTATATGTCTAAATATCAATAAATATATTTTGTTTTAGAAGTATTTACAATAAGATGCATTTGAACTACAGTAAGTGAAATATAAAACAATTACTTAGGTGGTATAAGCTTCAAATTATGTAAATAAACACAAAAACTATCTGTTCTCTCTTCCTAGTATGTATAAAATATTAAAGTAAATCCTCCCTTATATTATTATGGATCATTTTCCTTAATAATCATTATACTTAAATCACCTATGGCCATCACTTCATTTGTTGGTGGAAAATAAATCTGCTCTAATTATGCTTTTTTAAATTGGCAAAAATAGAGCAAAGCTTAAAATCTGTTTATATTTAAATATTCCAACATTATGATAAAGATATTTTAAGGCAAACTATTTTTATATATTAGCAAAAGTTTTACATTCAGCACATTTAAATCATTCTACTTAGGGACTTCTATTATAATGAGATATTGCCAGTGGCTCAGGACTGGCTTAAAATTTTTCTCTGTGCTGAGATGATTCGGGTTTTTTTACTATTATTCAGAGAGTTCAATTTAGTTAGACCTACTATTTCTTGGTCTGACAAACTGCCTCAGTTCACTTCTCTGTCGCTGTAATTACCTTAATGTTTTAGCTGTTGTGTATTATCCCTGGAAACCTGAGATACGAGTTAAATTTCTCTTGTAAAGCTTCTCACTGTAAACGCTTATTAACCCAATGTCAGACCTCATTAAAAACTCTGAGTAAGACAATGGAAAACTGAAAAATTATATATGGTTTCTTATAAATATTTCTTATTACTAAATGTAAGAAATATTCAGTGGCAAATTAAAGTTTATAATGGAAGAAAAGCAGGTATTAGACATATTTTGTGACCAGGAGAAGTACAAACTAGAACATTAATTTCCTTTTCCCTCAGTAATGGCTAAATGACAAAAGGTTGGATTTATCTAACCAAAGGTGTGACAGCAAATGAACCACACAGAGTGCCACATGGTCTAAATATCTGTGCCACTTTGGTCAGCACCTACATAAGTTACAGTCTTCAGGTATTCTGTAGAATCTAATTATTTGCAATCAGAAAACAAAGGAAAAGATGAAGTCATTTTCTGCCTTGATGGTCAACAAAATAAATTTACAGTCACAGATATAGAAAGCACAAAGGAGAAGCACAATTTCACATTAGAATTTTATGATTTATAATTGAACTAAAGAACTTTTGTTCTTCTGATTATTAAAATTGGCAAAGAATATTTTGCTTCTTAACAATAACTTTATAGTGTAAAATTAGTAGCAATCAATTTTTATAATTGTAGCACTGGCTAGGATGAGATCATAATTGCTATCTAGACCATCTGTCCTATTTCCAAAATTATTATTAAAATATTTCAAATTAATAGCCTCAGACAAATAGCATACACAATGTAATCCCAGGAAGTGCTAAGTGCAGTACGAAGAAAATTAGTGCATGGCAAATTCATGACTGGTGATTATTTTAGATAGGTTTTTGAGTGAAGATTTCTTTGAGGAAGTGACATAGAGATAGTAATAAAATGAAGATGGAGTTATATAAACATTGACTGTGATAGTGTTCAGCCAGAAGGAAATGCAAATTCAAAGGCATTTTCTGCCCTTTGCTTCAGAAGACAGAAATGAAATGAATGTCTTCTGTATGCATCAATGTCAATGTTTACCATATGACTATTTCTCTGAGTTCTCACTTATATGCTCCATTAGAACTCTCCTAGGAATGGTAAATTCTATATGTATATAAGATTACTGATTATTGCTCTCCCTTCTTCTTACCCTGCACCACCAAAATCTTCATTCACAAAACTTTTATCCAGATTAATGGTATTAGTATACACCTACTTGTAACTAGCAAGATACTATTACATGTATAGCTATTCACTCATATTATTCCTCATATTCTGAGGGCATATGTTTTTTCCTCTGATGGTTGATACCCATCTCCCAGTTTGTCAGTATATGAAGATATTCACCATACAAACCATAGCAAATCACAGCTAATTAAAAAGCCTATTCCTTCAACCTCAACCAAGCAAATTGATATGCATTGGTGATCTATGAGGTCTATATATTTCTATGCCAGTACTGAAGTCTAGCCTGGTCCTTGCATGATATTGCCTCCTTTGAGTCAATATGTGCCTTTTATTAAGAAACGTATTCTTTCTGAGCTACTATAAAACTGTTGGATCAAGATTCATCCTGAAGAAATACAGGATGCTTCGTGTAGAGAATTGTTTAGCCCGATGCACGATTACTCAGTCTATCGATGTTTGAGCCAGATTTTCCTCATTTTACACAACAAACACAATCTCTATGCCTTCAGTGTTAGAAACAGAACTCTCATTCCTGTCTTGTTCACCCCTTATCTCAATTTACCTTTGCATTATCATTGATACCGTGCAGACTAGATGAAAATATAAGATGATTGAATGAATAAGAAATTTACCCCCCCAGTTGAATGAATACATTTGTAAGATAATGTCAATTCTACTTATTTATATCCTATGCATAAGAAAATTGTAACCATTTGTTGCTTCTAAAACAGCCCTTCTCTTACACTTTTTAAATTTCCTTGATTGTGTCTTTGCTTTGCCTTCTGCTTCAGTAACAGAATTTTCTCCCTAACACACCTTACTTCTGCCAAAATCTTGAGGTGTTATGTCAGGTGGTATACTCCAGGAAGATTTCTCTGGTTTCTCAACATAATATTGATCTTCCTTTTTAACCTTCAATAGGACTGTGCACCTTATTTACTCTAATCATATTCTATCATTAAAATATTGACTGTGTATCATTTTCTCTAAAATTTTAGTTTGCACTGACAGCTTCTAGTAGTTCCATAGTATGGCAAATTCTTTAAAAAAGCAGCACTTATTACTGTCATTCTTCCATCATGCCTCACCAATAACTGCTTTGCTTGTGATTTTTTTTAATCTAGGTTAATGGCATTGTTATAGAACTAGCTGGCTTTACCAAGAAACAACTGCAGACGTTAAACTTGACTCCTTCTTCTTCTTCATAACTGCAGACATTTCTCTTATTTACATTGGTTCATACCCCTTCCCCAGTATAATAAGTTCTCCAAGCTATGATTTGTCAAAAAAGGGTTATGTTTGTTTACTTCTAGACATCCAGTACCTATGCAATGCTGATACACAAATTAGTAGGTGATTTTAGAAGGTATTTCCTAATATCCTTTCCCTTTTTCATTCCTGTATTGTAGCTTTGGCCTCTTTGATATATTTAAAACATATTAGTTTCAGTGCTTTTGCAATTTTAATTTCCTCTGCCTGGAATACACCATCACAGTGTATGTATTCCCAGTAAAAGATAGTTCTATAATGCTTTGGATTTTTTCTTTTCAAATTGGAATCTAATGTTTAAAAACGTGCCTGGCATAGTGTAGGAGCTCACTAATTTGTTAAATTAATAAATAAGTAAATTTGAACTAACTGGTTATTAATTTAGAATCCCTCACACTTAACTATGCAATTACTCCAACATAGAAGGCATCTTTTCCTGCTTCAATTCTTATGTCTGAATCTTCATTAGGTTTTATCATGAATATTAGAAAAGACTCCTGGTTGGTGGTTATGACCCAAATTAGACTTCCCTTCCTGTCTGTGTCATCTTCCATACAGCTGGAAATTTGGTCTTTATAAATGTTAAATCAAATTATAACAAGCTCCTACGTTAAAAAATTTTTTAAAAGGATTTCTCAACACTGATTGGATCATCCAGGTGTTTCCTTTTGGGAGTTGCCTTTGAAAACAGGTTCTTAGTCTCATTCTCCAGCTGTAGTAACAAAATGCATCTTCTATGACACAGCCTCATTGGACATCTAGCTATTCCCTCAAAAAAACACATTTTTACAATTTGTTTATGCCTAGGAGCTTTCTCACCAGATGTTACCTGTATTTACAACTTCACCAAATCCTCACTGTAGATTTTCCTAATTCCATAATATAGTTGTCTTGACTCTATAATGATAATTCAATACAATTTCAAATATAAATATAAGGATAAAAACACATCATATGTTTTATTTATTCATTTAAAAAACAAACAGGTTATTTTTTCTCAGCTTTGTTGAGGTATAATCGGTATACAAAAAACTGCATACAATGTATACAGTTAATGTATAAAATTTGGTGTGTTTAGACATATACATACACAAGTGTTATGATCAGTATCCTATATTTTAAAATATAAGCAAAACTTAGGATATTAGAGGACTTAAAATTCAAGATGAGAAAGGATTACGCAGGCAGAGATTCAGGGAATTTAAATAATAACACCAAAATTTTGAAATAAGCTTATTTCAAAGTAGAAATGTTTCAAGTATTTTTTGTTTTTGTTTCAGTTAGTTTGTCTGTTCTTAGTAACTGTGAATGTCTCATGATTCTAAATGTGGCCAAAATAAATTTTATTCAGAAATAAAGCCAAAATTGCGTTGTGCTCACCTTGATATTTATTGGATACATAGAAGATTTGGCAGTTTCAGGGAAACCCTTAGACATATAAATTATAGAAAATAATTCTCTCTTTTTAAGAAAACTTATTTAGTATGCCTTAATATAACAAAACAGGAAAGAGATTCTCAATAGAAAAATGTTTGACTTATACTAGAGCTCTAATTATCAGTTTACATCTGAATATGTAGCTTATTTTATTAAAAATTCTGTAAAAAGTCAACATGTATATAAAAGAAAAAAATAGAACCTTACTCCTGCAAGAAATACTGGTTTGGTGGCCTTAATCTGCCATCTTGTGGTGTGATAGCATCATCTCACATTTTCACACACATTCCAGGCATTTATAAGTATTTTCTTAGATATATAGAATAAGTTTAAAGGTTGCCTTTATTTTTGTAAATTTAACTTTTCAAAGAGAACTTTTTGGAGGTAGATTTAAAAATTTACTGTTATTTCAACTGCTTTGTCTTGAATATGCTGTGTGTTAAAAGTGCTGCAGGTTCAGTTAATATTTGACTATGAGCATTTAGTAGTTAAATAGAAAGATGAATAAGAACTAATGTTTTACATGGTCAAATCACACTAAAACCACACTGGGAATGAATAGTTCATATCACATGACCAGGAGTTAACATATTTTTTGTATTTCTTTTTGATAAGACAATTTTGTTTCTATAACATACTTTCACCTCTATAAGCCCATGCAAAGAAGATAATTTTATATTTTATGTAGGAATAAATTTATTTTAGCTTCAAATCATGTCCTTAATAATCTGAAATATATAATTATAAAATAAGGCAATATTTCCCTGGGGTCAGCAAATTGAGCCTTGAAGTATAGAACTAAACTTACTCATTTAACTTACCCTAATTTTTAAATTTATTATCATAAACCATTAGCTAAGAATGCAACTACAATATGAGCATAAATTTCACTCTTTCATAATTTTGAAGCTGTGCTGAAAATACATTAGTGATGATATCATGTGAGCAAATAAAAATACAAATACCATTTTGGGGAAGAAAGACTGACTGAATATGCTTAACATGGCTGCTTTGGGGAGTGATACCAGCAAAATAGTGAAGTAGGTAACTCCAAACTCCAGCCTATCCACAGAAACATAAAAAAGAAAAAGAAACTATCTGAACTAACTATGTCAGAATTCTGGAAAAAAATCAAAGCCTTACAGCAATGACGTGAATTTGAATCAATAAAGGATAATTTAAAAAAATGCTCCTGGAATGCAAAGAAATATCAGTCAACTGATTGATTGCAAGCTATGCCTTCAACAATAAAAATCCTGGAGAAGAGAAGAATCTAATTTCCAAAGCTGTAGCAGTATAACATTTAAATGTCCAATTTTCAACAACAACAACAAAAATCAAAAAGCATGCAAAGAAACTGGAAAGTATGGCCTATTAAAAGGAAAAAAATGACAGAAAGTGTCCCTAAGGAAGCCGAGATGTTGCACTTACTAGACAAAGACTTCAAATCAACGGTATTAAATATGCTCAGAAAGCTAAAGTGAACCATGGAAAAGAACTAAAGGAAACCACAAAAACAATGCATGCAGTGAATGAGACTATCAACAAAGAGATAATAATTATATAGAGGAAATAAATAGAAATTCTGGAATTGAAAAGTACAAAAACTAAAACAAAATTTTTCCTAAAGAGTTCCAACAACAAATCTGAAAAGGTGGAAGGAAGAATCAGTGAACATGAACTTAGGACAATTGGAATTAGACAGTCTGAGGAGCATAAAGAAAAAACGATGAAGTAAAGTGAACTGAGCATAAGGAACCTATGAAACATCATCAACAGGTTAACATATTCATTATTGGAGTCTAAGAAGGTACAGTGAGGAAGAACAAAAAGGCTGAAAAGTTTGCAAATTTGATGAAAGAAATGAATCTACACATCCAGATACTCAACAGGATACACTCAAAGAGATCCACATTGAGACACATTGTAGTTAATTTATCTACTGACAAAGACAAAAAGAGAATAATAAAAGCAGCAAGAGAAAAGCAACTTGCAAGTACAAGACATCCTCCATAAATTATTGGCTGATATCTTATTTGAAACCATGGAAGCCAGAGGTATTGGGATAACTGAGTCAAAGTACTGAACATAGGAAAAAAAAAAAGCTACCAACCAAAACTATCCTTCAAGAATAAAGAAGAAATTAAAAGCTAAGGAAGAACATTAAATCTAAGGAAGAACATTAAAGCTAAGGAAGTCCATTACTAGTAGACCTACCTTACAAGAAATATTAAAGGGAATCTTTCAGGCTGGAGAAAGGACACTAGACAGTAACTTGAAGCCATATGAAGAAATAAAGAACACTGCTAAAGGTAACAACATAAGTAAATATAAAAGCCAGTATCATTGTATTTTGTTTTGCAACTCCTTTATTGTTTTACTATATGATTTAAAAGACAAATGTATAAAAATTATAAATCTATATTAATGGGCATACAGTGTATAATGAAGTAATCTGTGACATTAAGAAAACAAAGTGGTAGGGACAGAGATGGCTAGGATCAGTGTTTGGACACTATTGAAAGTAAGGTAGTGGTCTTCAAATTAGGTTATTAAATGTTTAGATTGTTAATTATAATTTCCAAGATAACTACAAAGAAAATTTAAAAATATATATAGGAAACAAAAGAAGAAGTGAATCAAAATGATACACTACAAAAAATTTTTTAAGGCAGTAATAGAGGAATTGAATGGAAGAAAGCATACATGAGAGATACAGAAAACAAATGGCAAAATGGCAAATTTAAGCCTTCCTTATAAGTAATTAAAAGTGAATGGATTAAATTCTCCAATTAAAAGATAGGAATTGGCAGAATGGATTAAAAAACATTATATGCTGTTTACAAGAGAATCACTTTACATACAAAAACACAAAGAAATTAATAGTAAAAAAATGGAAAAATATATTCCATTTGAATATATATATAATAAATATATAGTAAACAAAAAGAACTGGCAACTCTTTATTATTATTAGAAAATATTGATTTTAAGTAAAAAATAATTACAAAAGACAAAGATCTTTATACATCGATAAAAGTTTCAATCCATCAGGAAGCTATAGCAAATATAAATGTATACACACCTAATAACAGAGTCCCAAAATATATGGAGCAAACATTGACAAGGTTGAAATGAGATATAGATAGGTCTACAATAATAGTTGGATACTTTAATACACAGCTTTATCATTAAATGGGGAAAAAACAGTCTTTTCAACAACTGGATAACCACATGCAAAAGAAAGGAGTTGAGCCCTTATTTTACACCACATATAAATAGTCACTCAAAACAATTCCAACACATAAATGTAAGAGTTAATACTATAAAGCTTTTACAAAAAGTATAAATACAAATATGCATAATTGTAGATTTGACAATGACTTTTAACTAGAATACCAAAAATGCAGGCAACAAAAGAAAAAAAAATTATATTCCATTATAATTTTTTAAAGTGTGCATCAAAAGACACTACAAAGAGAATGAAAAATAACCCAGAGAATGGGAGAAAATATTTGCAAATCACATATATGATTAGAGATTAATATGAAGAATATATAAAGAACTCCTACACCTCAATAAGAAGAAAAGCAACACAATTAAAAAATTGACAAAGAACTTGTATAGACATTTCTCCAAAGAAGATTGAAAAATGGCTAATTAGCACATGAAAAAATGGCTCAATACAATTAGTCATTAGGGAAATGCAAATCAAAACCACAGTGAGATACCAATTCACAAATACTAGGTTAGCTATTATCAAAAAAAAAAAAAGGGAAAAAAGAAAAGAAGTGTTGTCAAGGATGTAGAGAAATTAGAACAGTTGTCATTGTGAGTAGAAATGTGAAATAGTATAGCTGTTGTAGAAAAGTCTGGTGATTCTCCAAAAAGTTAAACATAGAATTACTGCATGTCCCATCAATTCCACTCCTAGGTATATACCCAAAAGAACTGAAGTTGGGGAACACAAATAGATATATGTATGAAAATACTCATAGCAGCATTATTTACCATAGCCAAAGGTGGCAAAAACATGATTCTATCAATAGATGAATGGATAGGTAAATGTGACATACACATACAATGGAATACTACTCAAGAATTCCATAAATTTAATTCCAAAAAAGGAATAAAGTTCTGATATATGCTATAACATGGATGAACCTTGGAAACAAATGCTAAGTGAAATAAGCCAGTCACAAAAGGACAAATATGTATGACATCACTTGTAAGAAATATCTAAAACAGTAAGATTCATAGAGATATGAACTCACAGATATGATTCACAGAATATGGATTAGAGATTATCAATGGCTGGAGTAGGGAGGAATGGGAAATTATTATCTAATGGGTACAGAGTTTGCGTTTGTGGTGAGGAAATATTTTGGAACTGGAGAGTTCCAAAATTATTTGTGATGGTTGCACAATATTGTGAATGTAATTAGTGGCAGTGAATTATGCATGTAAAAATGGTTAAGTGACAAAAAAACAGCTGCTTTGTGACTGATTTAATGATTACTAACATTTAAAAGCATCCTCCATGCAGAAAGAAGCATCCTCCATGCAGAAAAAACTTTTCATTGATTTCTATTATACTTCTCTTTAATAGTACTGCTTTTATCAACTTCTTTGCTTTATTTATTGTCCCATTTTTTTCTCATTAGGAAAAATAACGGCAATTATGACTTCAAACTCAGTCCTTGGTCTTATGCTTATCTGTGTCGACTATCTCCTTTCTTTTCACATTGCACAAAATTTGCTGCACATATGTGCTAATAACTCCCTGATATTCATCTTCTTTTTTGATCATTTTTCTAGATTCCAGATGCATGTTTCTAACTCTTTGGTAGACAATTCTACCTTGTTTTTCAAGGTAATTTCTAAATTATCTTCTCCAAACCTTATTCTGAAATTCTTTTGAACACACTCCGTGATTTGCCTGTTAATCCTTTTAGTAATTTGAATCACCATTTTACTATATTAGAAATCTAACAAGTCACCTTGAACTTCTTCTTCATCACTGCCAGCATTGAATTTATTGTAAAGGCCTAACAAATAAAAATTCCTAATGAATTTTTCCATATTGTTCATAAGTGAGTACTATCAATACCCTGTTCTTATTTCCTGCGTATTTTTCTGGACAAATACTGTAATTTATATGCTGATTCTAAGTACTCCTAATTCCCCACCTCTCCTTATCATATAAGCTTATGTACAAACATTGAATTTTCCTGACTACAAGTTTTTTGCCATTGCCAAAATATGACTATTTATCTTTAATCTCTACTCAAACCTTAACAAAGCCTATTCCAGCCACATCAAACCTCACACAATCTTGCTGAATTTGTTCATCTATTCCTTTACTCCTTTGTTCTTCTATTTTGTGGGACGCTAACAATTCCACCCTTTTTTATTAAATTTTATTTGTATTATATTTTATTAAAACTTAATTTATGTTCTATGCTCTCTGTAAATGTAACATTCTCCTTGTGGTTTTCCCTGAAATTCCCAGTAGAAGCTAATTTTTACTTTCCTTTCTGACTTATTTCATTGTTTCAATACTCTTGTTAGTTGTGATTTTGTTACTGTTTTTGTTTTTATGCACAGATCTTACCCATTTGATTTGAGAAACAAAGTACAGGTAAAGACAAGAAGCTATATGAAAGTAGGTAAAACACTCCACATTTTTCCTTGAGCCTTCCTATGCTATTCTTATAAGAGCTATTCAGATCATAATTTGACCTCATCAAAGAAACAAAAAGGTAAAGAGAACTATGGGCTGAAGTAAATCCTTTCAGTGTTTCAAGGGAGAAAGACATAGAAAGTAACCCTGGGTTTCATAAGGGAATAGGGATAGGGATTTTTTTCTTGTTGCTTTTTTTTTTTTCCCCCGATACGCAGGCCTCTCACTGTTGTGGTCTCTCCCGTTGCGGAGCACAGGCTCCGGTCTCGCAGGCTCAGCGGCCATGGCTCACGGGCCCAGCCGCTCCGCGGCACGTGGGATCTTCCCGGACCGGGGCACGAACCCGCGTCCCCTGCATCGGCAGGCGGACTCTCAACCACGGCGCCACCAGGGAAGCCCTCTTGTTGCTTTTTCTGACTAAAAATAGTTGCCCCTCCACATACTCTTGTAGCTATATCCTTTGTTTTCCTCTCCTCCTTCTTCCTCTCCTTTTGCTTCTAGTTCTCCCTCTCCCTCTGTCCCCACCCCTCTCTTCCCCTCTCCCTCCCCCTTCTCCTTCCTCTTCTTCCCCTTCGTCTTCTTCTTCTTCTTGTTCTTGTTTTTACTTAAATATTATCATATCAAAGAAGGTATCTTTTTTATCAAAGATATCTTTCTTTTTTTAACATCTTTATTGGAGTATAATTGCTTTACAATGGTGTGTTAGTTTCTGCTTTATAACAAAGTGAATCAGTTATACATAAACATATATCCCCATATCCCCTCCCTCTTGCATCTCCCTCCCTCCCACCCTCCCTGTCCCACCTCTCTCTCCAGGTGGTCACAAAGCACTGAGCTGATCTCCCTGTGTTATGTGACTGCTTCCCACTAGCTATCTATTTTACATTTGGTAGTGTATATATGTCCATGCCACTCTCTCACTTTGTCCCAGCTTACCCTTCCCCTCCCTGTGTCCTCAGGTCCATTCTCTATGTCTGCAAAAGATATCTTTCTTTATTTAAGCTGACAACAGAAATTTTATTTTATTCATTGTTGTACCTTCACCCCTAGACAATGCCTGTCACATGGTAGGTCCTTGACAAAATATAACATAAAACAAACAAAAGAATAACCTTTAAGAATTAACAAAAGTTTCAACAACTCCAGACAAAAGTTTCAACATCTCCAGAATACTAGCCGCTACTGCAGAAGTTCACGGTCATGATTGATTTTTGAAAAGCCACTTAATCTTTGTACCATTTACACAAGTTTCTCAGTTCTACCCAGCTAAGTAATAGCCTGAACCTATTCCTAGTACTGGAGACTTGGTTTTCAGAGCACGTGGGGAGGAAGAATCTTATCTACTCCTCTGAGGATTACTCTCAAATAGGAAGAGGGCTTAAGGAGATGTGAGGAGAATAATAAGAGAGGAGTGAATAGAACTACCTAGCACTGGCTGGATACTTGAAGGAGTTCTTCTAAAAATTGTACAATATATTTATTTATCGATACAATAAGTGATTCTTCTATTACCAAACAGTAATGATATTATTCATATTCTGTCACTGGATATATACCACCCTGCTTCTACTGTAGTTTTATTCATTTCAATATTAATTTATTTTTACTTTGCCCATAGAGATGACTATTCTAATCCAAGTTGGGAATTTAAAGGAGGTGTACAGTTGCAAGCATGGTAACAATTCATAGAAGATGTAAATTATGAATAAGCAATTTTATTCATTGGACCGCTGGGCTTAAAGGTCAGTTTTCAGACATTGATTTCTAGGTAGGAATGATATTTATGCAGCTTCACATGGGTGTTATTGTATATGTATTTTATATGTATTTTATTTCCTGATTTTTTAGACAGTCTCTAGATAGTCTACTTGCCCATATCACCTGGCAGTGCCACATGGGGAATTCCACTTTGAGTAACAGCAATGAATCTTGTCATTTCTTCTATGAGCTGCTTTAACATCCATTTCCCTAGGTGAGAGTGAATTGTTGTCTCTATGAATTGGCCTATAGTACTGCAGAGATTTCTAGAGAAGTAAATGGGATTCTATTGTGACACTTGTTTATTTCTAGAACACACTAAAGCATAACATCACATTCTTCTTTGTTTTGTTTTTTAAATTTTTAATTCAATGTGTATAGAAACTCTATTATAATGCCCAAATTAGCAACTCTGCACTACTTTATGTTGAAAACTATTTAAGGATTTCATTGAACTGTAATGCCAATGTCAAATGATTTCTAATTCAAAGAAAAAGATTAAAAAAAATCCTTGAAGGACATTTTTAAGGTATTCAATTATTAATAAATTTGTCCTAATAATGTAATATAGGTTATATTTGGAAAATACTAAATGATGAAAAAGTGTATACTTATTAAATCATTTTAGCTTATACCCTTCTCTGTCAGCGCTGAGCCAAGGTTATTGCATAAAATAGATAAAATAATAGAATAAAAAACAAAGAAGGTTTTACTGAGAAAAGAGTCTAAGAAACTAGTCTTTGTGTAGAGAGTGATGTGGTTTCTCTGTAAGGTCTCCACTTTGGAAGCCAAATTGATATAGCAATTATGAAAAGTGAAAAGCTAGGCACTCAGTGATTTGGAAAATTTGTGTTGAGATACAAATGTCATGAACTCCCCTAAATTGCTCAAACTCAACCTCAATCCATCACATATGGATTGATGAAAGGCTCTCTGATAGCTATAGAATGTCACTATGAAATATTTCTAACCATTCAAGTGCCAGTGACTTAATCAAAACTGGACATTAGAAATACCATGGCCACTTTTTTCTTAAGCTGCACATTCACATCCCAATGTTTAATATGATTTCTTAGATGGATTTTATAGTGAGAATCTACACAAAAGTGTAATTGATCAACCCATAGCTAGGCTTACTGAGACAAGTTTTATGGAATTTTGGTTGCCTGAAACGTGCACTGACATGGCTTTAATTATATCCCAGTCTATGACTTCTCTGTAGATCTTAGTAGTTCACATATTGCACCTTGTCTATGTGTAGAGTTGAAAGCATGATAATTACTATTTTGTGCAATTTTAACATTTTGGATTTATATTACATAATTGCTTTCAACATTGTCTCATCTCAGAGTCTTAAACATATAGCTCTTTGACATTGTAGTTCACCTTTCAATTCTGTATCATCACATTTGCATGTTAGCTTTGAGCATAGCACATGACACTATGCATTCCAAATATATTTGTTTCATTGAATGAATAGTGGAAATTATTTATACATAAAAAATTAATACCTAATATCAGTGTATTAAAGTCTTGGCCCTTTATTGTAACATTAGAGCAATATGCTACAGTCTAAGAAGTTAGAAAGATAAGACGTTGTCATGAGTAGACAACAAAATAGATTTAAAGAATGCCACATATAGAAATGTGCAACTCCCATGTAACACAAAATATCGTTGTACTGTTGGGAAGGAGAAAACACGGTGCACTTCATCTATATAGGATCTCAAGTAATGAGCACTCCTTCCATTAGCCCGTGAAAACTGAGCCCCTAACCTAGACTGGAACTCTATTTTTCCATGAGTTTTTGAGTCTTGTTGAATAGAACTATTCTCACCTTTTACTAGCCCATTAATTTATGTAATGGTTAATTTTATGTGTAACTTGGCTAAGCTGTGGTGCCCAGTTGTTTGGTCAAACACCAGTATGGATATTGCTGTGAAGACATTTTTTATATGTGATTAACATTTAAATCAATAGACATTGAATAAGGCAGATTCCTCTCCTTAATGTGAGTGGGCCTCATGCAATAAGCTGAAGACGTTAAGAGCAAAGATTGAGCTTTCCTGAAGAAGATAGAATTCTTCTCAAACTGCAACATACAATACCTGCCTGAGTTCCTGAGTTTTCAGCCTGCCTGGCCTGCTCTGTGGTTTTTGAACCTAAAATTGCAACATCTATTCCTACCTGAAATTTCTTATCTGCTGGCTCGCCCTGTGGAATTTGTACTTGCCAATCATCAACAATCAGCAGTTCCTAAAAAAAAAATCAATTTCTCTCTCTCTCTTTATATATATATAAGCAAAATATAATTCACTTATAAATATATATATTATAACATAATATAGTATACACAATACAGTCTGTATCCCTCTTCAATAGACACTACTTCCAATGAATAGGTTAATTTTTGCTAGTGTTGTTTTCAAATACCATTACTGTATACATTAATGTTATAACACTGAGCCATTTTTTTAGTCTTTTCAAACATGCAGCACTTTCTCTTGAAACAGAGATCTTCTCATCAACTACCAATTGGTTTGTACCAAAGCTACCTTCAAGAGGAAAAGGCTGTCCATTACTGAATTTCCACAGACACATACTCTTACTTTACAGAAGCTATCTTCATAGTAACACTGTTTTACATGGTGTGTGTTATAGCCTTGTAATTTTGGGCCCATGAACATTTAAAATATATGTTTGCATTCTGGTTCCAATTATACCAGTTCTTTGGACACTATCACTTTTTTTTCCACTTCTATTATATCTTTTACCCATCCTGTGTGATATCCAGTCATCTAAATTTTTGATGCTGTTGACTGACTTGTCACATGTTTTGTCAAAGAACTCAGCATATGGGACTTTTTAACTGAATATGGCTTCCCCAAATTTGCTCATGAATGAACTGTTTTACATCTGTCTACATAAAATAAATTACCCCTCTAAACACTGACAGATCATAATCAGATTAAGTAAAAAGTAATATAATCATGAAAGCCATAAGATTTTAAACGTTACATAAATCAAATATTAAAATACTCAAAATGAAGATGTTACATGTGAATAAGTGTGATGATTGTATATGAACGAATCTCTAAAACTGATTTGATTTTCTCATTATCTAATTTTTTTCTTAGGTCATATATTTATTCAATAATATTTATTGAATACCTATAAGTGCCATATTCTATCAGCTAGCAAGCTAACTAGGTAGATAGACAGATTACCTCTATTTTTGACTTTTTATTGTATATGTTGCTTAGAGTGTCCCTAGGGTCTTCAGAATCCCCAAATCTGCTCCTGCCTAATTACTTGGATTTGGACAGCTTCACCATCCAACTTATCAGCCAAGACAAAAATATCTAAGTCAAATTTAACTTCTTCCTTTTCCACACTTTCAAATTTCCTTCTCAATTAAATTAATTATAAACTAAGTCTTGCCAGCAAAGCAACCAGAAAAGCAATTAATTTAGCACTAGGATTATCACATTTGACTTAAGTATATTGCATTCACCCAAATTTCATTTTTCCGTTTCCTACACCTTACATGGACAGAATGAAAGTTTCTATTTGCTTATTGTTACTTTGCTTCACTTAGAATCCATGTGCAGTGAAAAAAAAACTACAACCTTGTTTATAAAATCTTATGTAAAACAATACCAAGCCCTCTTTCTCCTGAGTGGTAAAGTTAACATTAGTAAATTTAGGTCTCCCCCATCCTTCTCCTGGGGTTGAGTCTAACTTCTTGCTGAACATGCATTATGCCAAGAGCTCAAGGACCAGTTACATGATCTTTGACATCTCTACCCACCCATGAGAGCGTCTACTGAGACAATTTGATTATTTTATTTGACCCTAGGTATATGCATGTAACTGTTGTATATTCTTAAATTCTTGCTTTCTCTCTGGTCTGCTCAAAATCAACTAGACCCCTCTGTGGTTCTCAGGTTTCACCTTGCTATATTTGGTGAGACACGTGGTACTCTGTGGCACTACCCTTTGGCATTTGTGTCCCAATATTTAAGGTGCACTGGCAATATGCCAATTCTTCAGCAACATGGTTGGGATAGTTTGTCTGTAGATGCAATGTCTTCTGCCTAATCTGGGACCTTGATGATACTTCACACTCTTCTTAGGAGAGGAAAAGTGATTTCCTTGTACTTTCAAGTCCCCACACCTGTCTATCTGTCTATCCATCCATCATCTACCTACCTATCTCCTCCGGAGTTTCTTCTCAGAAACTTGCTCTCTTCCTTCTCATTCTTAATCTGCAACACAAATGGCCTATGATGTAATCTGAGAGTTTGATAGTGTAACCTATCATCTTCATGTTTTCTTCCAACTCTAAGATCTTCATCAGAACTTTTGCTATTCCCTCAGGGCTTAAACTTTCCGACTCCAAACTATGAAAATTATCTTTTCTATATGATCAATTGCATTATCCATTTCCCAAGGAATAAATGAAGGAGGTTCCAGCTGTCAAATAGAAAAATCAGGAGTAACAGGAAATTGAATGTGAGGTAGAAATGGTTAATATTTCAAAAATAGAATCTCCCCTAAATATAAACTATAACCCTATTGTTCTGCTTACATTTACCAAACTGAGTTTAATGAACCAACAGAAATATAATTAAGGGGAAAAAATCCTCACAAGTAGATCTGAAATTTAATACATATGCTTATGGCTAAAATCACTAAACTTTTTGGGTCTTAAAGATATTGGATATTTTACTAAATGTGTGATTTTAAGATTGAGGAAACATCTATGCTATTACAAGTCATTTCCTAATACTTTCCCAGTCATATAGAAATTATCTTTATCGTTTCAGGTATGAATGATTTAGATACTATTCCAATAACTTACCTACACTTTTATGTGTAACAAAATGGCAGGATCCTTTTTGAGGCCCATAGTTAGAATACTAATTTGAGACTTCCTCATTCTGGAATATGCTGGGCCTGCAAAGATCGTGGAATTTTTCAGTTTTAGAAACTGATTGGTATGTTTTCAAGAAGTGAGGTAAGTTAGATTCTTTCTTACCTTTTTTTTTTGAATTTTGCTTTCACTTGTTTTGATTTTTAGAAATTGGTTTTGCAAAGTGAACAAAAGAGGATTAGAGGGCTTCCCTGGTGGCGCAGCGGTTGAGAGTCCGCCTGCAGATGCAGGGTACACGGGTTTGTGCCCCGGTCCGGGAAGATCCCACATGCCGCGGAGCAGCTGGGCCCATGAGCCATGGCCGCTTAGCCTGCGCGTCCGGAGCCTGTGCTCCGCAACGGGAGAGGCCACAGCAGTGAGAGGACCGCGTACCGAGAAAAAAAAAAAAAAAAAAAAGAGGATTAGAGAGGGGTGAGGCTTGCATACATAACTCTATAATTTTGCTAATAATTTCATAATACATTCAATTGTTTATAGTATTGGCCCTTTATGGGAAGAATAATCAAAATAGAAACATGATAATGGTACAAGTTGTAATATAATTCATCAAAATCATCATGATTTTCTTCTCACTCTTTTGCCCCAGTCATGTTCTTTAATTCCTGGGCTTTCTCAGAAGGAAAGAATTTCAAATGCTCATCTAAAAACTGTAAAAATCAAAACTCCTCTTGTCCTTGAAAAATTACCAAACGTGTCTAAGATAATCTGATCTTGTATCGAAAAGTAAACTAGAAACATGTAAAGCAAAGAATAGCTTCAGTGAGAGTACTCCAGACACCTATTTTGTTAACAAATCCTTTTGTGTGTGTGTGAGTGGTGACATAAGTCCTCTCACCCTAAGGATTTATCAAATAATTATAACTTGAATCCCTACTGGCAGAATATAACCAAGCAAGAGAAATAGCAACGAAAAGTATTACCTAAGAGAGGAAGCATTGTCACTTGATTCATGAATTTCAAAAACACCACTTTTGTTAAGTGTTCTCAAGAAAATTGCTTTTTATGTAAAGGCAAAGGTTCTGCAAATGAAAATAAAATGGACATATTCTCAAAAGTATGCTCAATATGAGATTCCTCCTATATCTTCTGAATTTCCCATTTTTATAAAATCCCTGATCTTAAAATATCATTAATTATATTATATATATAGCTATGACTAATGATAAATAGCAGTTTCATTATGGAAAATTAACAACTTATCCTATTTATTGTTGCAACTGATATTATCTTGAATATTTAAAATTGTTTTGCGGGCTTCCCTGGTGGCGCAGTGGTTGAGACTCCGCCTGCCGATGCAGGGGACGCGGGTTGGTGACCCGGCCTGGGAAGATCCCACATGCCGCGGAGCGGCTGGGCCCGTGAGCCACGGCCGCTGGGCCTGCGCGTCCGGAGCCTGTGCTCCACAACGGGAGAGGCCACAACAGTGAGAGGCCCACGTATCACACACACAAAAAAAGTGTTTTGCAAAAAACTAATAATATAAAATTCTATATAATGTCTGGTACAGGCATTTGAATAGCATTCAGTGCAGTTCTTTTAGGGAAATATGGTTCTCCGTCTGGGGGGGAAAAAGTTTTGAATGTCACATTTACATATATTATTGAAAATCTATATTGGCAAACAAAGCAAGAGAACCAATATTTACAGTGAAAAGTCTGTCTGCCCCACAAATATTTCCATAAAAATGTATGGATTATATTAAGAAGTTGAAAATTTGTATCACAATTTAGTTGGAAAGTTCACATAAAAATGGTTTCTTAGAGCATGAGCCACACTTTCGCTGTGCATTCCAATTCTATCCATATTCTTTCAAAGCAAGGTTCTATTACCCCAGAAAAAAGAATGTCACCAAGGTCGAACTTAATTGGCCTTCTTAATTCTCATACATTAAAAACATATCTGTTGAGTATTGTCTTCAGAGCATCTGCTCTTCCAGAAGCACTAAGTCAAATAGCCTCAAACATTTCATGCTGTTTCACTGTGAGAAACACTTTCATATCAACTGGTTTTATCTTTAAATGGGTTCTATTTGTATTTGCGTTGGATAATTTTGCTTTGGTGATTTCTGTTTTGCCATTTCAATACAATAAACCATATGCAATAAAAATCACTTCAGCTTGGGAGCTTCCAAATATTTTCTGGTTCTTACATGTTTCCCTTTATAAATTTTAATTTATCCATTAGCTTTTAATTGACTAAATTCACCATTTTAAGAAAACTGCTTCACATTTTCAAACAACTTGACATATAATTGCATTATAAAATAAGGCAGTACTTAAAAGATTGAAATCTGGAATCAACTAATTCATTTTGTTTGCATCCCTGAGATACAATTTCCCCTGTTTTACACACCTGCTCTGGAGATAGTTCTGCCTCACAGAACTACTGTGAGAATTAAATTACATAGTGAAGACATAGCACTTAGCAGAGTGCTTTAAAAAAACAAAAAAATAAACTATTTTTATCATTTACTATGAATAGCATTAGCTCATGAATTTCATGTAAAAGAAAAGGCTCCAGAACCACTTTGGCTTTCTACTTATTTCAGATCTAAAAATATCACCTGAACAATGAAGCTCAACTATAAACACATTTAAACTCATAGCATAAAAATAACTTTTTTGATTCTAAAGTTTGAAACATACTACATTCATTTTGAATGCACCTTAATGAGTTTTCATTCTGGATGACTTGAAACCGAATATTCTTAAAATATTTTGGTTTGTCTGTCTCCAAACTTGACATGAAACCTGAGTGTGATGCTCTTTTGGGGTCATGAGGTTAAGGCTTTTTTTTTTTTTTTTTTTTAAAGCTAATTCCATGTCTCAAGGATTTTTATACTGAAATTTCCAGAGAGATTTTTTTAAAAATTTATTTATTTAATTTATTTTTGGCTGTGTTGGGTCTTTGTTGCACACATGGCCTTTCTCTAGTTGCAGTGAGCAGGGGCTACACTTTGTTGTGGTGCACAGGCTCCTCATTTGCAGTGGCTTCTCTTGTTGTGGAGCATGGGCTATAGGCATGTAGTAGTTGTGGCATGTGGGCTCAGTAGTTGTGGCTTGCAGGCTCTAGAGCGCAGGCTCAGTAGTTGTGGCTTGCAGGCTCTAGAGCGCAGGCTCAGTAGTTGTGGCTCAGGGGCTTAGTTGCTCGTGGGATCTTCCCAGACAGGGCTCGAACCTGTGTCCCCTGCATTGGCAGGCAGATTCTTAACCACTGCACCACGAGGGAAGCCCTCCAGAGAGATGTTGAGTGATTTTTTTTCAACTTATATCATCACAAGGTGGGCTCTATGGTAAACTGAATTTTTTGTTCACAGTTAATTGCTCTCTCACTCTGGCCACACATTCTTGAGGATGATAGATAAGTCCCCAAATACTTGAGAGGAAAATCCATGCAGTTATTTTATTGGTATTGATATTTAAACCTGCTTCTTAGCATGTTATGTACAGTATTTCTTGTCAAATAAAACGACTAATTATATACATGAACATACTTCTATTCTTCAACACTATTGAGCTGTTTAGTGGAGGTTCACTTATGAAGTTTGGGAATTTTTCTTAATAACTTACATTATTAAGGAAACACTGTATGACTTTTGGTCTATATCAAAGAGGCTCTTGCCTTCTTTCTCCCCTCTCTTCCACCCTCCCTTCCACCCTCCTTTCTTTCTTTCTTTTCTTTCTTTCTTTCTGTCTTTCTGTCTTTCTTTCTCTTTTCTTCCTCCTTTCCTTCCCTTTTGCTTTTATTTTATTTTATTTTTGTGTTAATTAAGCTATTGTTTCTTAGAAAATTAATACCAGTTAAGGTATTTTAACCCTTAGGTGGTCATAATACCACATTCTATATCCATGTTTGTTTGTCTGTTTGTTTTGAAAACAGTTTACTAAAATATTACAGAAACAAATATAAACTACTAGGTTTCAAGTCAAAGGAGAAAAAAAAATCTTGTCTATTTAGTAAAAAAACTATTTTTCTAAGCCTTTCTTATATATTATTTATAAATCAATACTTCTGCAATTCTAGTTAGCTTTTTCAAAAATCTTCATATATGTTTGAGGCATAATTAATGCTCACTTGGTGCCATGGGCTGAACCTGCACAGCCCATCCTTCTTGTCCTTTCCTGAAAGCTAAAGTGACACATATGTTAGGGATTTTGCAGATTCTTCTTAAATAAACTGCAGCAATTGTTTCCTTGAGAAAATTTACAATCTGGAGAAGTTTTGCCCTGGTTTTACTGTCTCCCAAGAGAAAGTAGACAGCAACTCAAGAAACTTGAGTTGAGACTATCTAAATGTACTTCTATATTCCCAAGCTAATCACAGATTCTAAGGATCCTGAGAAATTAAGCCTAATCTGTAAATCATTGTGTTTATCGTTCCCAATATGCCATCACTTGTTTCTAATAACAGCATAACTTTTCTGTAAATGGGGAGGCTCTGTGATTTGATGAATAGTATCAATGTACATAGTATTATTAGGAAGTTAGTTACATTTGGAGTAGTTAATACTTTTTCCATATCTGTAAAACATGCAAATTCTTATTTTGCCCTCTATAAATCCAGTAGAATTTCTGCTCATTCCAATCATCCCTTTAAGTTTTTAAATTATATTTTCTTGCTTTTGGAGTAGAGGAATTATGCAAATTCCTGTGTAACAAAATGTTAATTTTGTTGTAGCTATAAGCTAGATAATTTTGGTCATGCAAAGAGCAAGTAAACTAGATTTGGCAGAAATTAGAGGAGTCCCGATTCAGCAGTAACCTTACACAAAACCTAGATTCTGTTGTAATCAAATCAGACAAACTAGATTTGGGTATAATTAGATCAGCATAATTAAATTCTCCATCTCTTAGGGAACATCAAAATGCACATATGTAGGCTTCATTATTTTATTTTATTTTTGTCCCTGGTTGTAGCAATGAAAATCTATAAGTAAGAATTCAGATGGGTCTGCCACTTAACAAGAGGGGTTCTTATCCATTGATATTTCTCAAAATTAATTTTGCTGAAGCAGCTAATTGTAGTTTTTAGAAAAACAAAGCTGCAAGATTTTCTAAGTTTATTTCTACTCTACAGTTTACCCACAATTGAAAAAATAAAGTTATTTATTTAAAAGAATTAAGGACAGTACAAATGCATTCTCTGTTGTCATATGCCAGATTGGACAATTCAAACCAAATGAGCGGAGTTTTGGTAAGTTACATGGCAGTTTTATCTAAGAAGGGCACAGGGGAAGGCACTGGGTGGTGGGGAGAATGCTTATTCATGGGTGGTAAAGGAAGTCATGTAACAAATTACGTTTGCTTGTGACTCTGTGGACTGTCATCTAGAGCATGTGCTTGCATGAGGAAGATAGTGTCAATGGAAGGCCCATTAAGGTTGCTTAGCCCAACAAAATGGATACCAAGACCCCAATACCATGGAGTAACTTAGCTAAACTCTTGACAATCATTCTTTTTTTTTTCTTTTTTTTTTTTTTGCAGTATGTGGGCCTCTCACTGTTGTGGCCTCTCCCGTTGCAGAGCACAGGCTCCGGACACACAGGCTCAGCGGCCATGGCTCACAGGCCCAACCGCTCTGTGGCATGTGGGATCTTCCCTGACCGGGGCACGAACCCGTGTCCCCTGCATCGTGAGGCAGACTCTCAACCACTGCGCCACCAGGGAAGGGGAGCCCCAATCATTCATTTTTGAAGTGATTATTCATAGCTGGATTAATATCTACCATGTTCATAACTCCCTTCTGAAGCTGTATTAGTTCTATTTCTTTCTTTAATCTCCCTCTTAATTTTTGCTTCTCTGGTTAGAGTGAGCAGTTTTCATGAATTGACTTTTTCTTTGCTCTTCACATATTGACACTATTTCCTTTTAATTTTTTTTTTGTAGTAATCCCCATTAAATGTTTTTTCTTTGCTTGGCATTTAAATCTTTGCCAGTTAGGTTTGTGTCTATGTGGAGAAGGTTCATGGCACTCTTCATGTTTAAAAAATATGATTTTGGCTATTAATGGATGATGAGTTATAAAGTGATAAGAAAACATATAGTATAAACTGGTTAAGATAATATTAGTCTTACCTTCTCATCTGATACACTAGATAAGAGATGGTGGTGATTTGACTAAGAATGATGACACTGAAGATAGAGAAAAATTCAATGGATTTATATGTTGTGTTAGTGATATATCCAACACCACTTGAGAATGGATTGTACAGAAGTATGAAACACAGAAATTAATAATGAAGTGATAACTCTTTGGCTTGATGGATTAATTCTTTACTCAGATTGGCTAGCCTGGGACAGGAAAATAAGGAGTATCATAACATTCATTATTTTGCAGTGAAATAATGAAATTTTGTGCTTTTGATTTCATCACTACATATTAGACTACATCCTGGCTGCTGTGTCAAGATGAAACTCAGAAGAAAGTTGAGTTACAAAATTCACTTATAAATAAAAAGTAAAAACTGAATGCATGTGTGGACCAGCTTAAAATGACATAAAGACCTGAAATTCAGGATTCTCCTGACCTTCAAGAGAGATAACTGAAAACCATATCTATCCACATCATAAGGAGGTTCTTGATTCC
Organism: Lipotes vexillifer; assembly: GCF_000442215.2. NCBI lineage: Eukaryota > Metazoa > Chordata > Mammalia > Artiodactyla > Lipotidae > Lipotes > Lipotes vexillifer. Next base: position 1,358 of record NW_006785450.1, on the reverse strand, counting down.
AGGTAGATCTTTTCTATGCTTGTCTTAGATCGGATAGTAAAGCTATGATGAGAAAACATCTACTGTGAGTTGCTGCCTAAGTATTTTACAGAATGACACCCTGCTCACACCCAGAGTCTGGACATTTAGATAAGGACATGAGCTTAGGATTCCAGCCACAAGTTCCCACTTTGCTTTTCCTGGGGCACTTTTAAAATAACCACTTAGAGTTGAAAAGTTAGTGACTCCAACCACCTTATAAGTAATAAGTGCTTGTTACCTTGCCTTCTAGCTCCTACTCACTTGTGACCTGGAATGGAGGACTTCCCCTGATTCACTGTGCCTACCCCTCCCTGCTTTGGGGATCTGTAAGTAATAAATCTTGTGATTTTAGTTCCTTTGTGCATTGAAATTGTGCCTTCAATCACAACAATCCCAGGGTTTTCCCTTCCCCAAAATAGGAGCTCTGATACTGATCTGGGAGACATCTGCCAACTCTGTGACGTGGGGGTGGCTCATGACTCTTCATTCAGCAGGCCATAATCTTCATATTATTAATCTAATACACCAACTACAGGCCTCACAACATGAAAGCCAAAAGGAAGTATCTCAGTGCCCATATTCTCACCTGTCTTGACCCCAAAATGCAGAAAATATTTGATGCTATCATTATCTCTCTGAGTCCAATACAGTGCCTACTACATAGTCAAATATTATTGAACCTACATAAACAATGAGTACTGCCATTCATACACTACTATTAAAGAAAAATGTTTTACTTTTATATAGCACTATCCTGCTAGTTAAGTTTGTTGATGCTTTGCATGGTTTTCCTGTTAAGCAACTGAGAGGTTTAAGGCATGCATTGTTTTTCTAGCTTTTATAGATAAAGCATCTGAAGATCAGAGAAGTGATACCCAAAATCACAAAGCAGAGCTAAAAACTGGCTGAGTCAGGGCTAAAATAGACACTTTCAGGATCCAAATAAATCAATCTTTCCACTGAATCCTCCACTCAAGAGAATAAAACAGTTGTGTAGAATTGTATGCCTTAACCCCTCTTTAGGACAAGAAACTTTCTTTTGTACAAATGCTCTTGTCTAGGGTAACCTTTACTGTAGGCATCTAAGGGCTGGATCAACTCACAATAAAATCCCATCCTTGCTGGAAACTTTGGAACCCCAAAATTTCAGGGACTTCATAGTCTTTGACAATTTTTTTTATAAAATAAAAAAATTTTATTCCTCATAAATTGTTAACACTTGAAGGTCAGAATATAAATAACATCATCATCATCAGGCTTTATTCCTTCCTTTAAATGTCCTTTATAGAAATATTTTACTTAATTTTCCTTTTTTTTTTTTTTTTTTTTTTTTGGGT
>NW_006785449.1:0-495 GCF_000442215.2 Lipotes vexillifer | reverse complement strand
GGTACACCTTTAACACCTAAACTCCAAGAGAGAAGGAGCTTCATCTTATTTCCAGTGCCTAGCCCAGAATGGTTTCTAAATGGAACTGATTCCAAGATTGGCCTCATGTAAGGAATGGATCAGTTGTTATAATCAGGTTTCCGAAATCTTGAGTATCAATACGGAATCCTTTCCTCTCACATTTCACAGGAAGCTAGACATCTTAAAGCCCAAACATGGATACGTCTGAAGTTTCCTTGACTGGTTTAAATTGAATTAAAATGATTATATTGTATAGGAAAAACTTTCAAAATTTTTACATTTTTCAGAACATAACCACCTTTTATTTCTCTACTTTCTTCCCTTCAAAACAAACTTTGCAACATTGGGGTGAGTTAAATCATCAGAAATCTAGCCCCAAATTCAGCTCTCAGTGACATGAAACACATTTTGTGCTCCTTTTTAATAAAAATCCTATATGCAGTACATTAATGTTTTCTTTTAGAAATTACATTG
>NW_006785448.1:0-223 GCF_000442215.2 Lipotes vexillifer | reverse complement strand
CTGAGTGGTGTGAGCTGATACCTCTTTGTGGTTGAATTTGCATGTGTCTCATAATCCGTTGAAGTTGAGCTTTAAGGCATGTCCTTTTCATTTTTCAAACAGTGATTACAGCTTAGTTCTTCAAAGTGTTTTCTTAAAGTGTGTGTCACATTTCGACAATTTTGGCCATTACGTCCCCCAAGACATTTTGAGGGCAGGTTTCATTTACAGCCCTGCAGTACTT
>NW_006785447.1:0-2647 GCF_000442215.2 Lipotes vexillifer | reverse complement strand
GCTTCCCACTAGCTATCTATTTTATATTTGGTAGTGTATATATGTCCATGCCACTCTCACTTCCTCCCAGCTTACCCTTCCCCCTCCCCGTGTCCTCAGATCCTTTCTCTACGTCTGCATCTTTATTCCTGTCCTGCCCCTAGGTTCTTCAGAACCATTTTTTTTGATTCCATATATAACATATGAACTATTAATTTTCAAAAATTTCTTCCTCACAATTCTTTCCATTCTTTTCTTATGAGACTTTTAAAAGAGATCAGAATGGAGACTCAACCTATTCTCTATGTCACTTGACTGCTGTTACATTTTTTACATATGAGTATTTTTCATAGTGTTTACTCCTCTGTCATATTTTAATTCACAAACTTTGTGTTCTGGTTTGCTAAATTTTTTAAATCATTGAATAAAGATTATATTTACAATATTTCTAAACTATCTTTTCTGATTAAGGAAAAACCCATTTAATTAATTTATTAGTTTTGAATATGATAGGCACATTGTACAAAATTCAAAAGATATAAAACATAATGAAGAGGTTAGTGGCTTTTTAAAAACACATCTGTTCTTGTTTCATTTTTGCCAGTTTTTGTTTCATAATTTTGTATCTGTGTAATGCATATTATTCACAGAGCTAGATGAGCAGCGGGACAGATAGGAGAGAAGCACTGATGGTGAAATGACAATGGGAAGGAAAGAGGGAGAGTTTGGGAACAGTGAAGAGTTCAGTTTGATAGGAGAAAAGCTTGTGCAATGAAGTCTAGTGGGAGGCAAGGCTGGAAAGGTGGGTTGGGGTCAGTCTGTGGACTTTGGAATAAAAGGTGAGAAAAGGTTAGTTGAAAAATTTGAACATTATTCTCTTAGCAATGTAGTCTTTGAAGATGTTTTTCACCACACAACAAATACTGTGCTTTAGGAAGATTAATATGTTTCAAATAGGCCAAAGAGAGAAGATTGGTAGTCTAGGCCTCATCAAAAGCTTTCTGTCTCAAGTGAGTACTCTCCCCCTTGCTCTGCTTGACCTCCTTTTAAAAAAATAAAAATAAAAAGTCATTTATTGATTTTAATTTTTATGAAAGCAATGATCTACATAGTTTTTTTTTTAACCTCTTTTAACAGGTCTATATGCTGATTCTAAGCCAGATGTATCAGATATTTCCTGCAAGGCTTGATTTTAGTGTCAGTCTGTATTGAAATACTCTGTTTTGTTGACTGCTCCTTAGAGTTCCCACTTCCACTCTGGGTGCGGAAAGGGGCCACCCTCCAGAGGCACCCGGCTCCCCGGGTCCTGCAGCATTCTCCCAGCAGGGGGCAGCAGCGGCACACTTCAGAGTCTCAGGGGAGGGTGGGGTGTTGTGGGGTGCCCAGTGGGGAGGAGCTCACAGAAGGAAACCCATTGAGTGCAAAAAGTAGTTCCTCGACCCACTTCAGAGCCAAACCCACACCCTGCAGTGGGTTGAGCCACAAACACTGTTTTCTTTTTTTTTTTTTTTTAACATCTTTATTGGGGTATAATTGCTTTACAATGGACAAACACTGTTTTCTATAAAGCTGACAGAGTCTTCTCTTATGGAGCGGGGAGGATGCTCTCAATACTTTTGAGGACCTGGTTTTTCGTTTTTTCCTTTCTCCTAATTCTTTATCCTCTGCTTTTGCCCATGAAAGTTCTAGTTCCTCCAGCTTTCCTTTTCCATTCTTTCATTTCCTCCAGTTTCCCACCACCATGGCTGTGGGTCCATCCAAATAATCACCTCCTTGACACTGGGTCACACTGGGAAGAAGAGATGCAGCGTGAGGGAGGGGCAAGCTGGCTGGCTTCTTGAGCTCCTTGCCTCCCTAGAGGCATCATTTTTAGATTAGAGACTCAAATCACCTTTAATCAAAGGCACCTGGCAATCTCTTGCACAACGTCCTGTTCCCACTCACTTGCTGAATCCTCTGCCTGGACAGGATGAGAACATGGGCACCACCCCTGCAATCTGGCCTGTAACTTGGTCTACACCTGCGTGCCATGTGGAAAAGGAATTCCTGGGGGCAGAACACGTGGGGTTGGGGATCAAAGCACAGTGGTGGGAGATAGTTTTTCAAAGATCCCAAAAGAATGTGATCCTAGTACTTTCTCACTGCTTTTCCCCAAATCTGCTGTTACGATGCCCTATGCAGCATGGCCAGCCTGGCATATTACAGTAGAGGCGGTGTGGTGTAGTAGAAAGCACATGGGACCAGGACACAAGCCATATGCTTGACTTTACTGCTGTGTGGTTTGGGGCAAGTCACTTACCTTTAAGCCTCAGTTTACTCTCCTGCAAATGGATATTGATAATACTATCTATAACCACCTTACAGAGTGGAGATAGCCAAGTAAGATAATGATATGAAAAGGTTTTATAAACAATAGAATGCTTCAAAACTATCATCTGTCACAACTATTTTTTTTTTGACTTAATTAATTTATTTATTTGGGGCTGTGTTGGGTCTTCATTGCTGCGCACGGGCTTTTTCTAGTTGTGGCGAGCAGGGGCTACTCTTCATTGTGGTGTGCAGGCTTCTCATTGTGGTGCCTTCTCTTGTTGCGGAGCATGGGCTGTAGGCACACGGGCTTCAGTAGTTGTGGCACGTGGGCTCAGTAGTTGTGGCTCATGGGCTCTAG
>NW_006785446.1:0-689 GCF_000442215.2 Lipotes vexillifer | reverse complement strand
TCTGAAACAGGGAAGTAGCCGACAGGCCCACGGGGATACCAACGCTCCCAAGCAAACAGGCTATCAGCCTCTGACACTTGGGTTCTCTTTCGTACATGAAACAACACTGTGCTTTGAAGGTTCCTCGCACCCAGCTTGCGAGTCACACTTCCACCGTGTCTTAGCGTTCCTAGTGTTTCCATGCCGTCCCAATGTCTAACTGCTAGGCCTAAGACGGCAGAGTGGGAGCTCTAAAGGAGACCTGAAGAAGGCCGGCTTCTTGGCGCCTTCCACCGAGAAACCAGCTCCCCCGGACGCTCTGTCCTTAGTAATTTCATTCCCGAATACCTGTGGGCACACTCATTCCTCCTCGAAGTAAGGGACAAACAGAATTGCCATCAAAGGAGCAACCATTGGAGTCCAGCAGAGAGGCAGTGTCTCCCACTCAGCATTCCCACAACAGCTGAGCCCAGGTCGTGGGACCGAGAGAGGGAGAAAGACAGCCGTAACCCCGAGCTTCTTCACAATGTACTATAGGCGTCACCCTTCAAGCCCACGGAAATTTCGTAGAGAACCTACTGGGCCGCCTTGTGCCTTCTTGCGGTAAGGAAACGTTGCTCTCATTCCTTAGGTGGCACACTGGCTGAGGAATGCCCTACCCCAGAGTCTCACGGTGCGCAGCCCGACTCGTGGAGATCAGCCCCCTTGGC
>NW_006785444.1:0-210 GCF_000442215.2 Lipotes vexillifer | reverse complement strand
GTGCAGTGTGTTTCCCTATACTCGGGTTACACAGAGTGGCTCCAAAAGGCTATGGGCCTGGACGTTGATTAGCTGGCCCAGGGGGGCCTAGGGGTACTTACTGCCAGGAATAGGGTGCCAACTCGAGGTTCCTAGGTGTCCTGAAAAGCCTACTGTCATTAAGATAATGCAGAGCAGTGGCTACAGCCTCATGGAAACTGCTGCACGCCT
>NW_006785443.1:0-879 GCF_000442215.2 Lipotes vexillifer | reverse complement strand
ACCCGCATCCCCTGCATCGGCAGGCGGACTCTCAACCACTGCGCCACCAGGGAAGCCCAAAGACCCTTCTTGATGTATAGCTACAGATGCATCCTCTTTCTTGCAAGACACGGCAGCAACTGAGGGAGGAGAAACACCTATACCCATCTTGTGTCTCTGTTTGGTCTGTGAGACTTTGGTATAAGTTCAAAGTGATACACCCTGAATGGAGCTTTAGTTGGGAAGACAGAAATCCCCTGAAGCCAGTTTGTCATGAGGACTGGATTTCTCTCAGTGTGGTCTGGAGTCCACTGATCATCCAGGTGGTCTGCCCGGTGGTCCTCAGGCAGTTTATCACTGTAGGAGGCAAAAACGAATGAGATAACATTTTCTTTCAAGGTTGTGAGTAAATATGAACTAAATTCATATTCTAATTGACAGTTACATTTAAAAGCCCATCATCGGGTGGAAGCTTTGAGAGATGCTGTCGTGCGTCCAAGTTCACAGGAATGAGTGGCACAGGACTGAACTTGGATTGTTATTCCCAAAGCCTGCTTATGTGTTTTGAATAGTGGTACTTGCCGTTCTCGAAGCAGAGGAGACTACGACAAAAATGGGAAGTGTCGTTAAAGGTATTTATCTATCTAAAGCATTAACTTAGCCTTCTGGCCACAAAAGTAACATGTATTCTTTGTTCAAAATTGGGGAAACTTCAAAGAGCGTGAATAAAAGCAAAGATGGAGCAGCCATACTTGGGAGTGCTTCCTTTCGCGTTTATTGATCAAATTGGGCATAGGAGAGTCCGCCTGCCGATGCAGGGGACGTAGGTTCGTGCCTCAGTCCGGGAAGATCCCACGTGCCACGGAGCGGCTGGGCCCGTGAGCCATGGCCGCTGAGCCT
>NW_006785442.1:0-5458 GCF_000442215.2 Lipotes vexillifer | reverse complement strand
TTTTGTAGGTCTTTTTTCTTCCCTTCCTCTTTTGTTCTCTTGTGATTTGATGACTATCTTTAGAGTTGTGCTTGTATTGCTTTTTCTTTTTTTGTGTGTGTATCTCTTGTAGATTTTTGGTTTGCATTTCCCATGAGAGTTTGATATAGCAGTCTATATATATAAAAGATTGTTTTAAGTTGCTGTGTCTCTTAATTTCAAATGCATTTCCAATACCTGCATTTGTGCTTTCCTCTTCTCACAATTGCTGTTTTTGATATCATATTTGTGTGTTGATGATTTCCTACCTTTACTGTATGTTTGCCTTTACCGGTGAGCTTTCCCATTCGTAATTTTCTTGTTTCCAGTTGTGGCCTTTTCTTTTCCGCCTAGTGAATTTCCCTTAGCATTTGTTATAAAGCTGGTTTGGTGGTGCTGAATTCTCTTAGCTTTTGCTTGTCTTTTAGCTTTTGCTTAAATCTTTTCAATTTCTCCATCGAATCTCTATGAGAGCCTTGCTTGGTAGAGTATTCCTGGTTGTAGTTTTTTCCCTATCATCTCTTTAAATATATTGTGTCACTCTCTTCTGGCCTGCAGAGTTTCTGCTGAAAAATCAGCTGATAACTGTTTGGGGATTCCCTTATATATTATTTGTTGCTTTTCCCTCATTGCTTTTAATTTTTTCTTTGTCTTTAATTTTTGGCAATTTGATTAAATTTCTCTTTGTCTTGGCATGTTCCTCTTTGGGTTTATCCTGTATGGGACTCTCTGTACTTCCTGGACTTGTATCCTTTCCCATGTTAGGGAAGTTTTTGACTATTATCTCTACATATATTTTCTCAGGCCTTTTCTCTCTCTCTTCTCCTTCTGGGACCTCTGTAATGTGAATGTTTGTGTGTTTAATGTTGTCCCAGAGGTCTCTTAGACTGTCCTCATTTCTTTTCATTCTTTTTTCGTTATTCGGTTCTGCAGCAGTGATTTCCAGCAGTCTTTCTCCCAGCTCACTTACTTGTTCTTCTGCCTCATTTATTCTGTTATTAATTTCTTCCAGTGTATTTTTCATTTCAATTATTGTATTGTTCATCTCTGTTTGTTTGTTCTTTAAATCTTCTAGCTCTTTGTTAAACATTTCTTGTATCTTCTCAATCTGTGCCTCCATTCTTTTTTGAGATCTTAGACCATCTTTACCGTCATTACTCCCAATTCTTTTTCAGGCAGATTGCCTATCTCCACTTCACTTAGTTTTTCTTCTGAAGTTTTATCTTGTTCCTTCATCTGGGACATATTTCTCTGCCATCTCATTTTGTCTTACTTTCTGTGTCTGTGGTCTCTGTTTCTCAGGCTGCAAGTTTGTAGCTCCTCTTGCTTCTGGTGTCTGCCCCCGTGGTGGGTGAGTTTGGTCCAGGGGCTTGTGTGGGCTTCCTGGTGGCAGGGACTGGTGCTTGACCACTGGTGGGTGGAGCTGGGTCTTGTCCCTCTGGTGGGCAGGGCCATGTCAAGGGGTGTGTTTAAAGGTGCTGTGTGCTCAGGATGACTTTAGGCAGCCTGTCTGTGGATAGGAAAGGCTGTGTTCCCACCCTGTTGGTTGTTTGGCCTAAGGTGACCCAGCACTGGAGCCTGCAGGCTGGTGGGTGGGGCCAGGTCTTGGTGCCAAAATGGCGACCTCTGGGAGAGCTCATGTTGCTGAGTATTCCCTAGGGCCACCAGTGTCCTTGCCTCCTCCCAGTGAGCCACAGCTGACACTCACCTCCCCAGGAGAGCCTCCAAGACCCAGAGGTAGGTCTGGCCCAGGCTCCTGTGGAGTCACTGCTTTCCTCTGGGTCCAAGTGCATGTGAAATCTTGTTTGCACCCACCAAAAATGGAGTCTCTATTTCCCCCAGTCCTGTGCAGCTCCTGTACTCAAGCCCACTGGCCTTCAAAGCTAAATGCTCTGGGGGCTCCTACTCCCAATGCCAGACCCCCAGGCTGGGGAGACTGATGTGGGGCTCAGAACTCTCACTCTTATGGGAGAACCTCTGCAATATAATTATTTTCCAGTTTGTAGGTTGTCTACCCGGCGGATATGGGATTTGATTATATTGCAAAAGCGCCTCTCCTACTGTCTCGTTGTGGCTTCTTCTTTGTCTTTGGATGTAGAATATCTTTTTTGGTAGGTTCTAGTATTCTGTGTTGATGGTTGTTCAACAATTAGTTGTGATTTTGGTGTTTTCATGAGAGGATGTGAGCTCAAGTCCTTCTACTTTGCCATCTTGTCTCCTGTGGTGAGAAGTTGCACTTCTAACATACAAAGGTGATGCTGTGCTGCTGGTGCATTTTGAGAACCATGTAGCCATGGGGGATGAGCCCTCTGAGAAAAGGGTGCTGCCCCTCTAGTGCTGGCACATCTGAGAGGGTGCAGTGAGGCTGGTTCTCGAAGCGCCAAAGGATAGAGGCTCTTCTTGTTGATTTGTAATTTAACTTTATACTTCTGGCTGTTTAAGTGTTATATTTACATATATACATATATGTGTATATATGTAAGTAATATTTTAGCTCACAGTGTAAGGAAGGATGGAGAAAGAGAGGAGTATAAGGGGCTGATTTAATTTTATTAGAAAGAAATTGCCAGCCTATTTATTGTCCATCTGATTTTGTCAGTTCCCAATTGTCTATGGTAAATGGGAGTTAGAAAAAACAAGGATGGGGTATACATCCACTGATAATCCCCCAACCACATTTCAGGACATATCTATGCTCAGAAACATTCTAATAGCATTACATTTTGCCTTTGCAAGCTCATAGCCTTCCTACCTGGACAATCCCCACAATGATTTTTTTCCCCCAAGTCACTGTCATTTCCTCTTTCTAGGTGCCAGAGCTAGGAGCATAAGTTGTGCAGTTATTACCTTTTCAATACTCATATACAGCCCCATTAACACTACTTATGCATGTGTTACACCCTGCAGATTTCTGTTTTCACATCTGTATTAGTCAGTTTTAGGTGCCTTCACACAGTACTGAAGACTGGGTGACTTAAACAACAGAAATTAATTTTATCACAATTCTGGAGACTTGAAGTCCATGATTAAGATGCTGGCAGGGTTGGTTTCTGGTGAGGCCTCTCTGGCTTGCAGATGGTTGATGGTTGCCATCTTGGTGTGTCCTCCTATGGTCTTTCCTTTGTGGGTTCACGGAGGGAGAAAGAGAGAGCTTTCTGGCATCTCTTCTTCTTCTTTTAAGGACACCAATACTGTTGGATTAAGGTCTTACTCTTATGACGTCATTTAACCTTAATTACCTCCCAAAAGGCCTAATCTCCAAATCGAGCCACATTGGGGGTTAAGCTTTCATCATATGAATGTTGGGGGAATACAAATCAGTCCATAGCAATATCCAAGTACATAAAAATGGTAAAAGGAAAGAGAGGGCCCAGAAATAAGGGAATGTGGAGTTTTGAGTGGTTTAGTGTGCAGAGGGGTGTGTCTGGCTCAGTGTGAAGAGCTGTACAGAGAGAAGAAAGGAGAAGAGGGATGGTCAGTGTAGCAACTGCCAGGCTAGCTATGATTTAAAATCAGACTTGGCAGAAAATCATCAGGCATATCAGGCAGACTGCCTCTGACCTGTCAAAATTATACATATACAGATCTCCAAATTCTAAATGAGTTAAACCAGGTAAGTCATTATGGTAGTCATGGAATGTGGCTAAGAATGCAAGGGAAACCAAGCAGGAAGGAGCCTAAAGGAGGGAGGCAAGAATGGAAAATTCCCTTGGTTCCCTAGTGTTTTGTCTTGTGATTCCTACTCAGTTACACTTCAAATCTTAATTTAAACATCTCATCCTTAGAGAGGTCTTCTTTACCTCCATAGGATTGGTCAAATCCTCCTAACACTCCATCCTCACAACTGGTCTTCACCTATATCAGTGGTAGTGAGATGGGTTGTCCTGACACCAGCTGTTTAATGACCATCTCATCTGCACAAATGTGAGCTCCACAGATCCACAGGTGAGGGCAGGTCCACGTGTATTTCGTTCACTGTTGTAGCCTCAGTTCTTGGCATAATGTGGGCCTAGAAGAGGTGCTCAGTAATGCATGTTGAATGAGTGAACAAATGAATGAATAAAGAGGAAACCCCCAGGACCTGTTGAATGAATAAAAAGGAGTGAAAGGAAGACTTTCCCCTTTTCCAATATGTGCTTATAATTTATTGGACATAATAGCTTGTTAAACTCACTCTCTGGAAGTCCTTTCTCTACATTCCGCCATAGCAGATTTTCATTTCCAGAAGCCTTCAATTTCTATGTGTTCCTGACCCTTGCCTGGCCTTCTCCTCAGAGGGAGGGCTAATCTTTCCCTGAATACTGGTGCATTGCTTTTAGAAGTCACTTTCCCTAAATGCACTAAAGTCCTTGGTAGAGTGAAAAGCATGGACAGGTTGATCCAGAAGACCTTTGTTTGGATCTTATTTTTGCCATTTGGTGTCTCTATGAACTTAGACAAATCAAGTAATCTGTTTCCTTACTGGTTCCTTGCTGAGAAAATAATTATGATAGTGTAATGGATAGTGCTTTTTGAGTGGTGAAGTCTTCTGAAATGTTTGTTATTTTAAGTGGAAGTGGTAATGAGTGCCTCCTCTGATCAACTAGAGCAGGCTCGGGAAGTTCTCATACCAACATCATTATATACTCTTTACATGGTTTTATTGTGTCAGCTAAAGGGCTGCTGATCTACAAATCTGATGAAACTACCTAATTTGGCCCCATTTCCAATGACAATAGTGAAATCTACTGAATAATGTGGAAAGAACATCAATGAAGAATCATACAGATGCCTTGAAACCATTAACTCAATTATATGTGCCTGCTCCGAGAATGTGGTACCAATAACAGTATAAATGGATGTAATTATGCCAAGATAAAGAGTTTCTGCATCTGAAGTCTACTCATAATTCTTGGTTTTCTGAATGTATGATGATTTTATTTGGGCTGGCTTGACAATTTGAGTCTTCCTTCTATAGTGGAATACCTGCTTTGGGAGTTTTGGGCAATGGAACATACATGGGTTTTGGCATCAGAACTGCTAAGTCTGAGTGACTCCTTAGCTGTTTAAACTCCCTGAACCTCAGTTTCCTCTTCTGTTAGAAGCAGAGAATGAATCTTGTCTTTTGGGGGTGGTTGTGAAGATTAGATGAGATGATACATGTAGGCATATCCTAGCATAGAGCTCAGTGGATGACAATTCTCCTTCACCCCTCCTTTCTTTCCCTCTTCATGAAGTGCTAAATAAGTTGTAAAATATTTCTGGAGATCTACCAAGTGTATTTTAGACTTAATGTTTTTAGGACTGAAGTGTGAATCTGTTCTAGCTCTACTCTTTTTATTTTCTTTACTCTCTGTTGTCAATGAATTAAAAAAAGGCTTTCTAAAGAATGCTGGGTTTAGAGAAATGCAAATCAAAACTACAGTGAGGTATCACTTCACACCAATCAGAATGGCCATCA
>NW_006785441.1:0-217 GCF_000442215.2 Lipotes vexillifer | reverse complement strand
GGTGAAAGTGGGGTGTTAAAGTCCCCTACTATGAATGTGTTACTGTCGATTTCCCCTTTTGTGTCTGTTAGTATTTGCCTTATGTATTGGGGTGCTCCTGTGTTGGGTGCAGAAACATTTACAATTGTTATATTGTCTTCTTGGATCGATCGCCTGATCATTATGTAGTGTCCTTCTTTGTCTCTTGTAATAGTCTTTGTTTTAAAGTCTATTTTGT
>NW_006785439.1:0-1506 GCF_000442215.2 Lipotes vexillifer | reverse complement strand
ATATATATATATATAGATGATTCACTTTGGTATAAAGCAGAAAGTAGCACATCATTGTAAAACAATTATACTCCAATAAAGATGTTAAAAATAAATAAATTTTAAAAATTCAATCTTAAAAAACTACATAAGGGATGTCAATGTAAGTAGAAACATGTTCAACTACAGATTGATAAATAAAAAAAATTAAAATACAAACAAAAAAACACAAATGAACAAACACCCCAATTAAAGAACAGACTGAAGGCCTAAATAGATATTTCTCCAGGGAAGATATACAGATGGCCAATAGGCACCTGAAAATATGCTCAACATTGCTAATTGTTAGAGGAATGCAAATCAAAAGTAAAGTGAGGTACCACCTCACACCAATTAAAATCGCCATCATTATAAAGTTTACAAATAACAAATGCTGGAGAAGGTGTGCAGTAAAGGGAACCATCCTACACTGTTGGTAGGAATGCAAATTGGTTCAGCCACTATGGAAAACAGTATGGAAGTTCCTTAAAACACTAAAAATAGAGTTGCCATATGATCCAGCAATCCCAATCCTGGGCATATATCCAGAGAAAACTATTAGGTTGGCCAAAAATTTCATTTGGGTTTTTCTGTAAGGTATGGGAAAACCAAACGAACTTTTTGGCAAACCCAATATAATTTGACAGCATACATGTACCCCAATGTTCATAGAAGCACTATTTACAATAGCTAAGACATGGAATAATTTAAAGTCAATTTTAATGAAATAAATATCAGCAAAATAGAGAAAATATGTGTGTGAATGCATGCTTACACATTTGTGCTTCTGAGTGCATGTGTGCATGTATGAATATGGGTTGCATGTTAAAATAATAATAAGTTGGGAAGATGAGTAATGATAAAGAATGATAAAGAGTAAAATTCAGAAAATATTAAACAACATTAATCTTAGCTCCTTAGTGATCAAAATAATTCAGTTTTATAAACTTAGAACACAGAAGGATTTCCAATGATTCTGGCTTTACATTAATTTTACTTCACAGTGATATATATTCATGATGCTTTCAACATTGGGAAATATCCATTTAACAGTATTTATTAAGTGCCCATATATGCCACACAGGTAGGGGTATGAAAAATCATACCATAGTCTTTGATAATTATGATCTCTCAGATACTGGTGAATCACAAATGAAAACAAATAAAGTATACAACAAGGACTTTAGAAAAGATATTTACAAAATATTTGTGAATCCCAAGGGAGATAATGCTTACATCTATCTCAAGAGCTACTTCATTCATTTTGTTTGAGTGGAGCATCATAGTCTGAGTCAGATTTTACCAGACAGAAAACGGCATTCCAGATAATTAATGGCAGATAGAGAGGTCTGAAAGCTGGGCAGACTTATTCTTTTACTCCAACTTGACCAAAATATAGTGAACTACGTAGATTAAAAACATTATGATACTGGGCTTCCCTGGTGGCGCAGTGGTTGGGAGTCCGCCTGCCGATGCAGGGGATGCGGG
>NW_006785438.1:0-222 GCF_000442215.2 Lipotes vexillifer | reverse complement strand
GTGCCCATTTGGGCGTGTGGAAATGAACACGCCCAGGTGTGAGCAGCCAACACACATGTGAACGTTTGACCACATGAGAACACCTGTCACCCAGGTATTACCTGACTTCACGATGACATTACATAGGTGGATAAATAGACTCAGTGACCTTGCTCAGGATCACAGCGAGGATGGAGCCAGGATTTAAGTCCAGGTCTGTCTGACACCAAAGCACAGATTTGT
>NW_006785437.1:0-1790 GCF_000442215.2 Lipotes vexillifer | reverse complement strand
CGAACCCACGTCCCCTGCATTGGCAGGCGGATTCTTAACCACTGCGCCACCAGGGAAGTCCCAGTATTAAGTTTTTTTAAGTTTCTACTTCCCCCTTTGTAAGATATGTGAATTTAGTGTTGTAATGAATTGTAATAATGGGAGGTCATTAGTGGATTTTTGAAAAATCTGAAGTAGCAGATGAATTTGAAATGATACTTTTCAAAGGAATTTTTTTAGTCTAGGATGATATGTTCCTAATGAGTTTAGTGGGAATGTCCTCAAAGGGATTCATGGATCTCTGTAGATTGCTAAGCCATCACTTAAGCAAAGCCTCTGATAAATTGGTTAGTATATTAAACAAGGTAGCTGCCTTTCCAGTTGTAAATTAGATTTTGATATTTTGTTCTGGGACTTTGCCTTAAATAGGCTTTTTAGGAATGGTGCCTTATTTCTTCATAATAGTGTTGCTGCCAGACGTAACCTTTTAGAGTTTAAAACTGTGAATTAGCAAAAGCATTTTGTCGTTTAATTGATAATGATTTAATTGAAAAGAGTTTCAGACAGAAGATGAGATTTTATTTATTTTTTTAAAACATACATTCATTTATTTTTTGGCTGTGTCGGGTCTTCGTTGTGGTCCCTGGGCTTCTCTCTAGTTGTGGTGCTCAGTAGTTGCCTGGTGTGGGCTTAGTTGCCCTGAGGCATGTGGGATTTTAGTTCCCAGACCAGGGATTGAACCATCTTACCCTGCATTGCAAGACCGATTCTTAACACTGGACTACCAGGAAACTCCCAGAAGATGAGGTTTTAAATTCAGCATTTACAACCTCCTAGGGAGTAAAACTTCGGGGCTATAATAGATGTATATAGTTTCAGCTTCTCTTTCTCTAAAATGAGGGATCTGGAAGGTCTGTAGAAGAAATAGTGTTTCTCTTCAGAGTGGTTTTCCCACAGCCATCTGTTCTGACTTTTGACTGTATTTATAATCTCATTCTTTCAATTCTTGAAACTAATTCATACCATGTGTATTATTGTTTATCAGTAGGATTTTTTCTTCCTATGACTACCCTCATCGAGTTGAAAAACGTTCTTTTCAGCTGTAGTGTTCTGTAACTTCAAAAATGTGTGTTTAAGTTAGGCAGATATCTGGAATGCACCTTGTTCTTTCCACAGGCCATTGAAGCTCCCACCTGAAAATTGCCAAGCACCTTGTCTTTTTGGTCTTGCTTATTGTAGCTTTAAAATAACTTTCAGTTTTTGGTACGGATAGTGTTTTCTCATTATTCTCTACCCCCATTTAAAAGTTGCCTTACTGAATGCCTTCTTGTTTGTTTTTAAGATAGGCTTTGATGTACTTTTATTAAGGTTAACTCCTATTCCCTCAACAGAATTACACATTCCTTTGTGTTTTAGTAGGATCCCATTTAGGGGCATGTTGAAAAATTTAAAATATCAAGAGTGCTTTACGTTTCCCTAAATAGTCTATTTCTATTCATTAGTCAAGTTTCACAGATGTCTGCACATAGGTCGTGTACATTTTTTGTTGTTGAGGGCATTTCTAGGACCTTGCTGTTAGTAGAATATTTTTTTGTCTGTTTTATTTTCCACTGCTTATTTTTACCTGGAAAAGCTAATTTGGTTAACTTGGCACCTTACTGAATCTTTGAGTTTTCTTTTTAAATTTTTATTTTAGGCTAGATAGGTTTTGAAAAAAAAATTCTTCAATTAGTGCTTCCAGGGCTCAGAGATTCCTGCTATTCCCTCTGTTCCTCCCTTACTCCTAATTTACACATAATTTTTGGCATTCC
>NW_006785436.1:0-1230 GCF_000442215.2 Lipotes vexillifer | reverse complement strand
TTTTGCGGTACGCAGGCCTCTCACTGTTGTGGCCTCTCCCGTTGCTGAGCACAGGCTCTGGACACGCAGGCTCAGCGGCCATGGCCCACGGCCCGAGCCGCTCCGTGGCATGTGGGATCTTCCCCGACCGGGGCATGAACCCATGTCCTCTGCATCGGTAGGCGGACTCTCAACCACTGCGCCACCAGGGAAGCCCTCTCCCAATATTTTTACCAGCGGGAAAAGTGCAAGGATTCTTGCTGACCCAATCCCATTTTATAAAGAAGATGATGAAAGACAAGATTGCTCAGGGGTCCTTCTCATGATCACCGGGGATGAGGGTAGCAAGGATAACATGGTGGGATCTAAGGGAATAAGCACTGGGAAGAAATCGGGAAGCCCGGGTTCTGAGTTCAGCTCCACACTAACTTGTTGTGAAAACATGCAAAAGTCACTTTTCCAACACAGCCATTGGTTTTCTCAAAAAAAAGAAAAAAAATTAGTAGTTATAGGATCTAAACACAGAAACCAATGTAGAAAGTAAGCAAAATAATAATGCTAAAATTTATTGGATGCTTATATCATACCAGGAATTATTCTAAGTGCTTTATATACAACTTTAATCCTCCCAACAACCCTATAAATACTGTTATTATCTAAATACTAAAGACAAGGCACTCAAGGCACAGGTGGTTAAGTAACTTACCCTAGTCTCACAGACAGTAAGTGGTGGAGCTGGAGTCAGACATAGGCTGTCTGATTTGAGTGCCCCAGCTCTTAAGCCTTATACAATAATCCTTTTCTCAAAGGGCACCAGAGCAGGTGAGCTGGTTGAAGTTGAAGTCAGGAGCCCTAACCCTCCCACTTCCATCTTGTCTTCTCCCCAAAGATGTTCCCCTGGACCCTGGACTCTGTGAGGAAAGGTTTGAAAGTCTGAGGACAAGAGAATGGTAAATGCTTTTCCAGCCTTAAAAATTGTGGTTCCAGGGCTTCCCTGGTGGCGCAGTGGTTGAGAATCTGCCTGCTAATGCAGTGGACATGGGTTCGAGCCCTGGTCTGGGAGGATCCCACATGCCGTGGAGCAGCTGGGCCCGTGAGCCACAAGTACTGAGACTGCGCGTCTGGAGCCTGTGCTCCGCAACAAGAGAGGCCACAATAGTGAGAGGCCCGCATACCGCAATGAAGAGCGGCCCCCGCTTGCCACAACTAGAGAAAGCCCTCGCACAGAAAGGAAGACCCAACACAGCAAAA
>NW_006785435.1:0-7155 GCF_000442215.2 Lipotes vexillifer | reverse complement strand
GGAATCTAAAATATGACACAAATGAACTTATCTACAAAACAGAAACAGACTCACAAACATAGAAAACAGACTTGCGGTTGCCAAGTAAGAGGTGGGGGTGGAGGAGGGATGGATTGGGAGTGTGGGGTTAGCAGATGCAAACTATTATATACTGAATGGATAAACAACAAGGTCCTACTGTATAGCACAGAGAACTATATTCAATAACCTGTGATAAACCATAATGGAAAAGAATATGAAAAAGAATATATATACACGTGTATATATATATATGTCTGTGTGTGTGTGTATATATATATATATATATATATCTGAATCACTTTTCTGCACAGCAGAAATTAATGCAACATTGTAAATCAACTATACGTCAATAAAATAAATTTTTAAAAATCAAAAAGAAAAAGAATTGCCTAAAGATCTGTTAAACTGCAGATTCTGATTCAGTAGGTGTGCGGTGGGCCTAAGAGTCTACATTTCTAATCAGCTGCTGCTCCATACATCAGATTTGGAGCCGCAAGGTATTGGAAATATGTCATCAACATTACGGGCTTTCCCTAGTACCTAAGAACATAAATGTACTAATATTTCCACCTTTCTTGAAAACCCAATATTGTATGTAACATATGCTATTTCTCTCAACAAAAAGGGATAAAGAAGATGGCAAACTTAATTCTTTATTTTCAATGGTCTCGGAACTCCAATTGTTAGAACTGTTAAATTCAATAGTGTTTCTTTTCATGGAACCAAATGTTATCAATTCAATGGAAGTATTTTTTTTTTAATCCTAAAAACAACAACAACAAAACAAAACAAAACAAAAAACCTCCCCTGGGTGACGCTGTTCAGGAAGAAATGAAATTCCATTATGTAGTACAATGTGATTTTTAAATCAGCTTTTGTCTGGAAAAGAATTATACATCAAACCAGTTGTAAACCGAAAACCAGCTTTTCTGAACCAGAAAATAACACAAGAGCCCACTGAGCTACGTAATCTTCCAGGTTATTAGACCAGCCTTGGGAGTTCAGCGATAGTCACACAGAAAGGTACCAGAGCCCTGGCAGCTCACAGCCTATCTGGGGGTTTAGTTCCAGTATTCTTTTTTCCAATTTTAAGAATAATAAAAATAATAAACAAAATAATACATGTTATTTTTTAAACTTACAAAGTATTAGAAGATATTTTTAAAAATCCATCATTCTAAAACTATTTACTGAGGATCTATATACTGTTGTTTTCCCTTCCTCTGTTTTTTTCAATGCATTTTCAATATAATTCGAACCTGGAACTACATAAAGTATCGCAGCATGCTTTTTTCCCCTCAATACTTGAAAGGGCATAGCAGGGTGTGATTAAACGGCCTGCAGAGAGGAGTGGAGGTGGGCAGCAAGCACATTCCAAGATCAAGACCAAGCCATTTGCTAAACCACTATCATTCTATCTCTACTTTAAATTTTTGTGTGCAACTTACCTACTTGTTGAATAATTATATTTTATTTTGGATGCAGAGAGAGAATACCCAGACTAACAAATCTCTATCTACAAAAGAAAATAAGATAAGGTTGAGAGGGGTAAATTATTCCCTTGCAATTTTAAAGAGGTAATCATGGAATATCACTCTTGCACACATTGGGAATTATTAATTTCCCTCTTTTGGTTTCTGCCTCATGAAGGAAATGGAAAGAACGGCTATCAAAGGAGAAATACTAAAACCGCTGGTGAATTTCAAAAGAATCAAGCCATAAGGAAAAGACAAAATTCCCTAAACTGAGCAATTCTCAGAGTGGGGTTCAGGAGAAGTAGGTGCTATATTTTTCCTGTCTCTCCATATAATTTCATTCGAGAGTTAAATGGAGATTGATATAATAGTAAGGGCAGACAGAATCTAAGAGAAAGAACTAAAGGTTTCTCTCCTTAAATTCATTAAACAAAAGAAGGGAAAAAATACTGAATCCATAAACTGGATAATGGAGCAAAATTTATTGAGCCTATATTCTGTTCCACGGACTGTGCTAATTAGTGGGAATAAATGGTTCTCTTGAAGATAAGGTTCCTATTCTCATGTGGCTTACATTCTAGAGTAGGGGAGGTAGAGACAGTAAACAAACAAACAGGAAATGAATGAGATAATTTACTTGCTTTGTAAAAAGAGTGACTGGAGGATGGAGGGACTAATTTAGGAAAGATCTCCCCATGGAGACCTTGAATGGGCATTTGAGTGACAAGAAGAAGCTGATCTGGAGACCAAAAGCTGAGGGGTGAAGAGGTTAACAGCCCTAAGACTGGAATGAGCTTGGCATGTACCAGGAACAGAAAAATCCCTGTGGCTGGAGAGTACTGAACATGGAGGGAAGCAGTAGGAGAAGAGTCTCAAAGGAAGACTAGGCCCAGATTGTGTAGGACCTTGTAACCAGGGCTGAGGATTTGGATAGAGTGAGAAGGCAGGGATAGGTTTTAACCAGAAAGGTGCCATGATCTGATATACATTTTTAAAAGATCTTTCTGGCCACCCTATGGAGAATAGATAGTTATGGAGTGTTAGTAGAATCAGGAGGACCAAGTAGAAGACTATCTCAATATTCTAGGCAAGAAATGGTGGTGGCTTGGATCATGACCAGGATGGTAGCTGTAAAGATGGAGAGAAAGGAGAGATTGGGATATATTTTTAGCCAACAGGACTTGCCTATGGGTTACTTCGATTTGAACAGTGATAAAAAGTTTTGGGCATTGAGTAACTGAGTGGATGGTGGGCTCATTTATTGAAATAGGAAAGACTAGGGGGAAAATAGGTTACAAGGAAGATCCAAAATTTTGGTTTGGACCATTATTAGATTTGATATATCAATTAGATATCCAAAAGTCAAATCAACTAGATAGTTGGATTGGTAGGTAGGAGTAGATACACAAATTTATCAAGTAGTATTAGTGAGGAGGTTAGATATATGTTTTTTTTCTCTAAATTTCACTCTTGTTGTGATGCCTTTAAATTTTTAGATACTAGGAATAGAGGTTGATGTTTCTAATTAGAGCAAATCATTATAGCATACTTTTAACAGAATAACTGAGTAAAAACACTCTCTTCTTTTTCTAAGTAGCCAAGCCTTGACCCCAGCCAAATAGTGATGGCCTTGCTTATCTATATATCACAAAAGGTTTAGTAATATCCAAGCACCTCCTGGCAGGGGTGATGAGCAATCACTGTCATTACTATTTTGATCTCTGGACCACTTGGGGGAGTACCCCATGGATTAGAGTTTTATCTTTTTTCATCTGTATTTTAGAGTTTCATACTGTCTTTAGACGACAGATATAAAAAATAAATTAAAGCAGATTTGCTGTAGTTGAAGTAGAGATCAAGACCCAAAGTTTTCCTTCTCACTCACTATAGAGGACAGACAGCAATTTGAAAATAGCTCCACTTTGATATCCTTGGGTTTTCAAGAAGGATACCATTTTGGAATTCATTTGGAAAGAAGAAATTTCAACTGAATAGCAAAATTAGTAATGTTTTTCATTATTTACAAATATAAAACATTAGGGTCATCTAATGTTTATTTTTTTCAAGGCAAAGTTTTATTTAACCATAAAATAAAAATAAACTTAGGGGAACACCCAGGTTGCTGAAAATGGACCCCCAGGTTGCCCCAAAGTAAAATCCCAAGAGAACTAAGGCAAATTATGTTTGTAAGGGAACTTGAGACCTGCCATAGTCATGTATAATTGTCTAAAACAGAAAAGCTGCTGAGTCTAGAAGAAAAAAGGAAACACATTATGACAAATCCAATAACAC
Source organism: Lipotes vexillifer (assembly GCF_000442215.2). Lineage (NCBI taxonomy): Eukaryota > Metazoa > Chordata > Mammalia > Artiodactyla > Lipotidae > Lipotes > Lipotes vexillifer. The sequence continues at coordinate 3,367 of NW_006785435.1, read as the reverse complement.
ATTATTGCAACTCTTTTATGTGTACCACATTGCTCTATAGAGAAGACAGGTCAGCCTCAAGCAAAACTATTGAGAGAAAGTAACCTTGGGCTGCCTAGCATCCCATATTTTGATGCCATTCTAGTCCTGCCCTATACATCCCCTGTTTAAACGGACCCACATTCTAATGCTGCCTTCTGACTAGCTGGCCTTTCAAGCTACTAATTGCTATAGAACCACAGTCGGTAGTAAAGGAGATATTAATACCAGATAACAAATCCTTCAGTATTGACAATGGTCAGAATCTCACGTTGGGAAACATATGTGATCCAAAAGGCTTTTCAGATTTTCCCAATCATCAATCATTCCTCCTGGAGGCTGGAAGTAGAATAAAATACTGCCTCTTATAAATAGCCCGAAGAACCCAGGTTTCTCAGCATAACACTCAATGCCCTGAACAATCTTCCTCCTTCAGCCTACATTTTCAGTCTCCCTTCCCATACTCTCCTACACAGACCCCCCACTCTAAACTCTTCCTGTTCCCCTTAATATAATGTGAATTCTGGCCTCCAGGTTCTTCTACCACTGAGAACCATGCCCTTGACATCCTCCCTCTTCTCCATCCAGTCTTAAGTCCTTTCTTCTCCATGGAGCATGCCCGAACCTCCAGCCTGCCAGGACCTTTCCTTCCTCCAGCACATAGCATTGATGGCAATGTGCCTTGTTACCAAATCATTTCTTTCATCAGTGTCCCAAATCTCAGTATTCACATATCCCTCACTATTTTTTTCCATATCCACATATTACCTATTATGTTTTCCTCTTTAACATTTTCTTAAAACCAACTCCCATATTTTAAATTAAGTACATTTAATTTTATAGGGAATTTTAGATTATAACCATAATGGAAAACCAATAACATTTTACATAAATTGAAGGTAACTGTAAATATATATACAGCATTATATAATTATAAATATAACCATTAATGTAAAAAATGTTTCTTCATGCCTACTACCTAAAATTATCTCACATACCACAATTTGAGAGATGTTGTTGTCTTTATGTTGTTGTCTCATATTGCAATTTTTCTTTTATCATGTAACTTTTTATGTGTTTATATCTGTTTCCCCTAATAAATTGTAAGTCTCTAAAGGAGATCACATATTATACTTTACATTTCCCAGTGTTTTTAGCCCAGTGCCTGGCATATGGTGGGCATTAAATAAATGTTTGGTTCAGTGAATAAATGACCACAAATACATCAATATTCCTAGTCATAATTTGTAGGTATATAATCAGTAAAATGAAGATACTGAATCCTTCAGTTAAACTTAACAAGGCCATTTAATTATATACTGAATTTATATATATATAGTATACTATCTTGGATATAAAATACATTGTAAATAAACAAAAACTCTACATTGCTGTTAGTAGTAATGGTGCTAACCACAGGAGATTCTGGATTTTAAATTTCAAAGTGATAGTTTTAGATTTTAGGAGAGTAATAAACAGGAATAGTTCCAATGGTTAATTGATGTGCCTTGATTTAGACAAACCTAATAGATTAAAATCCAAGGATACATCAAAGATAAATTAAGGTCAAATAACTTACACTGCAAATAAATTTACAATAGAACCCATTTAAACAGCAAATCCTCACTACATTTTAAATATGATCTGATTCTTATTTTGGGAACATATTTATTACATAAATTAAGGTGTGCTTTATCATAAAAATGAACACAGATGCAGGGAAGAGAAAAAGCTAAAAAAAATCAGAAATTTTCAGATTTGAACTGGAGATTTAGTTAATATTATATCTAAATATTTTTTAAGTTTTGAATTGTTACTTCCCAAAGGTCAAAGTTTTCATTTTCAGCAGAAAAAAGCTGCCTACAAGAAATATTAAAACAAATTAAATAGGGAAACTCTTTGAAGTGGTGGGACTTATTCCAGCTCCCTATGCTTTGTGTTGGAAAGATAAATAAAATTTAACAGTCAATGAGCTTTCTGTATCTATGTCCTATAATTATCTCATAGAAAAAATAAGAAAGTAAACTCTTGCTTCAAAATTATCAAGTATCTTCTGCTCTATTTTTAAGCGTCCCTGCTCAATTCCATCAGTCATCCCCTGGCCACACCAGTATTCCTGTATCTCAGGATGAGCTCTACATGGATGCTTAGGGGAATCATCAAACAAGAATCATACATGAGCATGTGCTGGTGTAACCTTGTGTTCCACATACCACAAAGATGTTTTCCTCTACAGTGATCCACCCTCCTACATGGGGAATCAGGAAATGTCGGTACAGGAATAGATCTCGACAACCCTCTAGTACAACTCCTTCAAATATAAAAACTGACCCCAAAGAAAGGAAGTTACCCTGACCCCAATCTGCCCTCTCCCCAGGCCACACCCCATCCCCAGCACCTCTTTTGTATGCCTATCAAACTAGACTACTCACTTTCCTAAGCTAACTGAATGTACTAGGTGCTGGGCTTTGTGCTAAGCAGTTTACCTGCATTATATCAGCTAATTCTCAAACAACCATTGTTGGTAGGTACTATTAATACTGCCTTACTAGAAGTAAATCCATGAGAGCCAAGATTTTTGCCTGTTGTCACATGAAAAGATGGTTAACATTGTTAATCATCAGAGAAATGCAAATCAAAACCACAATGAGATAGCACCTCACACCTGTCAGAATGGCAATCATCAAAAAGAACACAAATAACAAACGTTGACGAGGGTGTGGAGAAAAGGGAATCCTCATGCACTGTTGATGGGAATGTAAATTGGTGCCGTCACTGTGGAAGACAGTATGGCAATTTCTCAAAAAACTAAAACTAGAACTACCATATGACCCAGCAATTCTACTCCTGAGTATATATGTGAAAAAAGCAATAACACTAATTCAAAAAGATACATGCACCCCAGTGTTCATAACAGCATTATTTACAATAGCCAAGATATAGAAGTATCCTAAGTGTCCATTAACAGATGAATGGATAAAAAAGATGACGTATATACAATGGAATACTACTCAGCCACAAAACAAAGAATGAAATTTTGCCATTGGCAGCAATATGGATGAACTTGGAGGGTACTATGCTAAGTTAAATAAGTCAGACAGAGAAGGACAAATACCATATGTCAGCATTTATATGCAGAATCTAAAAAATACAACAAACTAGTGAACATAACAAAAAAGAAGCAGATCCACAGATATAGAGAACAAACAACTGGTTACCAGTGGGGAGAAGGAAGGGGGGGAGGGGCAATAGGGGTAGGGGAGTAAGAGGTACAAGGTACTATGTATAAATAAATAAGCTACAAGGATATACTGTACAGCACAGGGAATATAGCCAATATTTTATAATA
>NW_006785434.1:0-337 GCF_000442215.2 Lipotes vexillifer | reverse complement strand
TAATATGGTGTATCACATTGATTGATTTGCGTATACTGAAGAATCCTTACATCCCTGGGATAAGTCCCACTTGATCATGGTGTATGATCCTTTTCATGTGTTGTTGGATTCTGTTTGCTAATATTTTGTTGAGGATTTTTGCATTTATGGTCATCAGTGATACTGGCCTGTAGTTTTCTTTCTTTGTAGTATCTTTGTCTGATTTTGGTACCAGGGTGATGGTGGCCTCATAGAATGAGTTTGGGAGTGTTCCTTACTCTGCAATTTTTGGGAGGAGTTTGAGAAGCTCTTCTCTAAATGTTTGATAGAATTCACCTGTGAAGCCATCTGGTCCTGG
>NW_006785433.1:1626871-1654951 GCF_000442215.2 Lipotes vexillifer | reverse complement strand
TTGTGGCCTCTCCTGTTGCGGACCACAGGCTCCGGACGCGCAGGCTCAGCAGCCATGGCTCACAGGCCCAGCTGCTCCGTGGCACGTGGGATCTTCCCAGACTGGGACACGAACCTGTGTCCCGTACATTGGCAGGTGGACTCTCAACTACTGCGCCACCAGGGAAGCCCTACTTTTAGTTTTATAAGGAACCTCCATACTGTTCTCCATAGTGGCTGTATCAATTTACATTCCCACCAACAGTGCAAGAAGGTTTCCTTTTCTCCCCACCCTCTCCAGTATTTGTTGTTTGTAGATTTTCTGGTGATGCCCACTCTAACTGGTGTGAGGTGATACCTTATGGTAGTTTTGATTAGCATTTCTCTAATAATTAGTGATGTTGAGCAGCTTTTCATGTGCTGCTTGGCCATCTGTATGTCTTCTTTGGATAAATGTTTATTTAGGTCTTCTGCCCATTTTCTGATTAGGTTGTTTTTTTACTATTGAGCTGCATGAGCTGTTTATATATTTTGGAGATTAATCCTTTGTCCATTGATTCATTTGCAAATATTTTCTCCCACTCTGAGGGTTGTCTTGTTTATAGTTTCCTTTGCTGTGCAAAAGCTTTTAAGTTTCATTAGGTCCCATTTGTTTATTTTTGTTTTTCTGTCCATTACTCTAGGAGGTGGGTCAAAGAAGATCTTGCTGTGATTTATGTCAAAGCGTGTTCTTCCTATGTTTTCCTCCAAGAGTTTTATACTGTCTGGTCTTACATTTAGGTCTTTAATCCATTTTGAGTTTATTTTTGTGTGTGGTGTTAGGGGGTGTTCTAATTTCATTCATTTACATGTAGCTGCCCAGTTCTCCCAGCACCACTTATTGAAGAGACTGTCTTTTCTCCATTGTATATCCTTGCCTCCTGTGTCATAGATTAGGTGACCGTAAGTGTGTGGGTTTATCTCTGGGCTTTCTATCCTGTTCCATTGATCTGTATTTCTGTTTTTGTGCCAGTAGCATATTGTCTTGATTACTGTAGCTTTGTAGTATAGTCTGCAGTCAGGGAGTCTGATTCCTCCAGCTCCATTTTTTTCTCTAAGATTGCTTTGGCTATTCGGGGTCTTTTGTGTCTCCATGCAAATTTTAAGATTTTTGTTCTAGTTCTGTAAAAAATGCCATTGGTAATATGATAGGGATTGCATTGAATCTGTAGATTGCTTCTAAAGCATATTATTTCCAAGTGACATTGGGTTAGAAGTTAGAGGTACAGCAGGGGCGGGTGAGGCACAGTGTCCCCATGAGGCTTTTCCTTTCACCTGCACCTCTTGCTTTGGTCCCAGCTCTCCCAGCAGGAGTGATCAAGGAAACCAGGAGATCTGGGTTCTAACCCAGGCCCCACTGCAGACACCTGGGGGCCTGGCCTCACCCTCTCAATGAGGCTGTGGCCAGATGGTCCCTAGGGTCCTCATGTCCCTTCTAGTGGGATTTCTTCTGGAAAGTGCCTTTGAGAACCAAGGACCAAAGGGATTAGCAGGAAGGGGACTGGCGTGTTGATAATATTATGGCATTTTACAAATAGGAATTGCTCCTCTCTTACTCTAGGTGGGGGAAGGAGGAGGGAGGGCTCAAGGCCGTGCTCACGCCTGACTACGGTCATTCACTCCGGGCTGGAATCATTCCAGGGAAGGGCAGCTCTGCCTCTCAAGCTGCTCATCTCAGCCATGGACGGTTCAGTTCAACAGACCCTATCATGAATCAACAGGAGCGTAGAGAGGACCACACTCATCTTCTCGCAGAAAGAACAGCTGTGAGAACCCGTCATCTGGAGGATGATGCCAGGTGCTAAGATAGAGAAACATATCAGGAGTCAGAGAAGGCTTCTGTCAGGATGCCCAGGGGTTTCGTGTAGGAGCCTACGGACAGCCCAGGTAGCAGGTATGGGTGGGACCGTGGCTACGTCATCCTTCCTCAGCCAGGCCCTCTTCTTATCTGTATTCTGTGCATATGCGATGTCAAGAGAATAAAGCCTCACGCTAAAGCTGAACTCTGTAGTGCTGGTCTATGGGGTGGCAGGACCAGGAGGCTTGTCCTTTTCCCTAGTGTGTCCTGAGTGGCAGCAGGCGCCATCACTGTTAGAGACCTTCCCAACCGTGGTGTTTAATCCACCTCCTGTGGCTTACCTATGTGGCCATCAGAGGAGCCTCAAGGGAGCGGCAGCGCTTTTTCATGGAGAAATTGTTCCTTCTCTATTGATTAGGCAGAAAAATTCCTGGAAAAACTGAGAGTTATTGAGCGTCTGAATGGGAAGAGGGTACAGGGGGCTTTTTGTAAGCACTGTGCTTGCATGTGGAGCCTTTTGGCTGAAGCTGAATCTTGCGATGGAGGAAGAAGCCAGCAGAGGGCAGCAGAGAGGCAGGCAGCAAAGGGTGCTTGGGGCCCAGATTCCCCAACAGGGAGCCAGCTGCGTTCTAGCTGAGGACAGGTAAATTGAGAAAAATTACAATTATATTGCATGAGGATTTTCCCTTTCTTTCTGCCTTTCCTTCTTTCTGTCTGTCTTCTTTCTTTCTTTAAAGCTAAATATATTCTAGCTAAAGGGCGTTTTGTTCTTCCTTTTTTTTTTTGCGGTACGGGGGCCTCTCACTGTTGTGGCCTCTCCCGCTGCGGAGCACAGGCTCTGGACGCGCAGGCTCAGCAGCCATGGCTCACGGGCCCAGCTGCTCCGCGGCACGCGGGATCCTCCTGGACCGGGGCATGAACCCGTGTCCCCTGCACCGGCAGGCGGACTCTCAACCACTGCGCCACCAGGGAAGCCCCCTACTTTTTTGATGTTCAAATAATCTTTTCTGTAATGACGGTGGTTTGCAACCTTTAACAATGGTTAACATAGCTTATTAATTGCTCACACTATGTCAGACACTGTTCTAAGACCTTTACCTATATTTACTCATTTAATCCCAACAAGGTTAGCACTAATATTATCGTCATTTTACAGATAAGAAAATTGAAGCATAGCCCAAGGTCACATAGCGAGAACGTGATGGAGCTGGTATTCCAGCTCATGGAACTTGAACCACTTGAACCACTAGAAGCCATGTAAATGATGACGTGGGTGGGAGTAGTAGAGATGTGGGGGGTACAGACCCCCTAATGGGACAATTAAGGCCCCGTTGATCTCGTTATGTGGGAATGTGAACCCAATGCCCCTAAATCATCCTGAAATCTGGAAACATTTAATGTGCTATTTCCCAGTTTCTACATGCTGGCTAGTGGTTCAGACATAAAAAAGACTGAGTGGTAAGTAAACTGTGCGTGTAAGCTGTGTCACCAATTCGTGACCTGTGGTAGATGCTGGCATTAAAAAAAAATTTAATATTTAGTGAACTAAAAACTTGGTCCCCTTCCCTTATTTAAAACAAAAACCTGCAGGTCTGTGGAATCCCCCCATCTGGGACCCACCTGTCCACACAGTGTTGGAAAGTTCCATGGGCTCCAGGGTGATGATAGGGGTGGCAGGCAGGAGGGAGCATTTTGGTAGCAGCACTGAAGAGAAGGCGGACTCATTTCAAGATAAGAGCCCGTCTTGTCCCTGTGTCTGCTCTCAGCCTCAGCGGTGCAAAGAGCTGAGGGTAAGATCTCGTCATAATTAGGCTCTGCTGCAATGTGCTGAGATTTGAAAACTCAGGAAGAGTTATGGTTAAAAAAATTTCCAACTCAGGAATAATCTGCCCATATTTTACGTATTATCTTAAAAATTCCACAGTACCCATGGTCTCCTTTTATACCCCTGTTCCATGCCTTTTGGTCTCGGTCCCACCTCTTTCTCCAATCTGGAAAGAACACGTCAAGTCCACGAGACCAGAGTCTTGGTCCTGCCACTAACCCGCAGGGTGGGACTGTGGACTGGCCACAAGATACCCTTGCTGTCAGAAGGTTAGAACTCTGGTCCTATTGACCTTGCAAGGCCGCTGTGAGGTGGTATGAAAACAACTATTAGAAACATAAAATAGCTTCCCATCTCCTAGCTCTCTGACCAGTGTGCTGGTCACCGGGCTGTCTGCCCCTGACGAAGGTGCCACTTCTGTTTTCGCTTCCCACTCAGATCTAGGAGATGCTGCCCAGAGGCTGGCTGCGCTGGGCCTGCCTCTTGCTCCTGGCCACGCCTACCCAGCCCTGCCCCAAGGGGTGTGACTGCTTCATCCGGGAGGTCTTTTGCTCCGATGAGGAGCTGGCCGCCATCCCGCTGGACATCCCGCCACACGCCACAGACATCATCTTCGTGGAGACCTCGTTCACCGTGGTGGGAGCCAGGACCTTCAGTGGCAGCCCCAACCTGACCAAGGTGGTCTTCCTCAACACCCAGGCGTGCCACTTTGGGCCGGATGCCTTCGGGGGGCTGCCGGGGCTCCAGGACCTGGAGATCACTGGCGGTGCCTTCTCCAACCTCAGCACTGACATCTTCTGCAACCTGACCTCGCTGGGCAAGTTCACCCTCAACTTCAACATGTTGGAGGCTCTGCCCGAGGGCCTCTTCCAGCACATGGATGCTCTGGAGTCCCTCCAGCTGCAGGGCAATCGGCTCCAGACACTGCCCGGGAGGCTCTTCCAGCCTCTGAGACGTCTGAAGACCCTCAACCTCGCTCAGAACCTCCTGGCCCAGCTTCCCGAGGAACTGTTCGTCCCCCTCTGCAGCCTGCAGACCCTGAGGCTGAGCAACAACGCACTGGCTGGCCTGCCCCAAGGGCTGTTCAGCCACCTGGGCAGCCTGCAGGAACTCTTCCTGGACGGCAACTCCATCTCTGAGCTGCCCTCGCAAGTGTTCGCGGGGCTGTCCCGCCTGGAGAGGCTATGGCTGCAGCACAACGCCATCAGCCGCCTGCCCCGGCCTATCTTCTCTTCCCTGGGCAATCTGACCTTCCTGAGCTTGCAGGGCAACGCGCTGCGGACGCTGCCTGCCAGCCTCTTCGCCCATTCCCCGGGCCTGGTCAGCCTGTCCCTGTCCCACAACCAGCTGGACACCATCCCCGAGGGAGCCTTTGCCAACCTGTCCAGCCTCGGGTCCCTCACACTCTCGCACAACGCCCTCACCCATCTGCCGGCTGGCGTCTTCAGGGGTCTTGAGGGGCTGGTCAAGCTCTATCTGGGCAGCAACAACCTGACGGCCCTGCACCCAGCTCTCTTCCAGAACCTGTCCATGCTTGAGCTGCTCAGCCTCTCCAGGAACCTCCTGACCACGCTCCCCCAGGGCATCTTTGACACCAATTACAACCTGTTCAACCTGGCCCTGCACGGCAACCCCTGGCAGTGCGACTGCCACCTGGCCTATCTCTTCGGGTGGCTGCACCAGTATAGCGACCGGCTCTTCAACAGCCAGACCTACTGTGCTGGCCCTGCCTACCTGAAGGGTCAGGTGGTGCCCGCCCTGAGGGAGGAGCAGCTGGTGTGCCCGGTCACCCAGGACCACCTGGGCTTCCAGGTCCCGGGGCCGGAGGACAGGGACCCAGGGGGCGGCTGGGATCTGGCCATGCACCTGGGCTTCCAGGTCCCGGGGCCGGAGGACAGGGACCCAGGGGGCGGCTGGGATCTGGCCATGGAGGAGAAGGCGACCTGGGGCCGGTGCATCTACAGCACCCCCGAGGGCGCCGTGGTGCTGGCTTGTGACGAGGCCCGGTGTCGCTGGCTGAACGTCCAGCTGTCTCCCAGGCAGGGCTCAGCCTCCCCGGGACTGACGTTCAATGCCACTCAGGAGTGGGACTTGAAGTCCAGCTGTGGCTCTGTGAGGGTCACTCTGTCGATCGAGGCTCTGGCAGGGGAGCCCTAGGTGCAGAGCAGATGGGCTGGGAGCCTGGGCAGACAGCCTCCGGGCCCAGCCCGGCAAGAGCCGGTGAGGGGAGCTGAAGCTTTGGTTCTTCAGATGCAAGGGATGGAGCTGCATCTCCCGGGTGGAGCGGGGGTGGCTCGACCCCCGAGTCTCCACCGCCCCCTTCTCCTTCATCCCCCCAGTCTCTGAGTCTGAGACCTAACAGGGCTTTCCTCAAGCTTTGCAAAGCATCCGTTAAATCTGCATCGTGGTCCGGAGAATAAACTGATGCCGTTCCCCTGGTGTTTTTCTGTTATTGAATACGCACCCTAATCTCATCCCCACCCTGAGATACCCTCTTACCACTGCTCCATTTCCACACAATGGAGGCCACCCGCTCTTGACATCCAGTTCAAGAGCCAGTGTCTGTTTCTATTTCTCTGCCTGGAACTGTGGTTTTAATTGATAAAGAACAATAGGGGAGAGGATAAAAGCAGGGGTGACCAGAAAGATGAGGGGCGGGGCTCTGACTCCACGTTCAGGGGACTCATGACGTTCGTGCCCCCCTCCAGCGCTTCCAGGAGAAGTCAGGTGACAGGGGCTCTGGAGGGGAAACGCTCTGCCTGTTCAGCCTACCGGATCGCTGCTCCCTGAGGGGAGGCGGGAGGAGGGAGCTGGGTGGCTGGGACTGACGCCCTTCAGTTCTAAGTGTCGGCCTCTGTGGACTGCTCACTCACTGAAATGGTCCTCTCTTGGTTCTGGGGACACCACCCTCTTACCCAAGCCCAGCTGCTCTCCCAGTTTTACCCAGTCACCTCTTGCGTGCTGGTCTCCTCGGGGCTGGCTATCATTCAGCCTCCCTGGGTAATCCCTATTCAGGCCCTTGGGGTCAGATGCCGCCTCTACGCTGATGACCTCAAATCTCCAAAAACCTGAGCCAAATCTCGGACTCGGGTTTCTGGCTCCATGATGAGACATCTGCCTGCTCTGCCTGCAGCCCCGTGTTTTATCATGACAGCCACAAACACGTCTAAACCAGACTCCGACCCCAGCTCCTCCTGGATCCCAGCAAATCGCCAAGCCCAGGAGCTGGGAGTGGTCTTCAGTCTCTCCTCCCCTTATTCCTCTTGGCCAACCAGTCACTGAATGCTTCTGAGTGCCCCTCAGTCCATTTCTCTTTTCCCGTTCCCAGCCCAGGGAAGCTCTTTGTCTCCCTGGACTGAACCATGACCCAGCCCCCTTCCTGGTTTCCCAGCCTGCAGTGTGGACTGGCTTGGGTGAAGTGCTGGGGTAGGGGAGGGAGAAATAAATCAGATGTACAGCAGGCCCTCCAGGGGCTCATAGTCTGGTGGAGAGATCAGAAAAGGATGCATGGGATGAAAACATAAGCAAGACGGGGTGGGCACCAAGAAGGTGCTGGGGAGTTCAGGGGAGGTGGAGGTCTGGGTGAGCACAGACCTCACGAAGCTGCATTTGATCCCTGGGCCTTGAGATTGTGCAAGAAGTGTATGAGTCAAGGGATGGAGACAGGCAAGTGGGTGAGGACTGGGCCATGGCCTCTGGAACAGGCTACAGGTGGGAGAGGAGATGGGGAGATAAGTAAGGCTGGAAAGCTAGCTGGAGCCTCGACAGGCCCGGGGGGAGTTCACATGCTCATTAAGGATGCCCAGCTGTTACTGAAGGACTTTATGCAGAGGAGGGTCATGCTCCTGCCTGTGAAGTTTGAGGAGAGCAAGAGACAGGGAAAACAGTAAGGATTCTTGCTTGGCTTGAGCTAAGAGCTGAGCTAACAGCTCAAGGATGCCAAGGAAATAGAATGAAAAGTTTTCAGCATCCGAACAGCACATACAGAGATGGATTAAAAGACTGAAATAATTACAGAAATGCAAATTCAAACAATATAGGTATCTACTTCATACCTATTAATCCCATGGAAATTAGAAAGCTGGATCATGGGCACAGGGGAGCCTCCAGGTACTGCTGGCTGGTGCAGCCACTCCTCCAAGAACATGAGCAAGCCTGAGGCAAAGAAAGGGTTTGGTGAGGGAGTCAGGGGTCCAGTGGGTGGGGCTGGAAGGTGGGGGGAGGGAGAAACCTGGGGTGACTCTCAATTTTCTCTCCTGGGAGACAGGGAGGACAGTGAAGCCATCGACCAAGGGCAGGGGCAGTTTTGGGGAAAGGGAGGAGAAAGATGCCAGCTTTAGACAAGGAAGGACAACTTCACACTCGCGTCCAGTGACGCCCTTTTAAAAAGACATGCTTCCTGTGCGTCAAACCAGTTAAATTCTAAGGTGATGGAAGGTAGTTTGGCAGCTGTGCCAAAGGAACAGACTCTCTCCCAGATTCATTTGGTTCAGTTCCCAAAAGCATCTGGTTTCAGAATAATCCTGACCAGGTCCTCCAAGGTTGGGGAACGTTGCTTCCCCAGAAAGGAGGAGGCCCTGAGCGACTGAGGGTCCCGTGATGCCAGCCCCCAAGGCTTGTGCTTTCACTGCCCAGGCCCATGGCTGGGATGCAGTGGCTGCTAGCTTCCAGCTGGCTGTGATATCCACTGTCTGGGGAAAGGGTCACCAGCACACAGGAGGCGCTTCCCAAATCTCCATCAAACGGATGCCCGTCTGAACTACAGCTGCTGGCCCAAATAGTCCTTGGGTCTACCGCCAGGGATAAAGGAACAAGATAATCCCGCAGACATTTCTCTTAATTATATTCCCACCCAATAGAACTCTTTGTTAGGTTAAGATATAATAATTTTTCTCTGTGCTGAATGGTGCTGCGGAAGCTGCTTGCTGGCCCTTTCAAGTTGGTTGGACGAGATCAGTCACTGTGCTCTTTGGGTAGGGTTGCCAGATTTACAAATAAGCACATACATACTGCTAGGGACATATTTATACTAAAAAAGCGATTCGTAGTTTATTTAATTGGGTATATTATTTGGTGACCCAACCATCTGATGAAAGTGGGGAAACAATGGGGGCAGAGGTGAGGGTTTGGGGGTTCTCTTCAGGGCCAGGGAGGCCAGGCCTGAGCCTGCAGTGGTGCAGGTCCTGACTACTAGGACTGCTAGGGTCTCCAGGTTGGAGCCGACAGGAAGCAGGGGGCGCTGAGCATCCCCCCAGACCGAGGTACGCAGACAAAGAGGCAGCTCTGAGTGCGCTGTGCGCCCAGGGCCCTCGGTCCTGCTGTCTGTTTCCTTGTGAGGTGGTCCCAGTCTGGGGCAGCAGTAGAGCTTTTGATGGGTTCTGGAAAGAAATCAGGACACTTGGCTCCCCCTTCCTTAACATTTGGCTTTTGGCAAATCATGGCTCCTCTCTGGGCCAAAGGAGGTTGGTTCTCAATGCTGACTGAATCCTAGAATCACCTGCGGGAAGTTAAAAAAGACAACAGGGCCCCACTTCCAGAGATGATGATTCAACTGGCCTAGGGAGACCCAGATATCAGTTTAAACACACACACACACACACACACACACACACACACGCACGCACGCAAAACATCCCCAGTGATTCTAATGCTCAGCCAGGCTTGAAAACTCAGGGCTCGATTTTGTCCAGTTCTAGGTCTTCCCACTATCTGTAGCTGCCCCAGGGTTGTGGAGCAAATGCTCACCTTATCAGACCCACCTGGTATAATGCTTGGGTTGAATTCATGAACAAAATAAGCCACAACACTGTGTCCCAAAATATCTCATAGGTTTTTTTTTTGCTTGTTGGTTTTATTTTTTTTAATTTTTTTTTAAACATCTTTATTGGGGTATAATTGCCTTACAATGGTGTGTTAGTTTCTGCTTTATAACAAAGTGAATCAGTTATACATATACATATGTTCCCATATCTCTTCCCTCTTGCATCTCCCTCCCTCCCACCTTCCCTATCCCACCCCTCCAGGCGGTCACAAAGCACCGAGCTGATCTCCCTGTGCCATGAGGCTGCTTCCCACTAGCTATCTACCTTACGTTTGTTAGTGTATATATGTCCATGGTTTTATTTTATCATCCTCAGTGTTCTCAGATTTTGGAGAAACAATAAGCTGAGTGCACGCTGGCTTGTTTTCTTGCAGTACGAGGACGAGGGTGGCTAAGTTCCTCCAAAGCACCTCCTTACAGCAGATGGGAGTCCTTGCGCTGATGCCTGGAATGTTCCACAGTTCTTCAGTGATTTCCCCGGCACTTGCTAGCAAGGTAATCTTGGACAAGTTATTGAAACCCTCTGCACCTCAGTTTTCTCATCCATGCTGTTTATCATGCGGATAATAGTACCCACCTCACAGAGCTACTGGTGAAGATAAAATATTCATTCATGGAAAGAACCAAAAACAATGAGACGTGGTAAGTTCTCAAAAATGTTCTCTCTTATTATTTCTAGAGAAGTGTGTGTGTGTGTGTGTGTGTGTGTGTGTGCGCGCGCGCGGGGGGGAGGCAAGAACTGGCCAATCTCTTGGCCATTGCACTTGTTTCACCCATATTCATTGGTGTTTCTGGGAGGATGTGACATTGCTGTTTATATATCAAGATTATATTATTGGGAGGATTGGAAACGCCATTTACAAAATTATTCAGTGCTAACAGTGGATACTGGAAAAGTGGATGGTGCTGCCACAGATAGACAATATCGCACAATACTAGTGCAGTAAGGAATTCTTTCTCACACTGTTTTCGGCCTGCCTCCATCTCTTGCATCCGTAGACAGCACAACATCTCACAAACCTGCAAAGGTTCCGATTCTGGGTCTCAGGGCGCCCCCGCGTGGCCAACTGGGAGAACGGCTTTCCGGGAAGTCACAACCAGGGAGCTCCAGAAGGGACAACACGACCACATGGATGCTTCCCGGCTGGCAGCTCCTGCCGAGCTTCTGTTTCCTGCGATTCTGGAACGTGGCCGCGCCCAGGGAGCAGTTGGAGCGGAGGCTGAGGTCCCGGGTGCACCTCCACCTCGTGGCGTTTAGACATGCCGAGCGTTCAGATTTGTCCCAGTGATGTTCCGCATGGGGAGGGTGGGGGGGGGACAATCCTGCACGAATGTGGGTTGTCTTGCGTCTCCCATGGCTTCCAAACAGACCTCCAGCCACTGCTGTGGGTGAAATCCTGCCGGTGATGAACTCTGTTCATATACACTCAAAATTGTGGTCTCTGCCTTGTTGTCTGCACACTTTTTCCAGGACTGCCCCTTAGTATATATATATATTCTGGGAAGACTGTGCTTTATTTCCTTTGGAATTTTATTCAGAGTTGTTCAGGATTTTGGAAAAAAATCCCCCTTGGCTTAACTCTTATTTCAAGAAGTCGCGTACAGAGGAAAAGCAACTTCTCTTAAATTCATCCTTTACTCAGTATCTAGTAGGTGAAACCCTTTACTTCATCAAGTCTCTGGTGAGGTCTTATCCAAGCATTTACACGCAAAAATGAATATTATTTTATTATAAACTGCCTTTTGTTTCTAGCTTATGACAGTCAGAACATTTAATTTTTAAATTCTCTTTGAGATCTGATGATATCTGTGAAATTTACTTCGGGAGACTGAAGGGGGTGTTAAGATTTATTTGCTTTAAAAGCGGTGTTGGGTCTGTTGGTGATGAGCTCCACTGTTCCAAAGTAACAGAAGGAGCAAAAGCTAGATGTCAAGGTCTCCAGAGAAAGAGAACCAGGAGTATATATATACAGAGAGAGAGAGAGAGAGAGAGAGAGAGAGAGAGAGAGAGAGAGAGAGAGAGAGGGAGAGAGAGAGAGAGGGAGAGAGAGAGGGAGGGAGAGAGAGAGGGAGGGAGAGAGAGAGAAGGGAGATTTATTATAGGAATTGGCTCACGCAATTATGGAGGCTGAGAGATCCCACGATTTGCTGTCTGTAAGCTTCAGAGTCCGAAGGCTGGAGAACCAGGACCTCTGATGTCCAAAGGCAGGAGAAGACAGATGTCCCAACTCAAGCGAAAGGGCAAATTGGCCCTCCCTCCACCGTTATGTTCCGCTCAGGCCCTCAGTGGATTGCGTGGTGCCCACCTGCATTGGTGAGGGCCATCTTTACCCAGTCTATGGATTCAAATACTAATCTCTTCTGGAAACATCCTCATAGATACACCCAGAAACAGTGTTTTACCAGCTATTTGGGCATCCCTTAGTCAAGTTGACACGTAAAATGAACCATCACAGTCTCTGTCAGTGGAGGTCTTGAAGTTATTTCCTGGCACCTTTTCCCCACAGGCAGAGACTGTGGCCGCCTTTCCCACACCGTGTGATGGTACCTCTCACTTCCCCGTTGCAGAGAAGCTTTGTAAAAGGGAGTAGAGATTCAAGTTGCCTTTGGAGAGAGAGTAAAGATTAGGAAGCCTCATTTGTGGCATCCGCTCTGTCTCAACCTTGCTCTGCGATTGTGAGCAAGTTACTTGCCCTACCTGGGCCTCTGAATCTTCATCTGGTAACCAGGGGCTGAAAGTTTTGAGCACTGATGTCCTCTTCAGGTGGGTGTGTGGAAGGTCTCACCTCCTGCCCCGGCCCTCCAAGGTAGGCTCACCTGGCCTTGGGGATGCTGGGCACCTGCAGGAGGGCCCAGCCAGAGTCTAAGCTCTCAGAGCTCTGGGCCTTTGGGCCCTCGACATGCAGAGTGCCATCGGGGCCTTCCAGGCTGGCCCCTCAGGAGCTGCTTACTGGTTGTGACCAGTGATGGTCAGCTCACTGTCTCCTGACACAGCCCACCTTCCCTGGGCAGCTCCAACTGTCCAAATGGGCCTCCCCGCTGGCCTGGCCAAGTGGACACTCCTCTCCCTACAGTGACCTTCAGAAATGGAAGCAGCTTTCCCATCTCCTCAATCATCCCAGCCCTTCAGTCATCCCAGCTCCAGTGTAACCCTCCCCAGTCACAACTTCTCATAAGCAGCTGCTTCTCACAGGGTGTGATCTTCATAGAAACCATGGTTGGGAGCCCTCATGAAGGATGTGCCCTCCTCCTGCTGTGGATGGACCACAAGTGTGGAGTGTAGACCTGACCACCTTCCCACAGGGCTGGGCTCTGGGCCAGAGGCCCCCCTGGTAGATAGAGAAGCCATTTTCCTGATGCTGTCATCTGATAGGTTCCCTCCATGGCTGACACCAGGGGTCGTTTTATTTCTTCCTCAAACTATGTGGCTGGCCTGCCTGTGTGCTTTGGTTCCACTCCTGTAGGATGGATTATCCCAACAGCAGCCTTGCCAGGCTTTCCTCGTCAAGCTGGATTTCATAGAAATTCCAGAGACTCTGGGGTCAGCCTTCATAGAGAGATCCTTCATGGTCAAAGACATTCCTTTTGTTGAGTGGGGAGCACTAATGACCCTGCGAGGCTGAAAAAGGTGGCATTTGCCTACAAGGCCTTTGAAGCAAGGGTGCTGACGGTCTGGAAGGCTGGTGTGCTCAGGCTGCTAGAGCTTCATGGCGCCTCATCTTGTCAGCTGCAGAAGCAGAAACTCAGTCCTGAGAATGACAAAGGAATGAGGAGAAGAGACTGTTTGATGACCTTGCTAATTAGAGAAACGGTTCTGGAATAATACTGACATTTTCTTCCTACTCAAGGGACCAGGCTCCAGCTGACTTTTGTGTCCATGGTTGAGAGAGATCTTTGCCCTTCCCAGGAAAGCCTTTCAGAGACTGTCCCACTGAAGCCCTTCTGCTAGCAGGGACCAGGATTGGATACCACCCCTCAGGATTCGGGACAATCTAGTGTCCCATGTTGAACTGAACATTCAGCACAATGCGACTGAATTTTTTTTTCTGGAAACTCCTTGAGCTGGAAGTGATGAATTTGGAGAGCAACCTTCCTGGGTGGCTCCCATGTTCTGTCTTCTTTGGGCCGGTCCAGCACACAGGAGGAAACTCAGCTTTGTCTTTCATGGTCTGTATAATTTATACAAGCAACAGGGACCCAGCCTGCATCCCCTACTAATATAGAGTTCTCTCTATAAAATATAGGTAATTTTGTCCCCTATGGCAGCCAGAGGGGGAGGGGAGGGAGGGTACGAGGAGGAAGGTTAAGATCCATCATCTGGGGCAGCAGAGGGCAGGGGCAGGGGCAGGGCCAGGCCAGGGAAGGAAGGCACCATCAGCATTGACAGGGAGGGGTCTGGGGAGGGGCTACAGGAAAGCAGCCAGGGGCTGGGGGCCCAGGAGATGGGGGTGCCAGCGTGGGGGTCAGTATTTGTGGTGGGCGGGGGTTCACTAGTGTCTTTGGTAGGGGCTGAAGGTACCACCAGTGGGGGACAGGGTTGCACAGGAGTCTCATCAATAGAAATAGGGTAAAGGTGAGAGGGTCGGGGTTGGGGTGACCTCAGGTCCTAGGAACCCAGGAGCCAAGTGGCTGCCGGGACACTCCCGGTCCAGTTATGCAGTGCCCTTCCCCCAGGAGCAGGGGTCCGGGTCTGAACTCCTGCCAGTTCCGTGGTTCAGCCAAATCGCTCTTAACCAAGAAGTTGATCGTTTCTCATAATCAGATTTCACCTCTGCCTTGGGGAATCATGGATTTGGGAAATTCACAGATTTCAGCGTGGGAGCCAATTCAATCACCTCTTTAGAGGTGGCGTGTTTTCTTCTCTTGCCAAATTTGAGGAGTCTCTCCCTGCAGTCATTGCGGTGGTGAGCCTGCCTCAAGGGACTTCTGTATCCCCATCGAAGCTCTGATCCATGAGGTTCCCTCCCAGATGGCCCCAGAGGATTCCCAGGTGGGTGCAGCTGTCAGCATCTCAGAGGGACAGCGGGTCTCGCCAAGGCTGCACCATCCTCAGGCACATCAAGCGCCAGCCCTGCTGACCACCCGACAACCTCCTGGCCTCCCGCCTGCCTGCAGCCACATCCTTGTCAGCCTCCCCTGTGTGAATTCCAGCCCTCAAACCACACATAGTGACCATCCCTGTGATGGCACTTCATCAACCCTGATGTCCCCTGAGCAACTGTGACCCTCAAACTTTAGCCCTCCTGTCACTGCTACCTTGCCCAGAACACCAGTCTTTGCGGTCTTCAAAACCATGGCTTGTTTGGGGACGGAGGCCCTGTGGGATATGCTTCCCTCTGCCTAGATTTAGTCCCTCTCCAGCAGGGAGCACACTGCCACGCTGTGGGGCTGAGCCCATCCAAGAAGGAAGCTCCCATTTACCATTCACTGCATGTCCCAGGAGGTTCTGCAGCCGAGGCCTCCCTCTCTCCAGATCAACCTTTCCCCTAAAAACACCCACATGCTTTTGTCACTCCTGTTCTCAGCAGCACAGAAAACACTCAGCTCACTGACGCCTTGTTTCTCCCCTTTGCCCCTCCCAGGGCTGCAGTGGGTTACCATCGACACCCTCTCTCCAGATCAACCTTTCCCCTAAAAACACCCACATGCTTTTGTCACTCCTGTTCTCAGCAGCACAGAAAACACTCAGCTCACTGACGCCTTGTTTCTCCCCTTTGCCCCTCCCAGGGCTGCAGTGGGTTACCATCGACACACCTGCTGCAGTGTGCTCTCAGCCTGTCCCTGAAGTGTGGCTCTTTTGTGGCTTTTCCCCAGCTGTACCATCAGCCTTGGTACCCACAGGTTGTCCCTGGTGCCTTTGAGGCTGAGAAAGTTGCCGGGGAGAGAAACGAGCCCAGAACAGAACTCTTCCCATGGGAGGAATCCCGTGGAGTTACCTGAAGCCAGTGTGGGCACACACCTCCTCCTGCCCACAGGAGGGGACATAACGACTTCTTGGGAGAGGAAAGGGGTTAGACTGAACCCTAGGAGGCTGAACAAGGAGATTTTTATTCAATCCCTGGTTGGATTCTATTTTTGCTCCAAAATCTGTGTGTCAGACATCATACTTTTGGCATCTGTGAAGCTGGCAAACTTGTGAACACCCTCAGAGTCCTAAAACTTGCATTTGTGGAGTTAGCACATCCTAATAAACAGCAGGCCGAAGTCTTAGGGCAGGGGTCCCCAACCCCTAGGCTGGGGACAGTCCGCAGCCTGTTAGGAACCAGGCCACACAGCAGGAAGCGAGCGTGAGGCGGGAGCGAAGCTCCATCTGCAGCTCCCCATGGCTCCCCATCGCTCACATTACCGCCTGAGCCACCTCCCACCCTCCAGCCCCTCCCTAACGCCCCCCCCGCTTCCCCCCCACACACACGTAAAAATTGTCTTCCCACGAAACTGGTCCCTGGTGCCAAAAGGTTGGGGACCGCTGCCTTAGGGCGTTTGCAATAAGTATTATTAGATCCACTGCCTTTGCCCACAAACACGTCGCCTATTTAAATTGAAATAGAAGAACTCGTTCATACAAAATTTCACTATCCAACCTCTACACTCCAAATTAGAGCTCTAACCAGGAAAAAGAAAAATGTCTCACGAGCAGCCAGAATAAGTTTCCAGTGCCTTGGATGAAAGCGCGTGCATTTGCTCAAAGAAATATTCCTGCACTCAGGCAGGGTCTGTTCACTTTTATGTTAGACACACGTCCATCACGTTTCGTCATACGGCTTCCAGACTGTAGTAGATTAAAGGCAAAAAAATGTAAACTGGGAGGAGGGTGGCAGTCCTGCTGGAGACTTGCTAGCAACAAACAAAGAGACACAAAAATGGCAGAATCAAACACGAATTCCCGAAGAGGCGCAGCTGGGCCATTTAGTGGCGGGCACTTGGGTAGCTCCCAAGGTAACACGTATTCCAACGCAGAGCTGGAGGTAAATAGTAAGCCCTGGTGGATAATGATGGCCCGAGCTGCCTGGAAAAGTCCACGTTACGTACAACACTGGCTTGATGTGCGGTCCCCCGAAAGCAGAACTTGGGGCAAGGGCTTGGATGCAGTCTAATTGGGAGGTGATCCCAGGAGGCAGGCGCCTGCGACAGGAAAGGAGGAAAAACCAACATACAGATGACTGTGGAAGCTGGTCTGGGTAACGGGGCTGACTCCAGAAGGACTGCCTGAGAAGCATCCAGAACGACTCTAGGAGGCAGAGCATTTACCCAGCAGCTCCCACCCCCACCTCCCATCTGCCCCCAGTTCCGGAAGTGGGCTCGAGGATGGCGGAGGATGGAAAGCCCGCCGGACGCGGAAGCTGCCGCTGAGAAACGGCCTGGGTGAAGGTGACTGCTGCGAGCACCCTGTTTACAGCAGCGGCTGCGAACTCTAAGGGGTGTAAATGTTAAACGTTTTATCAATTAACAGGCCGTGTGCTCAGTTATCCAGAAGATGAGTCAATCCAGAATGGTCCTTCATGAGGGCTCTGGGCTCACAGTGTCCCTGGGGATATTGAAAGAGCTCCTGTGCTGGTGGATGTGCTCCTGTCGGGGCCAGAGCCCATGGGAGCTGTTTTCAGCGGAGGCTCCTGGCGACTCTTCGTTAATCCCGGCGTCAGCCCACCGGACACTTCAGTGCCACTCCGGCTGCCGCCTCCTTCAGCCGCTTCTCTGGAGGCGCGATGCCTTCACTCGTCCCCAGATGTTGCCTGGTGTCTTTGGTCAGGCTCCCCAGAAGACCTTGAGGTGAGGGTCCAGATGCGGGTGATTTCTCATCAGGAAGTGATCCCGGGAGAGGTTGGTAAGAGAGTGGGAGAAGATGACCGGGACGTGGTGGGTAGTCTAGCAGTATGCGACCTCAGACAGAGAACCAGCCCCAGCCCCGGCCCCGGCCCGCAAGAAAGCTCTGGAGTGTAAACTATTTCCCAGTTTGCTCTAGCTAGCCTCAGTGGTGGGAGGACAGCTCTGCAAAGAGTCACAGGTGCCTTGGTCAGGGGTGAAAGCACGCAGAGGCTGGGGAAGGGTGCACGGGACCAGTGAAGGTGGCCCTGGGGATCTGGGAGCATTACCATTGTCCACTACAGTTGGGTCCTACTGTGAGCCTGGCGCTGGGCTAAGGTGTGGTTTTGCTGTGTTTACTCTCTATCCACTGGGGGAAGGAGCTGGTTCTGGTTACCCCTACCCTCAAGTGCACAAGACCCTAGGAGACCTGAGTCCTCCACTGGGTCCTGTGACCACAGGGCCTCAGTTTCCCAGGTATTAAC
Organism: Lipotes vexillifer; assembly: GCF_000442215.2. Taxonomy (NCBI): domain Eukaryota; kingdom Metazoa; phylum Chordata; class Mammalia; order Artiodactyla; family Lipotidae; genus Lipotes; species Lipotes vexillifer. Next base: position 1,637,205 of record NW_006785433.1, on the reverse strand, counting down.
GAGGGGGTTGACTTGTAAGATAGCCTCCCGCAGTGGTCACTGAAGCCTGATGTAGTGGCGTGTGCATAGGGAGAGAATGCACTTTTTAGTTATTTGTCATTTGTCATTTCTTATCTAGAGATATATGATTAAAATTCTATTATAAGGGCTTTCCTGGTGGCGCAGCGGTTGGGAGTCCGCCTGCCGATGCAGGGGACACGGGTTCGTGCCCCGGTCCGGGAAGATCCCACATGCCGCGGAGCGGCTGGGCCCCGTGAGCCATGGCCGCTGGGCCTGTGCGTCCGGGGCCTGTGTTCCGCAGCGGGAGAGGCCACAGCAGTGAGAGGCCCGCGTACCACAAAAAAAAATTCTATTATAAGGTTGCTGATGAGACACACAGACTGTTTAATGAGATGGTAGGGTGGAATCCTAGGAGCATTTTACTTCTGTAAATTCAATCCTAAGATCTAAGGAGAAAGGTTGAGGGTCGTGCCAGCGAGAAAGAGAGGGGAGGTGGGGCAGGTAGGTAATTTTAGGTGGATTTTTTTTTACCTGAAGTATAGTTGATTTACAATGTTTCCGGTGCACAGCAAAGTGATTCAGTTATACATACATACATATATAGGTATATATATATTCTTTTGCAGATTCTTTTCCATTATAGATTATTACAAGATATTGAATATAGTTCTCTATGCTATACAGTAGGACATTGTTGTTTATCTATTTTATATATAGTAGTGTGTATCTGTTAATCTCAAACTCCTCATTTATCCCTCCCCCACCCTCTTTCCCCCTCTTTCCCTTTTGGTAACCGTAAGTTTGTTTTCTTTGAGTCTGTTTCTGTTTTGTAAATAAGTTCATTTGTATCACTTTTTTAGATTTCACTTATAAATGATATCATATGTATTTGTCTTTCTCTGACTTACTTCACTTTGTATGCTGATCTCTAGGTCCACCCATGTTGCTGCAAGTGGCATTATTTCATTCCTTTTTTTAGGGCTGAGTAAAATTCCATTGTATATACGCACCACATCTTCTTTATCCGTTCATCTGTCGAGGGACATTTAGGTTGCTTCCATGTCTTGGCTATTGTAAATAGTGCTGCTGTGAACATAGAGGTGCATGTATCTTTTTGAATCCAAGTTTTTGTCTCTTCTGGATATATGCCCTAGGTTGATGTTTTTAGGGTGGTGAGATAGTTGAGGCAAATCAGGCTTAAGAACAAAAGGCAAGAATTAAAGATAAATGCCACTTGAGGACAGGACAAAAGAAGTGTAAACAGTTGAGCCGCAGTATCCTCTGGCTGTTGCCCACCCACATTGCGAAGGGCACAAAGGCCAGCTCTTCCGTAGAGTTACTGTTACGTGGCGAGGGAAGCTGTAGCTGTGTGGGCTCACTTGCACTTTAGAATCTACCATGACCAGATCGACCACGTGGATGGTGGCTGTCGCTCTGCTCTTTGGAGCCCATCTTGGAAGGAGGGGCTTTTTGAGTGATGAGAGTTTTCCTGCCTGTCTCTAGCATCCATAAAGTATATTGGCAGGATGCGGGGACCTCTCAAAGCTGTGTGCTCCCGGCTGACCTATTCTATGCCTGGGAAGGACGCTGCACCCCAAAGAATGCTTGGGGCCGGGGTCGGGTCACGGGCGGAAGCCTGAATGCCAAGCAGTCATTAGGGGAGATTGATGGAGGGGAGCGCCTTGAGGGGGCCCCAGAGGCCTGCCGCAGTTTCATTACGGTTATTTATGGCCTAGCGGGGGCGTCAGAAACGGGATGACAGCTCGCCGTAAGCTGACCTGGCTGGCGCACAGCCTGCAGCCTTCTGCCTGCCCATTCCTCAACTTGAGGAATGTCAGCCTCAAAGACAGTGACCAGACGTGGGAGGTGTGGAAGGAGAGATTCCAGAATGCATCCTAACCCTGAGACCTCTTTATCCCGAGAGAGGTGTGTGTGTGCGTGCATGGGACACATGCTTGTACCCCCTAAATATTTATATAAGCAGACATTTGTGAAATAGACATAGCACAGCTAACTGGATTCACTTTTTTTGGGGTGGGGGTGGGGGTTGGGTACGGGGCAAGGGAACACAAATAATCCCAAACAGCAAATAATCCAAAGATGGTTCTTTGTAATTGGCTTGGGGAATATGCGCTAAAGGTTTTTTGTTTGTCTTCTTGGTTTGTTTGTGCTGTGTGTGTGTCTTTCGGCAACAGAAATACCAGTCTAATCCTATTTAATTTATCTGAGCTTTGTTTTCACGGACACTGTGGGTCAAGGAGGTCCAGAAATGTCCTGGGTGCTAGGGGCTAACTGACGTGGTTACTGAGAAGCTCGGACGTCTGTGGATGGTTCAGTCCACGCCAGGGACAGACAGCAGGACCCGCCACTGTGATTAGCAGCAGCCTGACTGACAGTGGCCCAAGCAGGGTGAGGGGCCCGTGGTGTGCAGCCAGAAGCCCAGGTCAGAGTCCTGGTGAGGCCACTTCCTTGTATCCCATGGGCCTTGTCACCCCTGCCGGGTCTGCCTCAATGACCCTGTGGAGACCGAGGACACGAGGCAGGAGGAAATGCTCTGAAAACTGGAAAGCACTCCTGGTGAGGTCTGTATCATGGCATCTCTGCCTGGAGGGCCCTCCCGGGAAGGAAGTGCCCACCCAGAGGCAGAGGCCAGATGTCTGGTCTGGGCAACAGAGCAGCACTTCTGTGTTTGGGGCCGGCGGAGGCGGCTCCAGGGATTCAGCCTGGGGTGGGGGTCCCTGCAGAGCCCCAGGAGGGAGTGGGGAGGGAGGATGTGATGGTCCCTGAGAAGGAGGCTGCCTTTTGTTGGAGGACAAGCTGAAGTCACAGTGCGGGCAGTAGAATGAGTGTCACTTGGCAGCTCCATGAGGCCGCTGAGCTGAAGAGCCGAAGGGGGATCATTGCCGTTGGGTCCCTTCGTGTCTTTTCATCTGTTTACTCCACAGCAAGTGCCGTAAGAAGAGACCATGGTCTAAGGTGACCAATTCATAAAACCTTGAAGCTTTAAATGGACACATTCTCACCAATACTTCATTTATTTTGAAAACATATTTCACATTTTCAGAGCTGTAGCTCAAATATTTCCCTCACTTGGGAATTCGTTTCTGATGCCCCCAAACATCTCTCTCTTACTTGCTGGGTTTCGTCGGGTGCGCATTTGCGGGGTGCTCCATGAGTGGCAAGCCGTGTGCCTGGTCCCCACCCCGGGTACTCAGCCTCTGGAGGGAAGGCAGGGCTGTCAGCCAACAGTTCCAACTCTGGCGGAAAGTGCCTGACAGAGAGAAGCGCAGGGGTCACAGGACTCCAGACAAGTATTTTTGTCAGTTGCTGCACAGCAAATTACCCTAAAATGTAGTGGCTTAAAGCAGCAGTAATCACTTATTATCTCTGTGGGGGTCTGCAGGCCAGCACGCAGACAGAGCATGGTGGGGACAGTTTGCATCTACACCAGCAAGTGGGGCCTGCTGGGGATGACCTGAAGGCCCACACTTGCTGCGGGCACTGGCTGCGGGCACATGGCTCTCCCTGTGGCCCCACTTCCTCCGAGTGTGGCGGCTGGGGTCCAAGGACAGGTGTCGAGGGGGAGAGAGAGAGAATATGAATGAGAAGCGGGCAGAGGGCTGTCCTTTTTCTGACCTGGACCCTGAGCATCACTGTGCTCCATTGGTCAGGGCAGTCACAAGGCCCCCCCGCCCAGATCTAAGGGAGGGGACACAGACTCACTGCTCTGTGGGAGGGGTGTCTGTCCATCATACTGCCAGGAGATCCTGCAGGATGGCCTAAGTACATGCGAGTGGCTGTCTTTGGAGAATACGAATGCCATGTCCATCTAGGACGGGACGGGGGCGGGGGAGGTCAGGGGAGGCTTTCTGGAGGGAGTGATGCTTGAACTGAGTCTTAAAGATTGGAGAAAATAAGATGTGTGAGAGGAGAGGGAAGGAGAGAGATTCCAGGTAGAGAGGCAGCATCCGCCCAGGGCTGAAGGACTTGAAGGAGCATGGAGAGTCGGTGGCAACCGCAAGAAGTTCCGTGATGCTGGGGCCGCAGGTGGGAGGTGGGGCTGCAGCGTGGAGGGGCTTAACCTGCAGTTCATGATCCCCTGGGGTTGTCAATTCCTCCAAGAATCAGACCCTCTCCCAGGAAAAAGTACTTACAGGGACCGTTTCAGAGACCCACGTCAAGGGCCCTAACCGCAGGGGACCTCAAAGGATCCCTTCCTGTCCTGTGTTCTGTGGAGCCAGCTTGGGTCCTGCACTTGCCAGTGATCTCGCAGGTGTGTGTGATCTCAGGGGTCCCCAGGAGCACATCAGACTCAACCCAAATGCCTTGCCCCAGCCACTGGCATCACTGAGCCCCAGCTGTTGCTGGCATCTTCTGGGCATCCTGGCCTTCCTGGCATAGATAGAGCCTCACTGTTCACTAAGTGCTTCTGTATGGTTTCTATTCTCCCAGTGGGGGAGGCATGCTCTCCACTCTACAGATGGGAAACCAAGGCTCAGAGACCATTGTTCACTCGCCCAAAGTCACACAGCTAGTCGCCATCAGAATGGGCATGATGATGTGGGTCTAACAGCCTCTCCAGGCCAGCCCATTTCCACCTTGGCATCCTTTCTCCTGATGCGGGGCCTGGCATACCACTGAGCCACCTGATACCACCTTGCCCTGCCCCACCCACGAGGCTCAGCGCCGGGACAGTGTGACCCAGGCATGGGTTTGCCTCCGCTGGAAAACCTCCAGCAGAGCCATGCTGATCCTTCCACACCTGCCTCTCCAGCACTCCAAGTCTGTGTTTCCAGTGCATGCCAGATACCCTTCCAGGGAGGCCCCTTACTCTTCCCATGTTAAAATCTGCACTCGTCATCTTTGCTCACCCTGGATGCCTCTAGTGGTCCTGCACTAGGCATTTCCTGTATCTGGGCTTTCAGGTAGGCTTGGCCAATAGCAGGTGGGTGGAGAGACACCAGGGTATTTCTTCCCCTCTCTCTGCTCTAGGAAGCGTCTCCATCAGGGCCTGGGTCTCCTCTGTGCCCCAGCTCCCACTGCACAGGGCTGCTCTGGTTTCTGCTGGGCTGGGTTGCTCCTGGCCTTCCGGTTCTAGTTACACTGCCTCCTCTTTTCATCCCTCCTTCTCTAGACGGTGCCAGTGGTTTTTTTCTCATTGCTAACCTCTATGCTGCCTCAACATCTTATGCAGCTTCTCAGCTTTTACATCACTATACAACCAATCCCCTGTATTAAATTCCCTCTGTTTGAGATACCAGTGTGCTTCCTGCTGCCCAGCTGGACCCCTGACTGAGACCATTCCTTAACCCGAGGATGGCACCAAGGCAGGGCGTTCAGTCACCAGCCTCACCTACCCCTCACCCAACTAGTCACCGAGCCAGAAGACTGTGCCTCTGGGATCCTCTCGAGCCCAGCCCCCCCCCACCCCCACCCCGCAAAAAAAACCCACCTCCTCCCATCTGCTGCAGCCCTGGGCAAGCCCAGGTCCCTCTCCTGTTTGAACAATCGGCCAGACTCAGGGGCCTCTCCTCCCCAGACACCAGGGCTGTTCATCTCAGTGACCTTCTCAATGATCCTGGTTAATGTTTAATTTCAGTTTTTTTGTCTTCTGTAAAGCAGATAATAGGGTGGTGTAGCTGGGAATGTAATAGACCACAAGAGGAAAACAAATACCCACCCATTTTTACTTAACTACAAATTTTTTATTCCCCCCCCCCCCAGATTTGGGGGGTTGAATGGAAATGAAGGCAGAATGTTAAAATGTAGGCCTTCAAAATTGCTATAACCTTACACAGAACGTTGGTGATTCTCTCACCACAGGCCCTAAAGCTGGACTTTAGGAAGACTTTGCACATCAGCAATTTGCTGGACTCTAGAAAGACTCAGTCTTCCCGAAACTTCCATCAGTGTCTGTTTCCTGCATCACAACTCAAATGGCTTCCCGTGGGATCCTGGATAGAGCCCAAACTCATCAGCTTTAAATTCAAGTCCCCCTTCCCCCTCTCTGTTCAGCCTCAGCTGCCTCTTTTCCAGCCAGACATCCTGTTTACAGATCCCAGACAGGACATGGGGTGGGGTCTCACCTCTGTACCTTCTGAGGACAGGGTAGAGGAGTGGTTAGGAGTGTGAGGTCCAAATTTGGACACGTTCAAGCTCCATCCTACCCTGGCTGTGATGGCCGCGCAGCCTCCAGGAAGCCCGCTCTGATGCCCCTGACCCACACTGTGCATCCCTCTAGTGTCCACCTACTCCAAATGCCATCCCTCCTCAATTCTCATGGACATCAAAACCTCCAATCCTGTGATACCGATTTCACGGTCATTTATTTGTGTTTCTCTAGTCTCTCCACCCGGACTCTGTGTGCCCCTCAGAGTGCCTGCATGAAAAATGACAAAAAAGGATAGAAATTCACCATGAGCTGCGGTCAGAGCTGGCCATCCAGCCTGCTTTGGGGACAGGATGTTCAGTGTATCACATCTATAAGATGGGTGCCTGTAAGATAGGCCTCTGATCTGTCTCTCTTCCCTGAGAAGTCAGAAAAATAATCATGAACAAAAAACGGGTATGAGTCTCAGTGGGTGGGGTCAGCGGCTGACACTCAACTCTCAAACCTGGCCCCTCCTGAGTCATGTTGGGCAGGCCCCCTCACACTGTGTGCTCTGTTGCAGTTTCCCTGTGTTTCCACTCCCTGCCTCAGTGCACTCCCAAGCAGACAGGACAGGAAGGACCTGGGCCTCCACAGGCCCCTCCTTGAGTTCATGAGGTGCCTGACCCGTGGATGAATAAGATCATAAGTCACAAGGGCTGCCCCCAGGGAGGAGAGGGAATGTTTATGAACATATGAAATTTGACGTGCCCAGAGTGATTGACCCTAGGCAAGTTCCTTCCCGTCTCTGGGCCTCACTTTCCCCCATCTGTATGCAAGAGAATCGGATCAGGTAATCTGGAGCGTTCCATCCAGCTCTCTGATCCAGAGATTATGGGGAGGATGTAGAGAGGTTTTCCCAGCACTCAACACAGCCTGATCCTATGAGGCCTGACCAAATGGCGTTTAGAGCAGCACTTTGCCCTAATGTCAAACGAATCGCCTACATCTAGGGAAACTGTAGATTCTGATTCACTGGATCCGAGGTGGGGCCTCAAATCTTCATTTCTGACAAGTTCCCAGGTGCTATCAGTGCTGTTCCTGGCCCACCCACTGAGTCATGGCTGTTTAGCCCTGGTTCTCAAGGTGGGTCCTGGGAACAGGGGCATCAGCATCACGTGGGAGCTTGCTAGAGCTAAGAAGTCAGACCTACTGGGGCAGAAACTCTGGGGTGGCGCCCGGCAATCCGTGTTTTAAAGCCTTCTAGGTGATTTTGATGCACGCTCAAAGCAGTAGAGCCACTGTTTTAAGGGAACCGGTTCCGTACTTGGCTGTGCGTAGGAAACACCTCGAGAGTTTTAAAAAATACTGGCGCCCGGGTCCCGCTCCCAGGGGTTCTAATTTAATTAAGATGGGGTACCTCCTGGGCACTGGGATTTTTTAAAGCGCCGCAAATGATTGTGATGTGAGCCCCATGAGAGAATGTATCCAAGATGTCAGGCCCCACACCTAGGCCTGCGGGGCTCCTGGACGCGTTCTCCGGGCTATGGCCACTAGGGTGCGCTGTTGCGGCGCCTGGGAGGCCTGCCGGAGGGCGGCTCAGACTCCTGCCAGCCCGCGGCTGGAGCGGCTCCGGGGCGGGGGGAGGAGCGGGGGCGCCTGCGGGAGCGGCTCCTGGCCGAGGCGGCCAGCCCCCGTGCATCTGTACCTAGTTAGTGCTGGCCGCGGCCCCACCGCGCTTGACGTCAGTGCTGTGCTCCGTGCTGGGGAGAGGCGGCCGTTGCAGCCGCTGCGTACAAATTGCTTCACCCGGCCAGCCCTGCTGCTCCCCTCCTCCAGGCAGGACGCCAGGCTCACCCTGGGTACCGAGCCTTTGTTCACGTTCCTCGGATGACGAGGAAGCCCCTCCCGGATTCCACCCTACTGGGGCACCAATGTCCTTTCCCATCTTCCCTGGCAGCTCCCTGCCCCTCCCCTGCCTTGTCAGGACCCTGAGGGTCCCAGGAAATCCCCCTGACCCGGGTCCTCCAGGCCAGATCCTCGGATCTGCCAGGTCAACTGCAGGAACCAAGTCTTAGTTTTCTTTCTCCTTCTGAGTTTCTTTTCTCCCTGGCTCTCCTCTGCTCCTGCCCTGCTGCCTGCTCCTTTTCTCTCTTATCTGATGTGTGTGGATCAGATATTTCAAGCTGATATGTTCTCATAGCAGGAGTGGAAGAGATGAGGCCAGAGATTGCCTTGGTTTAATATGACAGATAAAGCAGTGCTCTTTGTAAGGAACGTTGTTTGCGCTGGTGGGGAGGAATAAGGCGAGTTCTGGTTGTTGATGAAACTTTAGTTTCAAAAAAAAAAAAAAAAATCCTACAGTGCAGTGCTCTTTGTAAGGAACGTTGTTTGCGCTGGTGGGGAGGAATAAGGCGAGTTCTGGTTGTTGATGAAACTTTAGTTTCAAAAAAAAAAAAAAAAATCCTTTCCTTTAAGCAGGGGTGGGAGTTTATTCTGGAGGAGAGAGTGCCCTCAGGTACAGTAATACTCTCCTGTCTAGCTTCCCCTGCTGGCTGAGGACATCCCTGGAGTTGCTTTTCCCAGTGAGGTTGCCAGAACTGCCTTTATCATAAATGCTCCATTACAGTTGTCTTTATTATGAATGCTCCATTTCACCCCTGCTATTGCTCCCCTCCCCCGTGTTTGATCTTCTGGGCCTCTGTGTGAGATTTCATCTGGAGAAAGGCTTTGTGGGTAAAAGCAGCTTGAACGCCTCTGGTCTGGATGATGCCCGATGACCCTCTGGGTTTCAACAGCTCATAATTCTAAGAGGAGGAGAGGGAATTCTGGGAAGCAGGAGGCAGGCTTGATTCCTGCTCGAACCTTGACCTCAAGTGCCTATTCCTGGTTCCTTCCATTTGACACCCCTGCCCGCTCCCGACCATGACAGGGCAGTGAGGTGGGCATTCCCTGCAGCCCCAGAGGGGGAGAGGCTGCTGGGGTGTTGGAGAGGGACACAGACTGGCAGCACTGGGCAGGTAGCACGGAGCCAGGCCAAGTCAGATGGGGAAACCGAGGCCCAGAGAGGGAAAGGACTTGCTCAGGGTCACACAGCTGGTCTGCAGCGGATCGCTTCACAAGCTAATTCCTCAGAAGCTCCTGGCAGGGCCCCTCAGAGCTCCTACTAGGTGCCGGGTTGAACACTATCAGGAAACGTTGAAGGACTGACGGCTGGGTGCCAGAGGGAGCCGGTTTGGTTTAATCTGAGGAATACTAATCTCTCCTTGAATCCAGATAAGCGACCCCTTGCCAGAGGCAGAGGTCCTTCCAGGGCTCAGCCTGACCCTGGGACAGCAGACCCAGCTGGGGCTCTGGCTGGAGACAACTGCCCCAGGGCTCAGAGGGGATTTCACCTGCCAGGCACCACCGGGGAAAGAAAGCCAGGGAAGAGGTGTGGGGGGTCAGTATGGATCCTGCACCTTCCAGCATAGCCTCTGAAAATAAATGTCTGAGCCTTGAATTGGATCTCAAAAGGGCCCGGGGCAGCCAGTTTCCCTGTTGCCAGAGTTTGGGCCAGTTTCCCTACTGCCTCAGCAGCGCATCTGCCCAGAGCCCAGCGGGAAGTCAGGGACTCATGAAATAGCAGCTGGAGGAGGACCAAGGAGATTCGTGCTCTTGTCTTGTGGGCAAGGCGGGGCAGGAGAGGGATGGGCCCAAGGTCACTGGATAATCAGCAGCAGAGTGGAGCTAGGACGTAGGCTCTGGACTCTGAGTGGTGTGTCCCCGCCACTGTCCAGTTTTCCATGTGGACAGAGGCTCTGCTTTCTCTCTCTTTGGGTTGTGTGATGTGTGTGTGTGTGTGTGTGTGTGTGTGTGTGTGTGTGTGTGTAGACGTTTCCTGTTTTCTGTGTCTCTGCCTCCAATTCCTATCAGCTTCATAAAACCCAGAGCAAAAAATTCTATAACCTCGTTCACCTACTCCAGATTCACTGTCGGGAAATCCTCTTTCCACCTCGCTCAAAGCTCCCATGCTCTAGTTTAAGTCCCTCCAGGTGGAGCTGGCAGGGTCCGTGGGACTTACTCCAAGGGCCCCAGGGAAACTGGCTGGGCCGATTTGCGAGGAATGCTTACTTCCACTTCGCAGTCTCCAAGCACGCGCTCTCTCTGCCTGAGGTCTTGAATGTTGCTGCTTTGTGGGGGGGCAGTGTGATCCCAGCTAGTGATTTATGGTCTGTTTACTCAGAAAGTGCTTGCTCATTCCTGC
>NW_006785433.1:1612678-1626771 GCF_000442215.2 Lipotes vexillifer | reverse complement strand
TTCCTGCTGGTGGGAAGGGATGGCGGGAACGGAGGGAGGTGAACGCACGGAGGGAGGTGAACGCGTGTCCTCTGAGCTGCAGAGGGAGCTGGCAGGGATGACTTACCCACTCCCCCTGACGGTTGGCTTCCATTTACTCATCCTCCGTGCCTCTCTCCACATGATGAGAAGCCGAATGCTCTTCTCCCCTACCTGGGAGGCTTCAGGCATATTTTCTGCCCAGAGGCCACTGAATGCAAAATTCCACCCAGAAGATGAGGAAGGAGGAAAGAATTTAGCTGGTGGAGCAGTACTGTGTGCAGGATCTGTACTGGATCCTTGTGTGGCAGCCCTAGGATGGAGGTATTGCCTCCATTTCACAGATGAGAAAGCTGAGGCTCAGGGGGCCTAAAGTGCCTGAAGCCACACAGAAGTGAATAGAGTTGGGATCCAGACTCTCGTCTGGCTAGTACCAGCGCTCAGGCTCTTCCTCCACCAGGGTTTCTCGAGTGTACCCTGGGGCCACCTACATTAGAAGCACTTCCTCATTCAGTCCATCCTTTTAAACAGGTTTTACCAACCCAGGCTGTCCCAGGCTCATGGGAGCCATCAGGAAGCTTCACAGAGCTTCCATGATTGGGGAGACCAAGACACACATAAGAACCAAGTCAATTATATAGTTGTCTAAGTCAGCTTGACCATAACAAAATACCGTAGTCCAGGTGGCTTAAACAAACATTTATTTCCCACTGTTATGGAGGCTGAGAAGTCCAAGAGCAAAGTGCCAGCACTTTTGGTGTCTGGTGAGGACCCTCTTCATGGTTTGCAGATGGCTGCCTTCTTGCTGTGTCCTTACAAGGTGGAGAGAGAGTGCTGGTCTCTTCCTCTTCTTATAAGGGCACTAAGCTCATCATGAGGGCTCCACCCTCATGACCTCATTGAAACCTAACTACCTCGCAAAGGCCCTGCCTCTGACTTCTATCACACAAGGGGTTAGGGCTTCAAGGTATGAGTCTGAGGGTGAAAGGACACAAACATTCAGTCTGTAGCAATGGTATAATAGAAGGTGATAATGGTATAATAGAAGGCGATAATGGTATAACAGAAGGCGATAATGCTGTGACAAAAAGGAGAGCCGGGGTAGGAGGTGAGAAATGGGGAGGTGGTATGTGGGTTATCATTTTAAATATAATGGTCAGGACAGGCGTTAGTGACATTTGAACCAAGACTTCAAAGAGATAAATGTTTTGCTATTGACGCTGCACTTCCTGTGCCCACTTCATACCTGCTCATTCACAGCCTCTGGGACTATGTGTTTTAACAAGTCTTTTATACGTAGGTAAATTTGGAAATCTCTGTCTGCACCCTGGTGTTTCTTCTCCATGCAAAAGACTTTTACTTAAGCGGTCAGGAAATATTTGCCCAAATCTAGGTGTGACTTTAGGTGTTCAAGAATTAAGTTGGAATCCAGGGTCCTGATGACGATTCCCTTTGCAACTTGATAACTGGCTCATACTTAGTAACTAAAATAGGCAAAATGCAGTCATGATCATGACTGGGCCTGGAAGGATCTGTCAGTGCAGGGCAGGATGCTCATGTTGTCCAGTCAAGGCACAGCCCAGGTTATTGGAGCAACAGGCTGGTGTCATGTGAAGAGCATGGCTCAGAAAACTTGGGTTCTAGATCACACTCAGCTGTGGTGAGCTTGGCCAAGTCGTTTGCTTCGACCTCCAGGTTTATGAAATGGAGCTGCTAAAACTTCTCCTACTTATTTCAATGCTGCCTCCACCTCTACCACCAGCCAACCTGTGTATCCATCCATCCGCCTACCCATCCCATCCATTAAATCACCCATTCTATCTATTCATCCATCAATCCTATCCATCCACCCGTCCCTCCATCCCATCCATCCATCCTGTCTATCCATCCATCCACCCACTCATCCCATCCACAACATCCATCCATCCATCCATCCATCCATCCATCCATTCACCCATCCATCCACTATCACCACAACCATTAGGATCCTCATTTCATTATTATCAACATTTCTGGTTTGGCCCATATTCGGGTCAACAAAACTCCATGCTAGAACTTATTGTAAAGGAATTAGGCCTGAAAAAAACAATGAAGAAAAATTTTATGGGTAATGAACTAGGATAGTGAAATCTTTCATCTGGGAAGATTTGTTTAATGAGGTCCAAAGGTGGAGTCCGTGCTGCTTGTCTGAGGGAGCCAGACAAGTGCCTTGTAACTTCAGTTGCAGTGGAAGCCGCCTGAAAGGCAGCTTCAGATTTCCCCTGGTGGCTGGGAGTCCTGCCTCAGTGCCCAGCCCTATTAACTGTTGGCTTCCCAGTTGCTGAATCCAGCCAAAAACATCCTCAACTGTTTGAAGTGCTTATTGGAAAAGCAGATTTCATCTTGGCTGGAGCTCTGAGCAGTTCCTTGTGTGGGGTACTCCCCAGGGCTGTAATTGAACACAAGAAAGCATCAGCCTCCTTTTGGCATTCTTGCTTTCATCTCGAAGTCACATTTTAAAATTTATATTTAAAAAAGTTAGGGCAAGGGGCCAGCACGGCTCACGCGGCCACTGGTGCCAGAACCCCCAACACGGCAGCTCCAGGAATGAAGGCTGTGGAGTATTAGAAGGGGGAATTAGGACCATACAGTGGAGCATTGCTTCACGCCAGCTTCTGGGGGCTCTCAAAGTGCTTTTGAGGCTGGGCTTTGGTGTGATGTGGGCTTTGCAGAGCAGGAGGCCTGAGGGTGCAGACCGGGGCCCCACTTACAATAGTCCATTCAGAGGAAAATTTTCTAAAAGCCTCAGAGAACAGGAGAATCTGAAGCCTGTTTGGACACCCATTCAGGGGCTGATCAGCCTGCTGAGCAGGAAATGTTCTTTCCTCCCAATCCAGATCCATTGTGCTGCTGGAGAACTTGCTTCCAAAGGCTTCTATGGACACTGGTGACCATGAGTGGGGGAAAACCCCTGAGGGAAATGCTTGTGCTCTGTTCTTTTTCCTCCGGATGCTCCCTTTCCCAGGAGCTGGGGCAGGATTCTGAAAACAGCAGGTGTCTAATGGATGTTTATTAGACAAGCTCTCCCATGCAAAAAGATTGTAGTTAAGTATGGCACTCCGTTTTCCTACAAGCCTTAGCAAGACCATTATCTTCTCCAGGGGCCGGTGTGAGACAGAAACACTAAGCTTCATGGAGGATTGAAATACAGTAGCGTCCTGGAGAAGGCTATGCCCTCACAGTTCAAACATACACCCAAGTACCCAATCTGTGAGGCCCAGCTGCCCCCTTGCACAGGGCTATTTGTTGCATCATTAGCTTGTGCCCCACTATGACCCCTTAACCGTTTTCAGGAGGTTTTGTTTATGGGAAATCATTATTGTTTATGCAGCTGGAACTTACGTTTATCCCTGTTTGACACGAAGATCATTGATACCTTGTGTTTTGCCAAAAATTAAAAATTAAAAATTTGAGGGCTTACAACAAGGAACATACTTATTCAGCAAGATGATAAAAATCATCATCCTGCTTTCAGGACCACAAGAAGGAGGAGGGAAGTAAAGATATAAAACCTAAAACTCTTATTAAATTTAACTCTGAGGGTCCTAGTGGCCAAGAAAAGAAGGGGAGAAGTAGGTATATTCGTTCCTTAGGGGAGATAAAATTTCTCATTTTTGAGTTCTAAAAGAAATGTTTGAGGGACTCCTGTAGAGTGAGACAATGGGCTAGTGTGTTGACAACAGTTTTATGCTAAATGCAGAAGTCGTTTTCACAGGGATATTTTCTGTTATGGCCTTAACCAGCATTTAGGGTGACGTCTGGGATGTGGAAGGCGACCTTGAGGGTACAGTAGAGTGTAGGAAACTGTAAGAGCACTGATGAAATCATTATGCATTCCCTACTTAAGGGCGCTGGGTTGGATCTGGGGCAAAAAAAAGAAGAGAGGCAAGATAACAATGGTATAGGTCAGAATAGATCTCAGGGGAATCATTAACTCCGCACATGGCCAACCCCCTTCCCCCCACCCCCAAGAAGTGAGCAGAAAATGAGTCATCCGGTTAAATCAGCTAATGCCTAAGTTTGGTGTTGGTGCCCATGTGCACGTACGTGTGTGAATACCAGCCCTTCCCCCGTCCTACTGCCCTCCCATCCCGCAGCGTACACCCCACCCTAGAGAAGCCTCCGCACCCTGCAGTCAGCTCCTCTGTCAGTAGTTGATTTTGATAAACAGCCAAAATATTGGATTTTTTTCAAGGTTTGAAGATCATTAACTCTTTGGAAGAGCAAGAGGACAGTTTCTGAAGGCTCGGGGTGGGGGTGGGGGACAGCTTATGTGTGACAGCCTTAATTACCCCAAGTAAATATTCAGGAGCAGAGCGCGGCAAGGCAGCCGAATCAGGGGAAGGAGTCTTTGCTCCATGGCTGCAGGGCTCCTTGTTACACTGAATCGAGCTCCTCTGAGCTGACCATGATTCCTGGGCCCCTACAGCCCTGCCCTTTGATGATATTTCCCCCGCTTTGGGAGGCATCGGCTTTAGAGAATTTAGCATATTTATTCACATAGCCTTAACTGAGGGCCTAGCGTGTTCCCGGCACTGTACTAGGCCCTGGAAGTGATGACAAACAGACTCAGTGCCCTGGAGAAAGTGGAGAAATCCCCACCCCCACATATAATTATGAGACATGTGATCTCATGTGTGATGAGAACATAATAGGAAATAAAAGTAAATTCTAAAATCGTTCTTTACTCAGACTGGCTTTCCTTCTCGGGAATCACAGGCCAGTTTCCTTCCTGTATCATAATGGTGACCATTACTGACGCTTGGGGTGATGGTATGACTTTGGTTTACAAGCTGCATGTTTGGTTGTCATGAAGTCCCTTCTGACTTCTGAGAACAGGGCCATCACTGCTGTCTGGACAGCTTGGGGTGGGCCCCTCCGCTCTGCTCTCTCCAGGTGCCACTGCGGCCTGAGGCTCCATCCCCAACAGGCTAAGCTTCCCTGCAGCCCACACGGGGATGGAGCGCACGCCTACTTTCCTTGTATCCATGCTCCAGCTGAAAGATCAGCTGGGGATTCCTGGCCTTACTTTGGCCCGACTGAGATGGGGGAAGCCACCGGCACTGGTGGAGGTGGAGTCTTGGTATTTTAGTGTGTAGTCACAGTCAGCATCAAGAAAAGCAGCAGGGAAGTTTGAGCTTGTTCCTTTGCAATAAACAGCACCGTGGTTTCTTTTCGAAACCAGTTGTTCTTAACCATTGTCTCCCTTGAAACACATGGAGAGTGTTGAGCGTGGCCCCAGGCTGGCAGCAGCAGCACCGCCTCTGAACTTGTTAGGAATGCACATTCTTGACTCCCCCTTCGGAGTTACTGAATCAGAAACTCTGGGGTGGGCCCAGTGGTTTGGGCTCACCAAGCCCTCCAGGTGATTCTGAGGCCACTCGTGTTTGAGGGCCAGTGAGTAACGATAACTCACCGTGACAGTGATTCTTGGTCAGGGAGGCTCCCCTAGGGCGTGTGCCATAATCTCTGGAACTGGGCTCGAGGGTGACACATGTAGTTTGAAAAAGTCCCTAAAGAGATTATGATCTCTCCCTCCTCCCCTCCCCTATTTGAAAATCATTGATCTAGAAACTAATTTTGCATTGGAAGAATCATCTCATGCAAATGTCTCCGTATTTTGATGATTTTTTTTAAGCTTCAGAAGTTTCATGAAACCACGGAGCATCTTGTGTCTGGCCTGGAACAGCTCCCTACACAGTTAAACACAAAGACTTAATTTTTACACTCTGAGACTTAAAGCAGAAGAGTTTCCTCATAGTGATTTTGGCAAGTCTGTCCTGTGGAGCTTTGCTGATTAGAAGTTGGCTGAGGCGACAGCCCACCCCGTGGGTGGGAGGGACCCACCCTTGAACCTGTACCTCCCTCACCAGCACAGGGAGTACGGGCCCGCAAATGGGATGTCGGCCCCGCAAATGGGATGTCGCTGTGCTTAGCCTCAAATGAGCATGCGCGGCTGCGTGACGTTTTACACAAGCTCCTTAAAGGAAACGGAGGGCGGGAGCCTCTTTTTATCGCCCACGACAGGGAGAAGATAAAGCTGAAATTGTCCGGTGTTTGCAAACAGTGGTAGACCTGAAGGGTTTTTTTTTTTTTCCTCTGAAAATGTTTTATTTGGGAAGCCTTCCTGGATTTCAAGAGAGGGTGGGTGTCTAAAAAATAAGGAGCGTTTGCTTTAATCCACCCCTGCTCACTGCTATCTGCAGGTGTTCAAGCTGCTTCCGCCTGCCAGGAAGACACGGAGAGGAGGGAGACTCTGCTTCTTAGAAAGTGGGTTTTCCTGTGGAAGTGGGCAGCCCGACAAGGCCTGCTTATCTGGGTGACAGGCTCCACCTCCGCAGGAGGTGGTATTTCCCCTGCGGCTACTGAGGCAGGAAGCAGGTGACAGGGAGCTGACCCCGCAGGGTCCCCCAGAGCGGGCGGGGCTTTGCCATCAACCGTGGCTAGTGCCGATCTCCCTGACTGCTGAGTGGTTCTGAGTCTCTCTGAGGAGATGGGATCGGCTGACGTCCTCAGCAGATCTGGTGGTGCAGGCCTGGGTGGAGACATCCGGGCCTCAGTCAGGGAACAGAGGTCTGAAAGGACCCAAAGCTGCCTCTCGCTCTTTTGCGCAGAGCGGGGAGGAAGCCCACCCCCCAGCGTGGACCTGGCTGGAAGGGAAGCTGGTTTTCTCATGTGATGGCCCCACCTGAGCCCTGACCTTCCCTTCTCTAGGATGCAAGCTCCACAGTAGTCAGATCTGGTTGGTCCTGCTCCTCACATACCCTTAGCATCCAGAACAATGCCCGGCACATAGTAGGTTCTTAATAAATATTTGTTGACTAAGTATGTGAATTTCTCCCCCTCCCCACTCCTGCCTGCTCTCAAGCCTGACAGGGAAGGTCTTGTCCCTAGGCTGTCAGGTGCCCTGGGGACAAAGAAGGGCTCTTCTGGGAAGACTGTCACCCTTCTGCAGATGTTTCCAAGGGCAGCTCCGAATGAGGGAGAGGAAGTGAGATCCCAGGACTGGATACCAGGCCAGTGTGTCACATGTTTATAAGAGTTGATGGGGCCGACACCACCCCGCTCCTGCCGCCCCCTCCCTAACACTCTGGGCTGGAATCCGGCATGCAAAGTAAGGATAGACAAGGTGACTAGACACAGGGGCCTTTGCAGACATTTGGGGCAAGGCTTCTCTGGCAGTTTGCTTTTAAACCCACAGGTCACCCAGAAGCAGGAGACTACCTGACAGGGATGCGTAAGAGGCTCCGAGTTGGCGAGCGCTGGGCTGGATTGTGTGGAGCCCTGGAACTGCCATGGGTTTGTGGTTCTGGCTGAGTGCAGTGTGGCAGGGAACTCCCTGCCCACGGGCTCCAGGCTGTGTGATCCTTGAATGAGGACCCAGACCCTCAGACTTGAAGGACCCTGCAGGATGCCTGTCCTACCCCGTCTCAGGCAGGACCCCCTCCTCCACAGCCCCACAGCTCTGTCTTGGACCGGGAGATTACAAACAGTTTAAACTATTAGCAATGTTAATAGAATATTAGTAATGTTTATAGAAAAATATTCCCTGGGGCTTGACTAGGCAATTGCATTTTAATGATGCCTATAAAAGGCAGTGGGTCATTGCTGTGGTTTTTGAACTTTCCCTTCTAACTATAGGTGGTGTCACTGATCCAGAGGTGTTCCTCCTGGTGGGCTCCGCAACAAATATGATGACAACGGGAGAGTGATTAGGAAAGAGAAGAGCAAGGAATGGATACAAATGTGATGCACTTCTCTAACCTCAAATTGCATAAAAAATTTTTTATTTAACTTACATTTCACAAGGAGGCCTAAGCCCAGCCCCTTCTAAGCTTGGCAGCAAGAGAAGGAAGAACAGGGAAGAGATTTGCCTGAAGTCACATCAGGTGGCCAGAGCAGCCTTGGGATTTGACAGCTGTGGATACAAGTGTGTTAGAATGTCATGGGGCATCTGGCTGGAGACTTTAGGAAAAGACTAACGAGTTTCAGGTCCTTTGATAATTTGCCTGTTCTGAACATTCAATCAATTATTCAATCATTCATCTTGCAATAAGTGCCTTTTGAAGACCTGGTCTCTGCCCAGCACTGTGCTAGCACCAGGGGAACAGTGGTAACAAGGGACCAGGTTACTGCCCTCGTGAGCTTATGGTCCCACTTTCTAACCTCCTTCTCTTTTTTACTGTAGAGACGATAAAAGCAGTCAGAAGCAATCTGCACGCCCCTTGTCTCCACATCAACTCTGCCCCGCCCCGAGCCTGTGTCTGTGCCCTTGTCTCTGCCTCTGCCCTGTTAAGGATGGATGAACTTTCTCTATGTGGCCGAGGCCAGCCCCTCCAGCTGCCCGAGCCACCCCACACCAGCCTGGATTCTCAGGAACGCTGCTCCAGTGTCTCCCTTCTCTCTCTTGCCCTGCCCTTCTTTCCCTCTCTACAGCGTCTGTCCTGTAGAGCCGTGCTGTCAGTTCCCCCGTCTAAGTATGCCTCCTCTTGACCCTGCTTCCTCCCCCAGAAAAATGGCCCCCGAGCTCTCCTCTTTCCAGCTAAGCTCTTCCAGCAGTCGTGCGTACTTGTCATCTCCACGTCCTCTTCTCCCACTCTCCCTTGGATCCACTCCAGTCAGACTGTCACTCTCGAAACTGTCTTGACAGGACCTTTAACGTCCTCATTTTGCTAAATCCAATGACCATTTCCTGGTCCTTCCTTGTCTTGCTTGACCCATCAGCAGCATTGGACAATGGCAAGCGCTCTTTGATTCTTCTTTTAGGCTCCCACCTCATACTGATGGTGTTGTCATCAGATCCTGTGAGCTCTACCTTCTCATCACCTTTATTGCTATCATGTCGGTCCAACCTACCATTACCCCTTGGCTAGAGCATTACAAAAGGCTCCTAACTGGTTCTTTCTGCTTCCATCCTTCCCAACAATGCCCCTCCCTGCCTTCGTTCTATTCTGTACACAGCTTCCAGAGGAATCCTTTCAAACAATAGGTTAGATCATGTCTCTCCCTTCTCATCTCACTTGAAGCCTCAGCCACATTCATCCCAAAGGCCTGTAGAACCCTATGTTCCATTACCTCTCTGTCTCCTTGCTCACTCTCTCCAGCCTTAGGACCTTTGCACTTACTGTGTATTCTGCTGGGAACTCTTTGCCTCCAAGATCTTTACTCAGATGTCACGTTAGTAAGGTCTTCCCTGATCACCCTATTTAAAGTTGCAACCTATCCCACTCACACTCCCTATCCCCCACCCCTGCTCTATTTTCTCCAGTGTACTTATCACTCTTCAAATATGTATGTTTTTAAATTGAAGTATAGTTGATTTACAATACTGAGTTAGTTCCAGGGGTACAGCAAAGGGATTCGCTTATACATATGTATACTTTCTCAGATTCTTTTCCATTATAGTATAAGATATTACTTATCACTCTTCAAATATGTATGTTTTTAAATTGAAGTATAGTTGATTTACAATACTGAGTTAGTTCCAGGGGTACAGCAAAGGGATTCGCTTATACATATGTATACTTTCTCAGATTCTTTTCCATTATAGGTTATTATAAGATATTGAATATAGTTCCCTGTGCTATACAGTAAATACTTGTTGATGTATTTTATGTATAGTAGTGTGTATCTGTTAATCCCAAACTCCTAATTTATCCCTCCCCCCTCCTTTCCCCTTTGGTAACCCTAGGTTTGTTTTCTATGTCTGTGAGCACTTACCATTCTTTAATTTGGTGACCTACTAATTCAGTGGTGGAGGTGGGAAACCTGCACTGGGTCCAGGTAATAAGGAGGTGCATCATCTGTAGAAAATTTAAAAATAATCATGAAATGTTGGTCTTTTTTTTTTTTTAGCTCTAGAGAGTCACACAGGTTTTTGTTTTTTTGGTTTTTCTAAAGCTTTATTTATTTATTTATCAGCTGCATCGGGTCTTAGTTGGGGCACGTGGGATCTTTCGTTGCAGCGCACGGGCTCTTTGTTGCAGTGCGCGGGCTTCTCTCTAGTTGTGGCACGTGGGCTTCTAGCTGGTTGTGACACGTGGGCTCCAGAGTGTGCGGGCTCCATAATTGCAGCACGTGGGCTCTCTAGTTGTGGTGCTCAGGTTCAGTAGTTCCAGCGCGTGGGCTTAGTTGCCCCGCAGCGTGTGGGATCTTAGTTCCCCGACCAGGGATTGAACCGGTGTCCCCTGCGTTGCAAGATGGATTCTCAACCCCTGGGCCAGCAGGGAAGTCCCTAAGTTGGCCTGTTTTTTATTAGCACCATATGCACTGGCAATTCTAAACGTTGTTATATGATCCTTCCCCCCAGCAGGGTGACAGCTCCCGGTGACTCTCCACTATTTAACATACTCTGTATTTCCCTCATTTATCTTCCTGTCCTTTTCCCTCCCTTAGAATGAAAGTTCTTTGGGGGCAGGATTTTTTGTCTGTTCACTGCTGTGTCCCTAATGTTTGCCAGGGTGGTATATGCTCAGTGAACTTCAGTCAAATAAATGAAGGAAGCAGAGGGCACTCTGTGTGCCCACAGCTGAGGGTCATCAGGAGGGTTTCCTGGATGAATCCGTGTTGAAGTGGTCGAGGCAGAAGGAACAGCAGGTGCAAAATCTGGGAGCATCGTCACTCTCAGGGTTACCAGCTAAGGGTAGGAGTCAGAATCCACGAGTGTCATTCAGCAGAAGTCCTTCCTTCATAATGTTGATGTTTGGTGAATGAATGTGTTCCTTTACTGGTAATTGGTTGAGGGTCCTCGTTGACGTCTTACAGAGGGCCGGCTGTCACCTTCAATCAGAATGGCTATTTCCCACTCCTTCTGAAGAATTCCAGGCCTGGGAGGGGAGCACACTCTCCCACACTCTGTCAGAAGCTTCTCTTATCCCTGTGTTAAGTGTGGGAGCTGGGAGACCATGTGCGAGGCTGTGGTAACCATCCCGGAGAGTGATGGATGAGAGATGGGAGCCTTCCTTTGGGAAGATGTCCCTACTTTCTCTTCCCTTTTCTGGGCAGAGCTTGTACCTTCTTCCTTTTGGCTCCTTGTTCATTTCTTTAACACTTATATAACATGTTACCATCTTTATTGGCTTCCATGTTTTTATCTTCTACTGAATGTCACTCCAGTAACAGAAATAATGCTGACTCACTTCTGGTCCCTAGCACAGAACCTGGCACATTGGAGGAAATCAATAAACACATAAATAACAAGGCAGATGTTGTATAAAGTGCTATACCGATATCAAAAGAATATAATGGTTATGTGATGATGCTTTTGAATGCCCATCATAATGAGAGTGGGTAGTCCATGGTGATTATATATACTATATATATAATATACTTTTTTTTTCTGTAAAGGTGACATTTCACATAGCTCTGTTCTTTTAAGTTCCAGAAGCTCAATATCATCCACAATTATTCAAGCATTATCAATGCAGAGTGCCTATTAAAGTGTCAGATATGTTATAGCTTCCAAAAAGTGTGAATTAGACCAAAGATCAACTTTAAGAAAAGATGTTAACCTAAAATACTAGTTTTATATATGTACCAAATCTGAGATGGGGAGACCAGCCCATTTGCCAGTGCACTGATTTATCCACAATTGACAGGTGGGCCCTACCCCACTGGAAATAAATCTTATAGGCTTCAGAAATCAGTCTAATGAAATAAGATTTTTAACTAGCTCAAAATCAGAGTTCAGAAACAGTTCAGTTAATATTTAAATATCAAGTTAAGACAGGAAGTTGAACAAAATTAACTTGGAAGCTTTCACAGAGTTTTAAAAAAGCAACACTTGAGACGTAAAATTGACCATTTGATTATATTCAATGGATTTGAGCATGAAATATATGTTAAAATTTTCATTTAGCAGATTCCTTCTCGGACTTTTAAAACCACCACCAATAAACATTTACATATTTACCCCTCCTCAAAGCACTTCCCCAGGTATACACAAATACCACTCATTCTGAGGTCCTGTTGCTCCAGATTGAACAGGTTCTCCTTCTACGAGGGCCCACAGGATTCTGGTCTAGCCAGAGCAAGGTCTCTGGCCCTTGGATAATTTCACCACCTCTGGTTGACTGAGCAGGGCTGGGAATCTCATTATGGAAGCCATCCACCTCCTTCCCAGGCCAGCCTGAGAGGGGCTCAGCGTTGCATCATCCGCCCTGGGCCTCAGCCCTCCTTGCTTGAAGCCAGCTCACCAAAAGTATTTTAAGAGCATTCCAACAGCCCAACTGCCATTCCTCCACCATCCCAGATGGGGAAAAGCTTGTGAGGTGGATGTTCCTCAGGGTGACCACGATCGGCCTCCTTGTGCTTCCAGGAGAAGTGCCCTTCATGTCAGACAGACTGGCTGCCAGTCATCAGGTCTGGGAGTCTCAGGGACAAGGGTCGCTCTCAGAAGTGAAGTTATCTCGTCTGAGAGGACACAAGTAGAGATACTGCATAAAACCTGGGGTCGAGGGCTGGACGTGCAACCCTTCCTCACCCACGGCCCACACCCGCTCCTACACAAGTGCCCAAACACCGCAACATATTGGGGCAGTTTTTAAGTCTATTTTTGTCTCAACTGGGACTTTCATTCACTGGATATCTAAGTTCTCAAACTATCCATTGGGTTCCTGTTTCTTTCTTAATAATTAAAAGAAATTTCATACTTCATGATCACTGTAGGAAAAATAGGGAGGAAATGTAAATAAAAGGAAAATATAAAAAATCAATACTGAAAGGTTTATATATATATATGTATATATATATATATATATATATATATATATATGCGTTGGAGAAGGCAGTACATCCAGACTAGTTATTAGGCAGGTCTGCCAGAAATCAATCCAGCAAGAAAAAGATGGTGTGCTCCAGTAACTCCCACCTATTGTTTCTTCCCTGTTTCCTTTGGAGACCTCGGGACAACAGCTGGGATTGCCACGATAGACGGGCATCACTGGTGCCCTGTATGCACAGCACAGAGGAGTAGGAGTGTACTAACCCGTCTGAAGGGCCACAGATGGCCACTGTCCTACATTTTCCCTCATTGCTCCCAGAGGGTAGCCCTGATCAGGCTGTGGGCTGGGATCTGGGTGAGGGTTACCTATCGCCAGCATGAACTTCTGTCTGTGCTCCACTCCGCAGCAACTCGCCTTCCTCATCATCAACTCCAAGTGAGCAGCAACTGTCTTCTGCTGGGATGGCGGACAGGGTGTGTAGCTGTTCCCAGATGCCTGTGGGTTTGTGCTTCCCACCTGTCCTGCCCAGGCTGATCGTCCAATGTTATCACCAGCCCTCTGGGTAGGCACTAATAGAGGTGCAGCCTTCTAACTAGCCCCAGGACCGCACTGAGGAACTGGAGTGGCTCTTTGGTCCTTTGGGAAGTTCCCCTGGGAGGCTGTGCTCTTATTCTAATGGTGGATGTTCTTTCGCCCATGTCCTGCGGGTGCTGGCCAGATGCCCTGTGAGCATGGCAATGGTTCAATCTGGAATTGTCCTCCCGGCCACCCATGAAGATCTGTCTATTCCCATTACCCCCTGGCTTCCCACGAAATGGTCCACGTGGCTTGTCGGCATGCCTTATGCATCACGGTGTCTTGGAACGCCTTTGGGCCATTCTCCAAAGACTCTGGATTTGACTGTGGAGTGCCTGCCCAGAGGGCTTGTCACAGGCTCTGTGGGTCCCTCTGAAGAGTGGGGCTTGGTGGGGGGAGAGGGGAGCAGCAGCGAAGGAGTCTGGAGCAAGCATTGTCTCAGGGGAAGGCCTGGCCTGCCGTTTGTCCCCCGCACCCCCCAGACCTCATCACTTCAGAGGCACTTTCCAAAGCGGCTGCCCTTGGGTGCAGTTGGTTGCACGCTCTAATGACATTGTAATTAGGATTTCAGCACCACCTACTAGAAGGAGGGGCACATACGTTATTGCTCACCCTCAAAACTTCCTCTCTCCATTTTTGCCTAACAAGTGGCCCAGAGAGTATGTTTGAGGTCACACTAATGCCTACTTTGCATCAAAATCCCAGCCGTCGTATGAATGCCCCCCCCGCCCCCCCCCC
>NW_006785433.1:1611187-1612189 GCF_000442215.2 Lipotes vexillifer | reverse complement strand
AGGGCGAGGGGCGGGCCGGCTGGTGTGGCCGATGAGACCGTTATGAAGCCGGGCTCCTGGGCTCCCTTTGTTCCCGGGAAGCCATTTAAAAAGCCCCTTCCTCGAGCGGGGACAAAGGCCGGCGGCGCGGAAGGCTGAGCGGAACGCCCCCTTTAGAGAGGCCTTTCCAGTCGCGGGGCCGGACCGGAGGCTCAGGGCGCAGCGAGGGCCGGGGCACCGCACGCGGGGCGCGCGCTGCCCTAAGGGGCTGCGAGGGCCACTTAAAAACAACAAAGGTGAAAACACACAGCTCTTCCTTTCTGGAAGGCGCAAATGCTCGGGCTTCTGGGTCCTCCGCAGATGGCCGAAGCGGCTTCCCATCCCCCGCCTGGCACCAGGGGGACGAGGCGCGTGCGCCGCAGTAGGGCGCCTCGCCGCGTGGTCCTCAGTGCCGCTGTGGCACATTCCTGGCCTTTGCAATTACTGGGAAATGAGAGGATTTTTTTCTTTTTTTTTATCTCCCCTGCTCCCCCTTCGCCCTCCCTTGTTTTTCTTCCAAGCATGGAATTACCTACTTTAGCAGTTCAAAAGACATTCCTTTCCCATGACAAAAACAGCAACGGTGATGTTGGCATACCGTAGCCCTCTTTCTTACAGGGAGATTCAGGCAATAAATCATAATGAATGAAAATTTAAAATAGCATTTCTTTAACTTTTAATGGTGTACTTTGCTTATTTTCAAGTGCCGCTAACAGCTCTGTTTCTTGACGTCCCTCAAGAAGAACCCACCTGAGATGCTGAGCTAACAATAGTGAATTTTATTCCTTTACAATATTCCTAAAGAAAGTGGATTGAGGAGATTCGTTTTGAACTCCCTCTCAACTCTAAAATTCCTGAAGTCTATCAGTGAAAAAAGGCTTATGGAAGATTTTAAAACGGAGTGAAAAAAAAAAACTATCGCCATGGCGAACGACCCATCTGTCTATCCCATCCATCTAACCTATTCTGTTTAGTGCTCTCTTT
>NW_006785433.1:1600859-1611162 GCF_000442215.2 Lipotes vexillifer | reverse complement strand
TACCCTATTCTGTTTAGTGCTCTCTTTCCCTCCTCTGGCAGACCTGAACCTTACATCTGTTCCAGAAACAATGACATATACACATTGGCTCACCCAAGGCAGACTCACATCAGTGTATGCCAGAGTATCTGGAAATGGTTGATCAAAAACACTCTCAGTAATGGGTAGTCCAACAGGAGACACTAAACTGGATAAAAATGAAAGATGGGGGATTATTTCCTCAAGAGAACCAAATATTCTAAAAGTCTGAACTCACTTTTAAACAAAACCGTCTCAGACTTTCATCCCTAAATGTGTTGCAATTTACACTCAGGCTGGAGGATGGAAGGGTGTCTCACCAAGTAATTGTTTCCAGTAAAGGTCATTTTCGGCCTCTCAAATCACGACTCTCATGTCCCATTGCACAGGTATTTTTCACAGCTCACTGAGTCTGATGGTTCTGAGGGTATTTAAGACTGCTGCAGAGAGGAGCCCAGGGCCATGGCGATTAGTGGGCTTCTGTAGGAAGCACAGTGGAAGGGACAATGGGCCAATTACCAGCAAAGCCTGTGGTCTCCCTTGGAGAGGTTAAGGAGAGCACATGGCCTTTGAGCCAGCGTGTCATCTGTCCTGGGGCTTAATCAAGTTATCATATCACCCCAGTGTCTCCAGGCCTCCATCCTTCGATTTGAATGAGGACAAAAATTTGCAGACAAATTTCTAGCAGCAGGAAGTTGGTGCTCTCCTGCGAGGCTGGATGAAAAGCACCTGTAACCTTGTCGGCCTTGTCCAGCTCCTGCTGGGAGCCGCTTCAGGCTACAGCCTGTTGGCTTCTGAGCCTGCCTGTCAGCAGGAGCTGAGGCTGGGGCTGGGGGAGGGGGCGCGGGGAGTGGATGCCATTATGTGTTTCAAAAGAATGCCCTGGAGCTGGCCGGCTGTGGCCAGTACAGCACAATGTGGCTAGCTACCGTGAATGTGTAGGTGAACACTCTCCCCTTCCTTTTGATACTGGCCTGGAGTCATACTTAGGTTGAGACGGGGGGGCTGACATGCAACAACCCTCATGATGGCATAAAGGGAATACCTGTGTTTCTCCCTCTCTCTAGCGAGAGTGAGAAGCAGGGAGCTCTCCAGAATGCCATCAAGGCCAGCCAGATCTCTGCTCCTCTCTGAGCTGCGGTTTCCCCCTTTGTGAAGTTCAGGGATGTTGTAAATTTCATCTAACCTGCAGGGTGGAAGGGAGAGGGGGTTTGGTGTGCTAGGTGGAGCATTGATGGGGGTTATGAGACCTGTGTTCCAGGCCTAGCTCTGCCACGTGTGGGGAGGTGGCTCAGCCTCTTTTTGTTGTAGTTATTTCATTTGTAGGAGGGGGATGATGATCCAGGCCGCTAGCTACTTTACAGCTTATGAGTCAATGCGATGATAGATAAGTGAATGAAAAAACTTTAAAACCACTTTACGGGCGCCTTTACAGCCCTTCCTGCATCGGTGCTCTGTGACTCGGTATCACAAAGAGGGATTGGAGGAGAGGAGTTACTAATCAGCGTTAATATAAAAGCAGCCCATCCTGAGAATAAGTTGATCACTGACTGTGAATGTCATAGTCCTTAGCAGGAAAAACCAGAAGATGGGAACTTTTTTTTTTTTTTTTTTTTTTTTTGCCACACCACCCGCTCCGCGGCACGTGGGATCCTCCCGGACCGGGGCACGAACCCGCGTCCCCTGCATCGGCAGGCGGCCTCTCAACCACTGCGCCACCAGGGAAGCCTCAGAAGATGGGAACTTTAACACTCTGTGGGACTGGTTGTTCTGATCAAAATCAACTTTTCTCAAGTCTACAGGAAATTGGACTTCTTGACATTTTGATGAAAGGCTTGTACCCTAAAAAAGTGGATGGAGGGCTTCCCTGGTGGCGCAGTGGTCGAGAGTCCGCCTGCCGATGCAGGGGACGCGGGTTCGTGCCCCGATCCGGGAAGATCCCACGTGCTGCGGCGCGGCTGGGCCCGTGGGCCATGGCTGCTGAGCCTGCACGTCCGGAGCCTGTGCCCCGCAACGGGAGAGGCCACAGCAGTGAGAGGCCCGCTTACCGCAAAAAAACAAAAAACGAAACGAAACAAAACAAAAAAGTGGATGGAGACCTGGCCAGTAAATTACTTCTTCCCCTGCTCTTTAGACGGTGTTCATATTCTGTAGCCACTTTGTGACAGGGGACATAAACCTTAACCCATGGCAGCTCCAGCCTGTTTCCTCACCTATGAAGTGGGGTGCGTTTTCTCTGCCCCTCTAACTTACGGGAGCGTTGGGAGACTACACTGGTTAACAGGTGAGAAAGTGCTTTGTAAATAAAGAGTAACGTGCTAGGTAGGTTTGCACTGTACGTGCGTGTGCACACACACGGAAAGGACTATTATTGCCCATTTAACTGGAGTTTAAATGAACACGTTGCAGAAATATCGTGGCCTTGTGGACCTCAGTACATGGATCCAGTATCATGGGTGATCTGGCTCAAAAGAGGACTCTTCATTCAGAGCTGACACCCGGCTGCTCTCTCTGAATGAACAGCACTGGGGTGCCCTGCTTGATCTCACCTCCTGAGGGGGTGGCCCTGTGGACATAGGCGGGTCTGGGGCACTGTTGCCCGAGCACAGCGATGACCGGACATCAGCCAAAAGGTAAAATACAGACCGAGTGCTCTTCGTTCTTTACTTTCTCACTTGCCTCCCCCTGAGCCCCTGGTCCATCAAAGTACCCATGACTCACTCAAACGACACAGTGAGGTCCTGCCCCACAATTTTGCATCTGCCACTTCCCCTGCCACCGTCTCTCACCATCTCTCCACCTTCTCTGCTTATTAAGTCTGTCTCATCCTTCAAGGTCCTATGCAGTGTCCTCCTTTGAGGACTTTGAGGACACTTTGAGGACACAGTCCTCAAGCTCCTAACCCAGTCAGAACTGACTGCCCGCCCCCATCCCCACCTTGGAACTTTGTCCTGCCCTTTGCCCCACAATGTGGGTTTTGTATTAGCATTCACTGTGCACACACCTCTCTCCCTGCTTTTACTCTGTGAGCTTCTCAGGGGCAGAAACCAAGTCTGATTCCTCTTGGTGGCCCAGTCCCTAGTACTGCTGCTGGTGCCTGGCAGTAATTTATGCATTAAATGTTGCATTGCATTTACCCTGCCAACAGTGAGAGGCCTGCGTACCGCAAAAACAAACAAACAAACAAAGTTACCCAGAGCTATATTTAATTTCTTTTGCCTCACTGTTGCGGCCTCTCCCGTTGCAGAGCACAGGCTCCGGACGCGCAGGCCCAGCGGCCATGGCTCACGGGCCCAGCCGCTCCGCGGCATGCGGGATCCTCCCGGATCGGGGCACAAACCCGTGACCCCTGCATCGGCAGGCGGACTCTCAACCACTGCGCCACCAGGGAAGCCCCCTAAGTATTTTTATACTGTTTGTAAGTGGAATTAAAAAAAAAAAGATTTTATTTCCCAATTGTTCATTACTTGTATGTAGAAATACAATAGCTATTTTATTAAACTTTTTACTTTGAAATAATGTAGCTTCACAGGAGGTTACAAAGGTAGTACAGAGGACCCATGTACCCTTCACCCAGTTTCCCCCAGTGGTTATAGTACAATATTAAAACCGGGAATTTGACATTGGCACAATGGGTATGTATCATTATCATACATATATATTCATGTAACAACCACCGCAACTGAGATACAGAAATAGTCCATCACCACAAAGATCTCCCCTGTCCTGCTGCTTTGTAATCACACCCATCCCCTTCTCCCACCATCCCTAAACTTTGGCAACCACTAATCTGTTTTCTATCACAATAATTTTATTATTTCAAGAATGTTGTAAACCTGGAATCATACAGTATGTGGCATTTTGAGCTTGGCTTTTTTCACTCAGCGTATGCCCTTGAGATCAAATGGTTGCATGTATCAACATATCATTCATTTTTTTAAGAACATTGTTTATCTTTATTTATTTATTTATTTATTTATGGCTGCATTGGGTCTTTGTTGCTGTGCGTGGGCTTTCTCTAGTTGCAGCCAGTGGGGGCTACTCTTTGTTGCTGTGCGCGGGCTTCTTATTGTGGTGGCTTCTCTTGTTGCAGAGCACAGGCTCTAGGCGCGTAGGCTTCAATACTTGCAGCATGCGAGCTCAGTAGTAGCGGCACTTGGGCCCTAGAGCGCACAGGATTCAGTAGTTGTGGTGCGCCAGCTCAGTAGTTGTGGCTCACAGCCTTAGTTGCTCCGCGGCATGTGGGATCTTCCAGGACCAGGGATTGAACCCATGTCCCCTGCATTGGCAGGCAGATTCTTAAGCACTGCGCCACCAGGGAAGCCCATATCATTCATTTTTATTGCTGAGTAGTATTCTATATTCTGTGTACCCCACTGTTTCTTTGAACATTCACCTACTGAGAGAGATTTTGGTTGTTTTCAATTTGGGGATGTTACAAATAAAGTGGCTAAGAAAAATCATGTATAGGCTTTTGTGTTGACATAGGTTTTCATTTCCCTGGGATGTATGCCTACAAGTACAATTGCTATGAGGTATGGTAAGTGTGTGTTTAGGTTTTAAAGAAACTGCCAATCTGTTTTCTAGAGTGGCTGTAACATTTTACATTCCCACCAGACATGTATGAAAGATCCAGTTTCTCTGCATCCTTGCCAGTATTGTGACTATTTTTTAAATTTTAGGTCTAATAGGTACATAGTGATAGTTCATCATGATCTTATTTTGCATCTCTCTAATGGCTAGTGATGTGTAACATTTTTTCATACGCTTATTTGCATCCCGAAGTCTTCTTTAGTACAATGTCTCTTCATGTCTTTTGCCCATTCCCTAACTGGATTGTTTGGTTTTTTTACTGTGGAGTTTTGAGAGTTCTAAAATATATTCTAGATATAAGTTCTTTTTCCAGATATGTGGTTTGCAAATGTTTTCTCCCAGTCTATGCTTATCTTTTCATACTTTTAAGAGGATCTTCTGCAGAGCAAAAGCTTTTAATTTTGATTAAGTCCAATTTATCAATTTTTTATTTTATGGGTGATGCTTTTGGTCTAAGGACTTTTTACCAAGCCCTAGGTCTTGAAATTTTTCTTCTGTGTTATTATCTAAAAGTTTTATGGTTTTATGTTTTACATTTAAATCTGTGGTCCATTCAAAGTTAATTGTAAAAGGTGGGAAGTTTAGGTTCTTTATTTTTTTTACCCTCGAATATCCATTTGCTATAGCACCATTTGTTAAAAAGACTATTCTTCTCCCATTGAATTGCTTTTGCAACTTTGTTAAAAATCAGCTGGCCCTACTTGTGTGGGCCTATTTCTGGGTTCTGTATTCTGTTCCACTGATCTATGGATCTATCCCTCTTGATTACTGTAGCCATATAATAAGTCTTAAAGATCAGGTAGAATAATTTCTCTCACTTTATTCTTTTTCAAAATTGTTTTAGGGGCTTCCCTGGTGGCGCAGTGGTTGGGAGTCCGCCTGCTGATGCGGGGGACGCGGGTTCGTGCCCCAGTCCGGGAGGATCCCACATGCCGCGGAGCGACTGGGCCCATGGGCCATGGCCGCTGAGCCTGCGCGTCCGGAGCCTGTGCTCCGCAATGGGAGAGGCCACAGCAGTGAGAGGCCCATGTACCACAAAAAAAAAAAAATTTGTTTTAGTTATTCTACTTCCTTTGCTTTTCTATGTAAATTTTAGAATAAGCTTGTCCGTGTCTTCAAAAAGTCTTGCTGGGATTTTTTTTTTTTTTTTAAATAGCAAGTGAGTTTTTATTAAATATTTTAAAAATACAGATTTTGTGGCAATTATAAATTAATTTCTAATATGATAATAAATTGATACTTTGAACCAAGAAAACAATATAACCAAAAATTCATTTCCTAATGCAAAGCAGGTACCCTATGTTTAGGGATAGTTCATATTAATGCATAATTTTGTTTTTAGAAAAAGATGATTGTTACAGTCAGGTATATAACCACTTAGTTACATCTAAGCTCTACTGGTTAAAAATATACTCTTTTAGAAAATCCATTTTAAACATACTATACTTTTTTTCAGTGATTTTCTCCAAACAATGGTAGAAGTGTGCCTTGATGGACAGAACTCAGGAACTGAGTTATACTCAGTTATACTCAGGAGCTGAGTTATACACCTAGGTTATACTGATATCTACAATATAGGACTCCAAGGGAGAGTCCAGCTCCAACTTATGAAGTAGGCCCAGTTCCGAATGTTTAACAATGAGGTGCTAACAGACGATAGTACTAATCATCAAAAATTAACAACTTTAGGTATATTTCTTTTGGGTTTCTGTGGTTTAGGCACATCCAAAATTTCTTCACAGTCTGCACTCATTCCCTTTGCCCAGCGACCAACTGTGACCATTCGATCTGAATTCTGACCATCTTTTTTAAAATGTTCCACAGAGCCACAAAGTCTGCAGCAACCACCATCAGCATAGAGTCCTTTGGGATTATCAGGACAAGATCCGCACGGATGTCCCATTTCCCCACAAACAAAACACTTTACAAAAGGAAATTCACCAAAAGCTGGGTCTACTTTAGCCTTGCACTTGGTTATTTCATGCTCTGTGCATCCACACCGGTAACATGTTCCAGTGCCCATTTCTTGATTCTCAAGGGCAGCTGGGCAATCTGCAATCCCATGGCCAGGTTTTCTACAATGGAAACATACCATTGCATTTTTCTTTGCTGCTTGTCTTTTTAATCGTCTTCCTTCCTGGTGACTATCTTTCTTTAAAGCAACTGCAATTTCTTCCCTGACTTCCTGACTGTCTGTTGCTATCATCTCCCCATTGTGAACCATCTGTGAGTTTTGTCTTAATATTCCATGAATCCATTCACATCTTCATTTAAATACTCCTTTTTCTTTTTATTCTTTTTGTGTTTTGCTTGGGGTGCATCATTTTTAAGGGACAGACTATTGGCTTCAAGTTGTTTACTCTTTGGTAGGTTTTGGCTTTTCCCCTCAAAGGACCCCTTCTTCATGTCCTCCCATGATGTTGCAGGGAAGGGTCTTTTGTTCTGTAGTAACTCCTGCCCACCTGGTCATGGCTTCATCAGATGTTTATCAGTCTGCTAGTGTTGGAGGGTCTCCTGCAGAGGCACGGGGTGGCTGTGGCTCATCGTGGGGACAAGGACACTGGCAGCAGAAGTTCTGGGAAGTACTCCTTGGCATGAGCCCTCCCAGAGTCCACCATTAACTCCACCAAGGAGCCGGGTAGGCTCCAGTGTTGGGTCGCCTCAGGCCAAACAACCAACTGTCTTGCTGGGATTTTGATAGAAAATTTATTTTACCTGTGTATCGATTTGGGGAGAATTAACATATTTTATGTTGAGTCTTCCTATCCATGAGTGTAGTACGTCTCTCCATTTACTTAGATTTTCTTTGATTTCTTTCATCAGCATTTTGAAATTTTCAGCATATAAGTGTTGTACATGTTTTGTTAGACGTACACCTAAGGTTTTTTTTTAGTGATTATAAATGGTTTTATATTTTAAATTTCAGTGTCTCTGTCTTCATTGCTAGTATACAGAAATACAATTGATTTTTGAATGTTTATCTTGTATCCTACAATCTTGCTGAACTCACTTATTCTAAGATTTTTTTTTTATAGATTTCTTAGACTTTGTAATAATATACAATCATGTCATTTGCAGAGGAGACTTCTATTTTTTCCTTTTCAATCTGTATGCCTTTTATTTCCTTTTCTTGCCTCATTGCCCTGACTAGACCTTCCAGTACTATGCTGAATAGCAGTGGTGAGAGTGGCCATTTTTGCATTGTTCCGGGTCTTAGAAGAAAAGTATTCAGTCTCTCAACATTAAGTATCATGTTAACGGTAGGTTAAAAAAAAAAATCTTTCTTATCAAGTTGAGGAGGTTCACCTCTATTCCTATTTTTTGGAGAGTTTTTTAAATCATGAATTTTGTCAAATACTTTTTCTACATTTATTGACATGATCAAATGTTTTTCTCATTTATTTTAGTAATATGGTACATTACATTGATTGAATTTTTAATTTAAACTAATATTGCACTCCTGTGTTAAATCTACATGGTTGTGAAGTATTATCCTTTAAAATATGTCGTTAGATTTTGTATCTAAAACTTTGGTTTTTGTGCCTATGTTCATGAGGGATATTGGTCTGCAGTTTTCTTTCTTTCTCTTTCTTCAAAGAGATCACATCTCTTAGTCTGGTTTTGGTGTCAAGGTAATACTGGTCTCCTAAAATAGATTGAAATGTATTCTCTCTTCCTCCATTTTTTGAAGTTTATGAAGGATTGGAATTTTTTCTTTTTTAAATACTTGGAAAACATACCAGTGAGGCTGTCTGGGTCTGAAATTTTCTAAGGGAAAAGTTTTTATTTACAAGTTCAATTTCTTTCAGTGATATGAGGCTATTCAAATTTTTTTACTTTCTTTTGAGTCAGTTTTGGTAATTTCTGTCTTACAATGAATTTATGCAGTTTAACTTGTCAAATACATTGGCATAAAGTTATTGATAATAAACTCTGTTAGCCTTTTGATGTCTGTACTAATGTTACCTCTTTTTTTCTGATACTGACCATTTATATCTTCTCTTTGTTTCTTTTTTATTATTATTATTTATTTTGGCTGCACGGGGTCTCAGTTGCGGCAGGCAGGATCTTTGCTGCGGCATGCTGACTCCTAGTTGCGGCATGCAAACTCTCAGCTGTGGCATACATGCGGGATCTAGTTCCCCGACCAGGGATCAAACCTGCTTCCCCCCACCCCGCGTTGGAGTCCTACCCACTGGACCACCAGGGACGTCCCTCTCTTTGTTTCTTTATCAGCTTAGCTAGGAGTTAATTTTATTGATCTCTTTAGAAAACCAGTTTTCATTTCATTGATTTTTCTCAATTGTTTGTCCATTTTGTATTTTACTGATTTTTGCTCTTATCTTTATTATTTCCTTCCTTATACAGCTGACCTATGAACAGCACAGGTTTGTACTGTGTGGGTTCATTTATACGTGGGTATTTTTCACTAGTGAATACTGCAGTGCTGCATGAACCTGGATTGGTTGATTCTGTGGTTGCAGAACCACAGATAGGGAGGAACTGAATATATATTGGGGGGGCTACTAAAAGGTATGTGTGGATTGTCTACTGCAGGGGGATTGGTACCCCTAGCCCCCACATTGTTCAGGGGTCAACTGTACTTAATCTGTGTTTCACTGCTCTTCTTTTATAATTTATAAGAAACCTAGGCTACTGATTTTAGGTATTTATTCTTTTCTAATATAAGCATTTAAAACTATTCATTTTCTGTAAGCACTAATTTAGTGCATGCCACTTATTTTAATATAGTCTATTTTAATTTTCATTTCTTTAAAACTTTTATATTTCCCTTGTGATTTATTTTTTGGCCTATGGATTCTTTTAAAATGTGTCATTTAATTTTCAAATATTTGGCATTTTCCTAGATATCTTGTTGTTATTGATTTCTAATTAAACCCACTGTGGTCGGAAAACACAGTTTGTATAATTTCAGTCTTTTAAAATTTGCAGAGACTTGTTTGTGTCTCAGCATATCATGATTCCTAATGATCGCCATGTAAACTTGAATATGCATTCTTGCAGTTGTTGGATATAGCATTTTACAGATATCACTTAGGTCAGAGTGGTTGAAATTGTTCCGATTTTCTGTGTCTTTGTTGATTATATTTATCTAATTGTTCTATCTCTTGCTGAGAGTGGATCTTAAAACCTCCAACTATGATCATGGAATTATCTATTTCTCCCTTTGATTCTGTTAATTTTTACCATGCATATTTTGAAGTCTTATTATGAGGTACATATATACTTAAGATTTTCAAGTCTTCCTGTTGAGTTGATCCTTCATCATCATGAAATCTCTCTTTTTACTTCTTTAATTTCTTTGTCTCGATATCTATTTTTTAATTAATTCTTTATTGGACTATAGTTGCTTTGATATCTGTTTTATCTGATATTAATAGAGCTCCTCATACTTTCTTATGGTTATTGTTTGCATGGCATGTATATTCTTTTTATTTTTTATTATTATTATTATTTTTTTGCGGTACGCGGGCCTCTCACTGCTGTGGCCTCTCCCGTTGCGGAGCACAGGCTCCGGACGCGCAGGCTCAGCGACCATGGCTCACGGGCCCAGCCGTCCCGCGGCATGTGGGATCTTCCCGGACCGGGGCACGAACCCGCGTCCCCTGCATCGGCAGGCGGACTCTCAACCACTGCGCCACCAGGGAAGCCCCTATATTCTTTTTTTTTT
>NW_006785433.1:1597625-1600752 GCF_000442215.2 Lipotes vexillifer | reverse complement strand
TATCCCCTGCATCGGCAGGCGGACTCTCAACCACTGCGCCACCAGGGAGGCCCGCCCCTATATTCTTTTTAACCATCCATTTACTTTCAGCCTATCTTTGTCTTTATATTTAAAGTATGTATATATTTTTATAAACAGCATATAGTTGGGTCTTGCTTTTATTTTCATCCAATGTGACCAACTATGCCTTTTACTTAGATTGTTTTTTCCATTAATTCTTAATGTAATTATTAATATGGTTAGTGTTGGGCCTATGACTTTGTTTTCTCCTTGCCCCTACTGGGTTGTTTTCCTCCTTGCCTGCCTTTTATTGGATTATTTGGATAACTTCAGAATTCCATTTTAATTTATATATTGACTTTTAGCTATAATTCTTAAAATTTTTTTCCCATGGTATCTCTAAGAACTGTATGTAATGTATCCTTTTTTTTTTTTAAAGAGGTTTCCCTTTTTAAAAAAGAATTAGTTAATTAATTAATTTATGGCTGTGTTGGGTCTTCGTTGCTGTGCGCGGGCTTCTCATTGTGGTGGCTTCTCCTGTTGCGGAGCACGGGCTCCAGGCACGCGGGCCTCAGCAGCTGTGGCTTGAAGGCTGTAGGGCTCAGGCTCAGTAGTTGTGGCGCATGGGCCCAGCTGCTCCGAGGCACGTGGGACCCTCCCGGACCAGGGCTCGAACCCGTGTCCCTTGCATTGGCAGGCGGATTCTTAACAACTGCACCAGCAGGGAAGCCCTGTAATGTATCCTTAACTTTTCACAGTCTGTTATAGTTAGTGCTTCACACAAAATGGAGAAAATTTGCAACCTTATAATTTCATACCCCTCTATTCCTTATGCCTTAGTTATTATGTGTATTACCTCTACATATGTTATAAACCAACAAGGCAGTGATACAGTTTTGTTTTAAACAGTCACATATGTTGTAAAGAAATTAAGAGGAAAAAAAGTAGAGTTTTGTATTTATCCAGATATTTTCCATTTCTAATGTTCTTTCCTTTCTGAGGATTTGAGTTCCTATTTGGTATCATTGTTTTCAGTCTGGAAAACTTCCATAGCATTTCCTGTAGTGCAACTCTGTTGGTAACAAATGTGCTTAGTTTTCTTTTATCTGAAAATTACTTCTCTTTGATTCTTGAAGATTTTTACTGGATCACGCATACTGGGTTGACAGGATTTCTTTGTTTTTTTCAATTTTAGCACTTAAAATGTTGTTCTACTCTCTTCTGGACTTCATAATTTCTGATGAGATATCAGTTCTTAATTGGATTGCTGTTCTCCTGCATATAATATGACATTTTCTCTTGCTTCTTTCAAGATTTTCTCTTTCAACATTTGACTATGGTGTGACTTAATGAGATTTTCTTTATATACATAACGAAACATACTGTTTGTCATTCATTGAGCATCTTGAGCCTATAAATTTATGTCTTTCACAATATTTGAGAAAAATTTGGCCATTAATTTCTTCCATTTTTTTTTTTTTCTGGCCCATTCTCCCTGTCTTCTTCTTTTATGACTACGTGTATTGAGGCTCTGCTAGGTTATATTTATATTCTCACTCTTTTTTCTTTTTGTTCTTTAAATTGGATAATTTCTATGTTTCATCTTCAAGTTCACTTCTCTTTTCTCTGCCACCTCCATCTTGTTGTTTAATTCACCTCGTGATT
Organism: Lipotes vexillifer; assembly: GCF_000442215.2. Taxonomy (NCBI): domain Eukaryota; kingdom Metazoa; phylum Chordata; class Mammalia; order Artiodactyla; family Lipotidae; genus Lipotes; species Lipotes vexillifer. The sequence continues at coordinate 1,599,087 of NW_006785433.1, read as the reverse complement.
TAAAAATTTTTTTAGATGTTGTATTTTTCAATTCTAGAATTTCCATTTTTTATTTTCATTTCTTTGTTGAGGTTTCTTATGTATTCTTTCATTGTGAGCATGTTTTCTTTTATTCATTGAAGATAGTTATAATACATGCAAAAAATTTCTTGTCTGCTAATTACAACATCTGTGTCATCTTACGTTTGTCTCAGTTGATGTTCTTTGAGCTTGATGATGTGTTCTATTTTCCTGGTTCTATGTGTGTTAAATAATTTTGGATAATATTCTGGACATTATGTGTGTTAAGTTGTATAGTTTCTGGAGTTTAGTAATTTTCTCTGATGGATGTTAATTCTTTTGTTTTATCAGGCAGTTATCTTGGTTGAATTCAAACTGTAAACTCTGTTTCTTAAGCAGCAATGACGATATCAGTTCAGATCTTTCTCCAATAGCTCAGCTGCTCTGCATCTTCTCTGGGTATGTATAGTTCAAGGTTTAGGCAGAGATGTGGACAGATGACTTTTGGGATCTTCCTTCTGCTTCTTTCCCTTTAAAGCTTTACCCTGTCCTCTTCACTGTCACGGTTTCACTGGTTTCAAGGCCAGAAAAAAATTTTTTTTCCACCAGCACCTACCCTCCTCCCTCCCTACACCACCCTGCACGCTGTACCAACTGCACGTGGTCTCAACTAAAAGCTACAAATATGGGAATTTGCTCTGCAGAGTATAGACTCTACATCGTATTCTGTCTGCTTTTTTTCACTTTTGTTCATTGGGTATGATATTACTCAAGCATTATGGGAAGTGCAAGTTGACTGTATTTAACTTAATCACCAGAAAAGGAATGGTACATTTGTTAACAAATGCGAAGAGTGGAAACATTTCAGGGGTTTCAGGATTGGAAAGAGCTTGCCAGGCCTGACACAGTGAGCCCTAAATAATGCTCCAGGGATGAATCTTCTCCCGAAATCCCACTCTGCTGGATTACCCTCAGTGATAGAATGCTCACTACCTCATAAAGTAGCCCACTCCACTTTAGACGGTTCTGATGACCGTTTGAAATATTTTCCTTTGATATGCTCAAAACGTCTTCATTTCAGCTTTCACTCCTAGTTCCAGTCCCAACCCTCACGGCCACACAGAACGAGCCCAATCCCCCTTTCCTACAAATGTCACTGAACTATCAGTAGGGGATGCAGCCTCAGGTCCTCCAACCAGTCTTTGAAGCGTGGGATTTCTAGTCCTCTCATGGTTCTGACCTCCTTTCCTTGAGCAGGGTCCTGGACCTACATAGCTTCCTTAAAATGTGATGTCCAGAAAAGACCCAACCCTTGGGGCAAGGCTTGGGCAGCCTAGAGTCCCCCTTCTTTCCACAAGGCAGCTGAGGTTCCTGTTGGTGTATTCCAGTCATGTCGTACGTAATTGGCTCATATTAAGCTGGTGCTCAGTGAGCAACCCTGGGCCCCTTTTCATCTTTCCCT
>NW_006785433.1:1596188-1597569 GCF_000442215.2 Lipotes vexillifer | reverse complement strand
CCCTACATAGAAGCACACATCAAATTTCTCTAGCCAGCCTCCCAAAGCTGCCTTCTAAGGAGTACGACATCAAGCCTCAGAGGATTTGCCACCATCAGAGACCTGTCCTGCCCTGAGACGTCCCCTCACACTCAGGGCATCAAGCCTGGAAAGTGCTTGGAATCAGATGCCTCAAGGCCCTTAAATCTGTCTGCATTTCTGGTCTATAATTTTCAGAAAAATTAGTCTGCATCTTGTGATGGCTTATATTCAAGTCAGGGTCCACACAGCCACTGCAGAGCAAGATACTCTATACAATCCTATAATCTGGAAAAACAATTTCTATATGACCTCATTAGATCCATGGAATAGCCAGAGTAACTGTATGAAATGGGCAGTGGAAAATGTATTATTCCCATTTGACAGATGAGGAAACTGAGGTTGCAGGTTGTCTCCAGGCTGCCAGGGCTAGGGACAAAGGATAGTCAAAACCAATGGAACACGGGCTTCCCTGGTGGCACAGTGGTTGAGAGTCCACCTGCCGATGCAGGGGACACGGGTTCGTGCCTCAGTCGGGGAAGATCCCACATGCCGCGGAGCGGCTGGGCCCGTTGAGCCATGGCCACTGAGCCTGCGCGTCCGGAGCCTGTGCTCCGCAACGGGAGAGGCCACAGCAGTGAGAGGCCCACGTACCGCAAAAAAAAAAAAAAAAAAAAAAAAAAAAAAAAAAACCCAAAATTAATGGAAAACTTTATCTCAAAACATTTTTCTCAGCATCTCAGAGGCTTCAGGCTTCCGGTCAAATTCATGTCTGAGCCATTCTCTGGGTAGAAAGTTTTTTCTCAGGGCATTTTGGGAACAGATGATCTAAGCAAATCCCCCCTTCCTTCCAAGAAATTGCTTCTGGAATCATTTGCCTCCAGCCCCCAACAAAAGCTCAGGTATGGAAGCTTGGCGTGCCTCTGACCTTTCACATCCCAGAGCCAAGCTGCGGGGAGGAGGGGCTGCCGCACAAAAGGGTCTGAGGAGTGACCGGCCTGCCTCAGCTCCCTGCTGTCCCCCACAATGGGGCCCGAGGCCCTGGCCGCCTCTAGAGGCCAGAGAAAAGGGCCGAGATAATGACAGGCCCAGCTACCGCTGCTCTCTTCAGAGAAATGAGAAGAGGGAGGAGGCCAAACCTCCCAGATAATAAAGAAGTAACAAATGGGGAATAAAAGCTTATGGAAGACATCTTAACCCGGGGATGGAAAAAGTGTCAACATCTGTGAGGCTTTCTGCACCAGCAGACCCAGCCCTAATGAAAACCCTCGAAGAGCCATTCACTGGAGCAGAGGCGAAAAGGCTACATTTTTCTATGGGGGCATCGAGGGGGTTTCAGGGGTTGGACGAGGCTGCCCTCTTT
>NW_006785433.1:1583470-1594867 GCF_000442215.2 Lipotes vexillifer | reverse complement strand
CCGCCCGCTTTCCCTTTCGGCTGCTGTGGAACCAGGCGCTAATGTTCATCTTCAGCTTTATGAAGGAACCAGGGGCGGGAGGAAAATGCAGGGGCCGGACCACCTTTATCCTGAAGTCTGTGAGGTGGGTGGATTTAGGAGCAGGCGAGATGTCTGCACGCTGAGGCCAGGAAGAAAGCCAGAGGAATTAGAGAAAATGCTGTTTAACAAGAGTCTCCTTTGACCGGGGCCTTTAGGAAGGATGTGGCTCCAGGAAAGTAATCCTCTTAGCACAGACTTCTGTGTGTGTACAAAACAGGGAAATCGAATCTGAATGTCCTCATTGCAGTTGCTAAAATGCCTAATGAAAACACAAAGATGCCTTATCCCGATCTTCACCCTTCCTTCGGAAGGTGGGGAGTGGCAGATGTTTGCTTATAAAGCTGATTTTAAAAACTCAGACTGGGAATTTGGGGTGGGGGAGAAGCTGCGCCTCCTCTCTTCCCAAAGGGTGTGGGTTTGCAGAATTTCGAGCCTTTGTATCTTCCCTTGGGGTTTTCAATACCCTCCTCCCTTGTGCCTTTGAGGCACTAGGTGTGATTTTCTTTCTTTGGTTTGCGTTCTATGTTCACCATTGGAATGTGTCTCCAGAGGCTTCAGTGAGAAAAATCTCAAATCCTGGCCAACCTTTGCAGCTTCCTGAGGAGAGTGGGAAAACTGGGAGGACAAGAAATGTGCCCCCAAATCTGTGATTGTTTTGCAGTCGGAAAATGTTGTATCCTGGCCAGAGAGCACCTTGGTGGTCCTCACCACACCCACACCCACACCCAAAGGTATGCATTCCCCTCCCCACACACATACACATACACACACATGCACATAACAACCCATGCCACTCACTGCCGTGTACTCATACAGACATACACCCTTTCAGTTATAACTACACACACAACGCAACCCCTCCCAAATACCCACACACACACTGCCAGTGTGAACTGTTTTAGCTAGCCTTACGGGTAAACATCTTCCTTCCCCTTCACCTTAGCACACAGGTTTTTAGACTAAATGCTTCAATTATGATTTAGCTCCAAAAGGAAACAAGACGTAAGTAAGGTTAAGTAAAATGTTTGCAGGATTACCCATGAGGGCTTTACGCTAAGTTAAATTGGGGTGTATACTTTTATTTTTTCTTTCATAGGGGGCTGTTTGTTAGGGGCTATTTGAAATTCAAAACTACTGTTTGCTGTTGGGACGCAAAAGGGATGGAGGTGCAGGGGGCAGCCACAGAGGGGCTGATTATGGCCCCAGGTCTGGTCCAAGCTGTCCAGCTGTGGGTCGGCACTGTGCTCCACGGCTGGCTCTAGGTCTGGTGCGAGCTCTTCGTCTGCGGGTCAGCAGATGTCCAGGACAGGTAGTCAGCTCCCAGGCTCTCAACATATTCAAGTAGTGCCCCAAGAGCCCTCTGTCATCTGTCATAGTGAATTGGGGAGCGATTCCCGTGCCCGGCGTGCCGTTGAACTGGGTGAACTCTGATGTCTTTTGTAATCCTAATATTAATAATCATATGTTAATTTTGAGGACTGATTATGTCCTAGTCACTGTTCTAAGGGCCTTAATGGATTATCTCATTTAATTTTCAAAGCGCTATGGTATAGGCTATCTTATGCCAATTTTGTAGATAAGGAAACCAGCCTGGAGATGTTAGTAATGATAGAACCAATATTCAAACCCGCTAAGCTTAGGCTATTGACCTCACACTACAACAAGGCCCTTTAAGAGAATTTGACTCTGGCTTCCCTGGTGGCGCAGTGGTTGGGAGTCCGCCTGCCGATGCAGGGGACATGGGTTCGTGCCCCGGTCCGGGAAGATCACACATGCCGCGGAGCGGCTGGGCCCCTGAGCTATGGCCATTGAGCCTGCACATCCGGAGCCTGTGCTCCACGATGGGAGAGGCCACAACAGTGAGAGGCCCATGTACCGCAAAAAAAAAAAAAAAAAAAAAAAAAGAGAGAATTTGACCCTGGATGAGTTTCTACTCCCTTCTTTTCCTGGTCTGTAGGAGGGCACTGACTCTGTTCCTCCTGGTTCATCCCCATGCTGCAGCATCTCTCCTTCCCATTCCTTTGGAGGAATGAGGGAAACCTGGGGAGTCCCTGCCAGCCTGTCCCTGCTGTGGGCTGGGGAGGATTCCACACCCAGCTACCGGGTTCCAGACCATCAAGGTGGTCAGATATCCTGCATTACCCGCACCTGGCAGTGGCGGTATGGGGGCACCCACAACAGGTGCTCTGTCCACTGGCCAACAGAACTCTTTCAGCAGCTGTGCTAAGGCAGGTTCACTGACAAGGCTCATAGCCCTCCTGACCTGTGCATCCCTCTGAGGAGCACACCTTCTCGTTCTCCAGGTCCTCTCTCCTGAGAACACAGCCCACCAGGAGAAAGGTCAGCAGACACCTCTGATCCTTTTATGAGGCTCTGAGGTGGGGAGTGGGGAATGGGGTGGTGGGGAGCCAGAGTCACTGCCCCGGAAACTGTAGGGATCGTTGGATCTAACTCCCTATGGTGGTTCTAAAGCTGTGCCCACAGTCCTATGATATGACTCCCCTCAAGAGGCAGAGCTCAGTTACCTCTTCCTGAGTGTGGACTGGACTTAGTGACCAGCGCACTAGAGAGTAGAATATGGCAGTACTGATGGCTGTCACTCCCAAGATTAGGTTATAAAAAGATGGTCGCTTCTGTCTTGGGTCCTCCATCTCTCTCTGTCTCCATCCCTGTGTCTTGAATCACTTACTCTGGGGAAACCCAGCTGCTAGGGTGTGAGGCAACCAGAGGAGAGGCCCACGGACTGAGAAACCGAGGCCTGACAGCAGTTGCGTGGGTGAGCTTGGAAACGGTCTTCTAAGGCCACCAGCAGCCGTGGGAGCCAGCCTGGAAGCAGCTCTTCCCTCAGCCGAGCCTCTACTGACTGCTGCCCTGGTGGGCGTCTTGACTGCAGCCTTGGGAGGGACCTTGAGGCCAGATTCCTGACCCACCGTGAAACCGTGGAGAAACCAGGAGATTGCGTCTGGTTTGTGAAACCCCTACCCTGGGGTCACTGTGTCACGTTGCTCTCTCTCACTGTGCAGCTGGGAGAACTGAGGCCCTGCTGGGGAAGTCACCGACCCGTTTTCACAAATGACGAGTTGGTTCTTGAAGCGAACTTAAATATTTTGACTTCTTGTCTAGTGTTCTTTCCACTACATCAGGCTTCCTTTTGCTCCCGTTTCCCACTAACGGATGAGAAGAATTGAATCTGGCAAAGCCCTGCCAGCCTGTGAGCTCAGGTCTTTATGTTCTGAGTGGTGTGGCCACAGCAGGGGATGCCCCGGTGGCATAGGGTTTGGTGGGGACAGAGGATCACTTCTGGGGCCGTTTGAGAGTATTATAGACCCTACATCTGCCCCCCTTCCTAGGGCTCATGTTTGGCTGATGTGGGAAGCTCAACCCATGCCTATGAATTTTGAATTTAATACAGAACTTACCACTCAGAAATGACTGTGTGAAGTAAGTGTAATTTGCCTGTGTTTATTTTTTTTTATTATGAATTTAAGCAAAGTTTATGGAAAGAAAAGGAACCTGATGATCATGAGACGTAGCTATTTTACATCTCTCTATATTCTCTTTGTTAGTGTTCTTTGCACAGCTGTCATGGCCCGTGCACACTATTTAGAGTTTTGTCTTCCTCACTCAGCAAGTGTCCTTTGTGCCCCAGGCCCTGTGCGGTTGGGAACGCAGAGCCCGCTGTGCCTGGCGCTCTCCCAGACCACCCTCCCGTTTGCCCGCCTTGCCCCCTTGCCTTCCGGTCCTCCGCGCTCCTTGCAGGGTAGCCCAGCTTCTGACCCCTGGCCCCGCCCCAACCCCTCTTCCAGCCAGGCCTGCTCCGCCTGGCTCACCCACTGGACCACACTGTGTGGCGGGCTTGGAGTCTTGGCACTCTCCCCGCCTCCACTGAGGGCTGGTCGGTGCTCCCGGAGGCCTCGTGGCCAACAGTCCTCCTGAATCTGGAGGAGGGGCTGAGGAATCTGCATTTTTACAAGCTCCTGAGACAATTTGGTGCCCAGTACAATCTGTGAACTACTGCTCTGCTCCCGCCTGCTGTTGGCAGTGTGCAGCTCTTCATAACCACTTGATTGGTCTGGCTTTTAGCAAACTTCACAGAGACAGTCAGAAGCAACCTTCGATTCCCTGAGCCTGAGCCCTCAGCTGGACTGGCTCTTCCTGCCACCCCAGTGTTCTCCTCGCCATACACCTTTATCTCTTCTTGTGACCTGCTTTCACCTATAGGAGCAGGAGGCGTCAGAAGACGCCAGGATGCCGTTCTCCAATGTTAGTCCATTGGCTTCCTGACGGAAGCCTAGAGATTGGTTTCTAAGGGAGGAGCTGGCAATTATCGACCACAGTAAGGGCTGAGAGTTCACTGTTGGCCTCTGTGTGTTGGCTTTGTGAGCACTTTACATTAGGGACAGGTGACACAGTGGGAGGTCTGCAGCAGGGACCACTGTGGACTTTGAGGCCGATGCTCCCATAGAGTCCTCTCATTGCATCCTTCCACTCTGTCTAAGGGGCCAGTTCTCCAGTGCTTCCGATTCACTGCTTCCTCCAAGTAGAGGAAACCATCCCCGGTCTTCCTGGGGTCCACGCGACATCCCTTGCTTCCCTCAGAGGGCAAGAAGGTCCCTGCCCTGGGCCTCCGTGGCCCCAGCCATAACATGGGAGGTTCCAAGGAAGTCCTTTTCAGCTCTGAGATTCTGTAATATTTGCTGCAGGTAGGGGTCTCTCCGTACCGCCTAGATCCTGTCCCAAATGTGAGCGCCTTCCCTCCCAGTGTGGGCCTGGACCCACAGCCTTGCAGGCTTGGTTCCTTACCCTGTAAGTAGGGGCTCCTGCCCCTGAGTCCCATCAAACTCAGCCAGGCTGAAGTGTCAATCAGAGAGGAGACGCAAGCTGGAGGGGGCTTAGAAAGTGCCGTGGGCTGCAAGCATGTCTGCAGATGTCTGTTTATTTTCACACCCTGAGTGCCCTCTGAGGGAAGCCGGGGCCACGGAGCAGCAGCCAGCTCCTGGCTTTGTAGCTCTGCTTTGAGGCCTGGGATGCCTGAATTCTCCCCAGGCAGTTCTCCTAACTGCCTGCCCGCTGAGGAAGAGCCCCTCCCGCTCTGCCGGCTCTGTGCACCAGCAGAGGCACAGTGGGAGATGTGATAGGAATCTAAACAAAGCCTGCAGAGAGGACCGGAAGTTTGACACGGGCCCCAGGCAGGAACCCCCAGCCCTAACAGCTGTTCTCCCCCACGTGACAGATAGACTCAGCCACAGCCTGGAAATAACAGCCGGGGTGTCATCTGTGTCGCCTGCTTCCCTCCTGCCACCCTTGTTTTCCCTGCTACCACAGGCACGATGGCTTCTACCGCTGACATTTGGGGTCTTGTGAGATGTCAGTCAAGGGAGCAATCATTGTTCACACAGGCCCTATCCCTGGTGTCCTCTATCACATGCACACTTCCCCCTCGACAGCCGCCCAGACTCCTTGGCTCCCTTAACAAGCCCTCGCCCGTCCAGTCCTCCACATGGGCCTCCAGGAAGGAAGCCCTCAGGCCCCCAGTGAGGACAGACAGGGCCCCATGAGTGAGACAGGCCTCAGGGCCTCTGGTCTGGATCTGGAACTGTTCCATTAATTTGATACTGACTTCCACAGCTGGGGACTAACCCCATAAATCCTGACTTGGACACATGGCAGCAATAGACACCAGGACAGGGTGGATGCATGAAGCTGCTATGAGTGGGAGAGAACAGCGAGGGCCCGATCTGACTCCAAGGGCCAGGGAGGGGATGGGGTGGGAAACGTTGACCCTCTCTCCCCAAAAAGAAGATGATCTAAAGATGTCACAAATGTGTGATCAGGGCCGTGATTGACATGGACCGTCTCATCCTGGCTCTGCCACCCTGGGCAAGTCATGCAACATGGCTGGGCCTCAGACATATTTGCAGAATGTCAGGATACACTGATTCATGACCAAGGGCCATCCCAGCATTTATGTTCTATGTATCATTTCTGTTCTGTGAGTGTCCAGTTTCCGAGAGGGTATGTTTGAGGGAGGAGTGGCTGGGGAGAAAGGAAGAGGGGTCTGGATGGCGAGTGTGTGAGGGGTGTGTGCACGGGCGGTATTTCCCAGGATCCGAGAATTGCTTCCTCCGACCCACGGATGAGGGAATAGCCTCGGAGAAGCTAGGTGAGCCCCCAGCTGGGGTGGGGCCTGGCCGGGGCTGGGTCCATGCTTCGCTTCGCTCTTCTTATACAAGCAGCTCTGCTCCCTTCCGGCTCCACCCACCAAGACCCTTCACGGTGTCATCTCCTCTGTGTGGCCTTCCCCGAGGCTCCTTCTGCCAGAACCCGTACCGCGCCTAGCCCCCTTGACTTCTCCTTAGACCAAAGTGAGTCTGGCTGCCCCAGTGGCCCGAGAGCCCCTTGGAGGCTGGGCTTCAACATGCTAAGTCTTTCCCAGCCCCGCACAGTGAATGGCAATGGTAGGTTCCACCGAGTGTGGAATCGAAATTACTGAGAGGAGCCCCAACATGCGGGTCCCCAAACTCTGCCCCCAGCCCTACCAGGCCTCAGAGGTGATACCGCGTAACCCCCAACCCAGCCCCTGGAGTATATGTCCCTGTGTGGTGAGGCCCATGCCCCTGTGCCCAGGAGGCTGCGAGGGAACCACACTGTCAGTTGTGCTTTAAAGGGGCCTCTGCTCCAGGGGCTCCTCGACCAGACAGGAAGATGGGTTATGGGATACCCTGTGCTTGCCTGTGGAGAAGTTTGCGGAGGACCCCGCGGACTCCAGCCCTCTGAGTTGTAGTGACTGTAGTCCCTCCATCTTTCCATATCCTGTTTTCACCTACAGCAACAGGAGGTCAGAAGAAGCGACTGTGTCATGCTCATGGTCCGTTCCCTTCCTGTTAGAAGCCCAGTGAGGACAAGGAAAAGTACGGCATAAGCCCGCCCTGGTCCCTTGCTCTGCGTGAGCACGTGGAAGGGCCTCAGTGAAGGAGTTTTAGAGTTGAGTCTATTTTTCCTATTTGTCCCAGAGCTGTTAGACTTGGAGAAGGACTTCAGAGCTCCCGCGGCGAGTCCAGCCCCCATGGCGGGCATGGGCTCTGCCTGAGGGCCCCAGAAGGGATTTGTTCAGAACCGCCTTGAGCCATCTACCCACGCTCACTGCGTGCATTGTGGCTGCCCCCTCTGCGGGGGAAACTCTGCACAGAGGCCACATGCGTTCAGGAGGTGGCAGCACAGGGGTAGTAAGAGAGCGTGGGCCTCAGAGGCAAGAGAGACCTGAGTGTGAATCCTGGCTCCATATTTCCTTGTGTGGTGCCTCGCCAGGCTTCACTTTTCTTACTCATAAAAGGGGTAACGTTAACATCCACTCTGCAAGGTGGTTGTTGTATTGAAAACGAAATCACGTGGGCAGATGCTGGAACACGAGAAATGTAGGGGCACTCACTACCCTTCCTTTTCGGTCCGGGAGGGAGAGAAGATTTGTCCCCGTGGGGACCGGTGAGGCAGCTCCTCAGCTCTGATTGTATCCGCGTGCCACCCAGTTGTCGTTAAGTGAGGTTACCCAGGGCAGAAGGTTAGAGGGAAGTTTGACTTGTGGGCAGCTGGGCTTCCTTCCCGTCTGGTGCTGTTGTGGCCTGGAGGCGCCGCAGGGGAATGTGCCCCAGGGTCTTCTATGGCAGAATCCGGGTCCCTGGGTCCTTACCTGACCTGTCTGTGACCTGGGCAGCCCCTTCTCCCCCTGGGCCCGGGGAGGGTAACACCTGCCTTGTTTGCAGCTCGGGACTGTAGCAAATATCCATGTGAGGATTTTATACACACAAAAGTGCTGTGCAAACACTGGGGTCACTGCCGTTTTATTGTGCGCACCACTGTTTTCTTAAAGAAATTTTCAGAAGTAAAAGCATTTGCACTATGTCTTGGTTCAAACTTTTTTATTTTTTATTTTGTAAGCAGCAGAGAAAAAGAGGGAGCAAGGTTAAAAAGAAAAAAAAGGATTCAAGCCAACAGCTCTGACTCCATTGTTAGCCAAGTAGAAGACGTGAGGAACGAGATTTGTTTCCAAGGGTGTTTGAGCCAAGGAGAGCTGCAGCCAGCCCAGCTGGGCCTGGGGCCAGTGCTTCCTCAGGGGGTCAGCGCCCTGCCCGCCCTCCCAGGCCCCGCTTCTCCCACTACGTGGAGGCAGGAGGTGGTCCTTCTCTTGCCTTCTGTCCTGCTGCAGCGCTGGCTCGACTTCCTTCCCCTTAACCCTCCTTATTTCTCTGACCAGGTGACTTGTTTCCCCACCACTGTTTCCTGCTTTGCTCAGCTCCCTTCCAGCCTAGGTTCCACAGTTGCCTCTGGAAACACAGGCAAAGCCCTGGCACCCTCCTCCTCCCCTCTTTCCCCTCCTCAGTGGCCTATCCAGGCCCAGGCTGTGCTCCCCAGCCTGCCTGTGGTCAGTGGTTCTGGCCCCCCTGGCACAGGCCTTTGGCACCTTCCTCAGGTTACAGGCTGGGTGGAGGCCTTGGCAGTGAGCATGCCTGAAACCTGAAAGCCATCCAAGGCCCAGTTAGAAAGGCATGAGGGGGTAGAATAGACCAGAGCGCTTTTGGGTGGGCAGCTGCCCACCAGCAGCCACTGAAACCTTGCCTAGGCCCAGCTGGGGGAGGCGGGCTGGGAAGGGGCTTTTGCCCATCAGATGCACACGCCACCCTGTGAGTGAGCTACGTGCTGCCTAGCAGCTGTGCCTGGCGTTCGCTCCTTTTCAGCACAGTGTTAAGAGACAGATGGAGTTAATGGGAAGGCCTGGCTCCTGGGCAGGAGGTGGAAGGCGCTCCCCAGTCCTGGTGGGGTAACCAGTGACTGGCACACACACACCTAGGGAGGAGAGATCAGAGGCCATAGGTACCTCAGTGTCGGCCGCTCAACCCCCTATTTTCCAGATTGGAAAACTGAGGCCCAGAGAAGGAAGGAATCTACGCAGTAGTAGAGCCTGGAAGGGAACCCAGGCTCCGTGGCTGCCCAGCCCTGTACCCTTCCTCCTTCCCCTGCTGCTGCCTCACACCAAACCAAGCAAATCCAGGTGCCCCAATGCATCAGTGCACCAAAGGGTTGAAAACCAGCTGATTGGAGCAGGGGATGCACTTTCTCACAGAGAAAAAGTGTTCCACAATCGACTGTGTCTCCCAGTGCCCGAGGGTCCCCACTTTCCCAGGTGTAAATCAGGATGGACTTTCTTGAAGAGGATGTTTTTCTCCCAGTTGATTTCCCGATGCTGGAAATTTAGATAAAGCGGTCATCCACGTGCATGCGTGAACACAGGAGTGGGTGGGAATCTTTTGGGTCGGGGAGGTACCTCATGGACATCTGCTTTCAGGGTGAGCTGTTCCGACTTCTCAGACCCATTTGGCTCCCCATATCTGGATGTAGATCTTCTCTAGAAGCTCTTATTTTCTGACACCATCTCCAGCGGGGAGCAACGAAGCAGTGGGGGTGGAGTGGAGGAGCAGATGGGGAATGGGGTCTGAGAGGGCGTTTGAAGTGCGGGCTTCATGTGGTGACGGGTGAGGGGAGTGGAAAGACCACGCTACTATGATGGCAGTTGTCAATCCCCCCCTCCCTCCCCCTCGTCATCTGTTTCTCACCTTGGCAACAGCCTCCAGGTTGATCTCCCCACTGCCCTCTCCCCACTTCCACCTGGCCTCCCTGCTGCTCACACGATAAAGTCTAAGCTCTTTCACTGCCCCCCCCCCCCACCCCCCCCCCCGCCATGCTCTGACCCAGGGGCTTTGCTGACCGTGTGGCTGAGTTTCCCTGGGTCCCCATCATCCGTGTCGTCACCGCTCACCCTCGGCCCCCGTGGGGGAGCCCTGTAAGGCCCGCCTCACACTTGCCCTATCGTTTTGTTGCAACAGACCACTCACCATTCTGCAAAACCTGCCCTCCGTGCTTTCCCTGCCTGTCTCTGCAAGGCCACCTCCCTCCCTCCTCCAGCCATTCGAGCCTCCTTTCAGTCCTTGGACCAAGCAAGCACCGGCCGCCTCTGCCCCTGCTGTCCCTCTGCCTGAAGCCCATTCTGGCCAACTAGCCCCCTTCCCCAACCCTACCTTGACCTGGTGCACTCCCACCTCCCCCTGATGCTTAGCTTAACTTCCAGGTCTGCTCCCTAGGCACCTGCCGCCCTTTCCTCTCACCTGCTTTTCTCCTCCAGAGGACCTCAAGCAGAGCATAGAGACCATCAGGACTCTCTCTTCCACGCGATGATGAACTGCTTGAGGGCAGGCCCATTCCTCATTCACTGTGGGCCACCAGTGTCTAGCATTTAGTAAGTGATTAAGAAAACATTTGTTGAGTTGAAATCATCTTTCTTACTGGCCTGAGAGCTCCTCCAAGGCAGGACCTGTCTCTGCATCATCAGGGTCACTGGTGAAGTGCTGGCCTCGCAGGCTGCCCACAAATGCTCAGTCAATCGAATTTCAATGATGCTGTTATTGGGGGAAGTGATCAATAGTGTTTCTATCTCTAAACACCGCCCCCCACCCCGGCTTGTATAAAAAAAGAAAACTCCCAGGCTGTCTTGGTTACCAACCATTCTTGGTTTTCAAAGATGAAAAGCAATTTGCCACAAGCAGAGAATGACAGATACTCAGGATGAGAGAGGAAGAAGGGAGGGAAACAGTTATGCGAGGGAGAGGGAGGGGTGGGTGCTATCGACCCCATCTCCTGAGCTTTCCTTCTGTGAGTGAGAAGGAAAGCAGAAGAGGTTATTCTCAGAAAATCCCATTTTCTTCTTAAGGGACCGGGAAATTGTTGTATCCTTCTTTCACTGTTAGGCATCAGAGAGTCTGTGAGCATGAAGCATCTCGTTTACGTTGGAGGTGCTGGCTCAGGGTGCAGGGACCTTGTGAGCCACCTGAGGGAAACTCCTGCATTATTCAGAACATACGGTTTAACAGTATTTCCACAAGTATTCGATATCTCCCCCAACTCTGGCCTTTCAGCAATTAAAACTGAAATTATGTCGGTCACTGAACCACATTTGTTAAGCACTGCCCAATTCCTACTCTCCTTATATTTAAATTTTATTGGGAGGAGACAGATTAAATACACACACGTGTAAACAAGAAAATATCAGAGTGTTCTCTGCAGAGAATTAACTCTGGGCAGGTCAGGGAAGGCTTCTTGGAGGAGGCAACTTTTGAGCTGAGGCCAGCCACAGAAGCTGCGGAGGGGCACTCCAGGCCTAGGGCACAGCAAGTGTGTGATCAGAGCAAGCTTGCTGGCTCCAAGAGAGAGGGAAGAGAGAGGGAAGGAGGGAGAGGACCACCTGAGGTGAGTGGGTCCCAGAGGCGG
>NW_006785433.1:1580178-1583460 GCF_000442215.2 Lipotes vexillifer | reverse complement strand
TGGGGGGGGTGGCGGATATTTTCTCCTCAATTCTGTGACTCACAGAAAATGGGGCTTGGCCAAAAGAGAATGGACTCGGGATATGGGTTCTAGGTTGGCTCTACCGCCGAATTCCCATGGTACAGGCCTGGGGCAGGTGGTTTCAGTCTCTCTTTGGTTCTCGGCTTCACTTTGCGGGGGGACCTCTGACCATCCCAGCCCTGAAAAGGCAGGCCGTTGGCATGCATGTCTGCTGTGGTACAGATGGAAACAAGAGAAATGTCATCTGCTCCGTCCATACGAATTTGCCTGAAGGAACCCTGTACCCTTCCATGAAGAGTTGCACTTTCCTGGGCATCTGGGCGGGGCCCCCTTTTAAGATGAAAACTGCTCCTCCACCGTGGTGACTCTTGCTTGCTGGCTTTCCTCACGCCAACAGCTGGTCTACAGCTGGCCAGCTGCTGGCCTGGGTTCGGGGCTGATGTGGTGGCTGGATTGACAGGCAGTTCCATGGCAGCCATGGGGGTTCCAGCCTCCTGAGCAACGGGCCATGGCCTAGCACCTTCCTCCTTCCTGACTCAGCGTGACTGGAGTGTGGATTTTGGCGGGTGAAGGCCACGCACCAAACTCGTGTGTGGCAACCAGGGACCACCCGGCCCTGAACCATTGGCTTGCCACGTTTCAGGGTGGGTTATTTTCCTGCGCCGGCTTGTTTTTCCTGGCACTGAGAAGGCCACGTGCTTCAGGGCAGTGAGTTGAGGAACGTCTGTGGGCTCTATTTACACAGTGAGGGGAGAGAGAGAGACACTTTTTTGTGTGTCAACAGAAGGATGCTTGGGAACAGGACCGTTTATAACCCGTTAAACTGCCCGTCCCCACAGATGCCGGGGCCCCTCCTGTGTGTGGATAATGTTTACAATATGTGGAGCGCTACGGGCGGAACTGGCAGCACGCGCTGGCCAAGCACTTCTGTTCTGAATAAACCTCTGCGGCAGTGCCGGCTAATTCATACCAGGGAGAGGCTTGCACCCCTCCGTGACCAGAGAATCCTGGGACCCCTGGGAAGTGGGGAGGGTCCCGAAGGTCCTTAGCTGGTAATCCCCTTTAAAGAGTCACCTCCTACCACCACGTGTGTCCAATCTGAGCACAGAACACCTCCAGGGACCAGGAAGTCACTGCTCACAAACTCGGCTATTCTTTGTGGGATTTCTCAGCTCCTCGAAAGTTCTTTCTTAGAGCAGTCAAAGTCTGCCCTCTAGATACACGTTCACCCTATAGGGCCCTTTGGGGTCAGATAAGGTGCAATCCCCTCTCCCATGAGTGTGCTGAGAGGAGATAGTTCTCTCCATCTGGGGATCTGGGTTGAACTGCCTGAGTCCCTTCTGCTCCTATGACCTGGTTCTGACCCTCCTCACCGTCTGTCCAAGCCCCATTTCCTTCCCTGGAAATGTGGCTTCCAGGTGCTCACTGAGCAGCCCAGAGAGGGGCTGGGAGGGGCCCCGCATCCTCTGAGAGGCAGGTAGGCCCCTCTACCAAGTGAGGAAGGTGGTGCGCTCCAGGGCCGCTGCGGCCACACGCTGGGGCTCCACTGGGGTCACTCCCCCGTCCTGCCCTCAGGCTGCTGAGCATCCAATCTGACAGCCACGTGGGGCCCTGGAACGGGCGCTCCGTGGGCCTCAGGGTAGATGGTTGAGGGAGGCCTGTCTGCCGGCCAGCAGCTCACACTCCCCCTGTTCTTCATCTCGCCTTCATCTCCCCTTGTGTGGGAAATGCAAGTTCTAAACCAGGTCAATAAGATGTTCATAACAGCGAGAAGCTCTCATCCGAGTATGCACCTCAGGCTTACACTCTAAGGCTCCGTCCTGCAGCCGGGGAAGCGGGGCACAGCAGGGCTTACTTCCCCCAGCGCAGCTGAGGAGACTGAGGCTCAGGGCGGTGACCTGACGTGGCCACCCCGCAGGGCGATGACCACACTACCCGGGAAGGGAACCCATGGTTTTGGAGGCCAAATCAAATAAATGCCTTTCTTTGCCCTCAAACAGCTCAGCCTAGCAGGGGAGCTAGGATGTGCCCACGAGGAGACACCCGAAGACTTGGGCCTGGGGTGGGGGGGCCGGGGCCTCGGGTCATGCCGCTTCCTCTCTCCATGCAGTACCCTTTAGTTCACCGAGCAGTGGTCTAGGGAAAGGGCTGGCTGTTGTGGTCCCTCCTGCTGCAATGTTCTGTCTCAGAGACCGGGGCTGGGCTGAGCGAGGATGGTGGCAGGGGCCTGCTCTGCCACTCTCCTCAGGGCCCGGAAGCCTGAGGGCACGAGGACTGGATGCCTTCCCAGAAAACACAGCTCACTGTCTGCCTGGCCTGGCCTTGAGCCCGGGCCCAGCTCTGTCCCATGGCAGGATCCGCAGCGAGCTGCCCCCCTCCCGGAGCCCAGGGAGAACAGGCTCCCAGGCCTGGGGGAGCCCCACTGTGGGATGGGGACCCCAGGCCCACCTCTCCAGCCCTGCTCTGTAGGAGAAGCACCAGTGGCAGCTGGGTCTCCAAGCCAGACCTCTGGGGCCGTCCCCAGGAGCTGAGGATCCCGAAGGCTGCATGTGGCCACATTCAGAGCCGGAGGCCAGCCTCTGGAGAGCTCAGAGGAAGGACTTTGTTTTCAGGGAAGAAGACAGGGCAGGGGTCGCCTCCCTCTCCTTTCCAGCCCGTCTCTGCCAGGGCAGGGGGCACGCGGTTGACAGGGCTGCAGTCACTCCCTGCCACCCCCGCCCCTCAGACTTTGAGCTCATGGGCTCAGCGCAACTTGTGTGTGGTTGACCCAGAGGAGACTTTCTGTGCCCTAGATCTGACCGCAGTGAGCAGAAAGCCTTTTTCTCCTGGGAGCAGTGGGACGGGCCTGCTGATGGAAGGGGAGGCTGACTCTGAGATGTGCCGGTTTGCAAACACAGGATGATCCTGCAGGAAAGGGATGGGTTTAATCAGGCTACCCCTGGGCACAAAGGTTCTTGTGACTGAGGGGCAAAGAAAAGAACCAGTTCTGTTTTCAGAATGGTGTGATATTTGCGTGAGGGGTCGGGGTGGAGCGGGGTGGGCAGTGGGCGAGGAGGTGGCCACGTCTCCCTCTTTGAGGTTGGTGCACTGACAAAAGCCAGTGAAAGGGAGAATGAAAAGACCCGGTTTCTGGGCTTCCCTGGTGGCGCGGTGGTTGGGAGCCCGCCTGCCGGTGCAGGGGGCGCGGGTTCGTGCCCCGGTCCGGGGAGATCCCACATGCCACGGAGCGGCTGGGCCCGTGAGCCGTGGCCGCTGAGCCTG
>NW_006785433.1:1578108-1580035 GCF_000442215.2 Lipotes vexillifer | reverse complement strand
AAAAAAAAAAAGACCCGGTTTCTAGTTCCAGCCGTGCCAAAGACTGCCAGAGCCTGACTCAATGTTCTCATCTGTGAAATGGGGTGTTAAAAATGTGCCCCCTGAAAAAGCACCAAGTTGTGGGAATTGGATGTGAAGAGGCTTTTTCAACCGCGAGGGGCTGTAGAATGGGACTGACATTGCTGTCATCTGATAGGCCTGGTGAAGGCACCCCACCTTTGGGGAGGGGGAGGGGCAGCCGAATGGGATCTCACATTTTTCCTTCCCCACTAGGAGGAGCACTTGCCACTTCCAGAGACTGGATTGTCTGTGTGTCTGGAAGAGGGGGTGGAGGGGAGCAGAGTCCGCCCAGCTCCCGCCTCCTCCCGCCCGCACCCTCTCTGCAAGGCTTCCCTTAGGGCAAACGTCCCAGCCGAGCCGGACTTTCCGTCTCTCAGAGACCTGGGAGGAGGCCTGGCTGCCAGGAAGCGTGGGGCTGCCAGGCACCGCCCAGCTGCAGTGTGACACCCCCAGGCCCAGAAACTCTCCAAACCTTGGACCTCAGCGGACATCCCGCAACTCAGAGGGGTGGCGGCAGGACCTGCTGAGGGGGACTGAGGGTGTGTGGGGTGCCTCTGAGGCTGAGACAGGAAGAGCCATGTTGTATCCTACTCTGGAGTCAGCAGGCTTTGTGATGTACTGCCAGTGTTAACAGAAGTAGCTGGGCAGCCTTCAGAAATGCTTTTCACCCCCAGATGCTGCCACAGGGCCGTGCAGGTATCCTAGATTTATTAATTAATTAAAAAGTTGCCACTTGTTGAAGAGTGTTTACCCTGTGCTGGACACTTGCTAAGCTTGTGACCTACTTGAATCCTTCACCAACTCAATGAGACAAGATTATCATTGTGCCCTTTTCATAGGTGAGGAAACTGAGGCTCAGGGGCAAGGGTCACTTGCTCAAGGTCACATAAATACTAATTGCTGGAGGCTGGATTCAAACCCAGGTGGGTCTGGCTGATTCCAGACCCTTGCAGATCACCTGGTACCTGGCAGGTACCCAGTAAAAAGATATGTTGAATGGAGCCTGATGCATTTTGGGGGGGTCTGATTCTCTCCCATTATAGTCTGATGAAATGACATAGAATATGTAAAAGTACTTATCTCAGCGACAAGCATACAGTAGGTCCACATAAATCTAAAGGCGAGGCCCAGCTTTCCTCCTTTCTACATGCGGTATCTGTCCTCATGAATAATATTTTCAGAGAACACAGCCTCCCCTTTGGGTCCCTGCCCAGGCAAGGCTGTTAAAAGTCCCCATCAGACCTCGCCTAAGGGAGTGAGGGGCCTTGGGGGTGGGGTGGGGGGCGGAAAAGGAAGAGGCTGTGATTCTCTCTCTCTTGAGTCCCAGATGCCGGGAGTCTGGGAGTGGGGAGGAAAGACACCTGCTTTCTTTGCTGACGCTACTGAGGGAGCACTTCTGTCCACCTCAGTGGAGGTTGATGTAGAGACTTCTGGACCTAGAAGCTTGGCTTTCTCAGAGCTCTGAGAGGCTGAGTCACGCTGTCTGGCCCAGGTGTGTGAGAATCACTGATTGTGTCCTGCAGTGAAAGATGCTGGGCAGGGGGCGCCTTGTGAGAGGGGAAGGAGCAGACTGTCCTACCATAGAGTCCTCTGGTCCCCGTGCGGAGCCAAGGTGCACTTGGCTGCCTCCTCATTCCTCCTGCCTCTGACTCTCCTGGATGTGGTCAAGATAGAACTGTCCCACATTTCCATCCATTTAACCGTCTCTGGCTGGGTCTCCTCCGACCCACAATGACACGGTATCAGAGCTCAGGCAGAGAACATAACCCATTCCAGAAATAAAGCCATTGGAAGAGATGAAAGGGCAGACTTGGGTGAAAAGCAGCCTTGAGGGTAGCAGCCACGGGAAAATGGCACCGTTCCTGCT
>NW_006785433.1:1574147-1578064 GCF_000442215.2 Lipotes vexillifer | reverse complement strand
CCTGCTGAAAGGTCAGAGAAGAGTTAGTGTTTCCAGAACCCAGAGAGAACTGGAACCCTGGCAGAGGTTCCCTGGCAGGAACTGGGGCCCAGAGGTGATCGGCCAGATAAAGGGAGAGAGGGGGAGAAAGACTCTGGTTTCTCCCCTCCTCCCCCCGCCCCAGTCTTCCTGGCTGGCTGGGACTTGGGCAAATGTAGCCTTGCAGGGGCCAGTCCCCTGTGAGAGACAGCGGAGGAGCGTGGCGGGGAGGGAAGACAAGCAAGTGACCTGCCCAATCTCCTGCTAGTCAGGCCTTTGGAAAACAGCACATCTTTACAACGGGTGATCAGGAGGGTTGGCCCTGGAAAGTAAACGTGGAAACTCTGGAAATAGTCCCAGATCCTCTGTTGGTTACCAGGATTAGCGGTGATGCCCAAGCATTATCCCTGATGTGAGTGAGACAGGGAAAAGGAGGATTTTTTTTTGGTGTGTGTGAGAAAGACGTTTCCTTACATTTTGCAAAGGGTAGGGGAACCCCCCAGATGCTTTTAATGAAGCACCAGGTTTCATGTTAGACCATAATACCAGTCTTCAGGGGCAGAAAGCTCTATGGCAGGCAGTAAGACAGACCAACATGCCTATTAGACTCAGGATCAGGAGACCTGAGGGTAAGACCCAGCTCAGATAAGTCACTTACCATCTTTGAACCTCAGTACCGGTCTTTCAGATGGGGACTCTGCATCTTTCAGAGTTCTCTAGAAGTGAGGGACAACATGTACGTGCATGGGTTTGTAGACTATAGAGCACTCGGGTAGAAAGGCCTGTGCCCGGACCACACACCATCGCAGGAGAGTTGCTCAGCCTGCTTTTGGAGTTGATGTGTCCCCTTGCAGTGGGCACCTGATCCCCTTGTCTTATAATCATAGAGTCAAAAAGACAATTGCGGTCAGCTTGTCCAAACTCTCTCCTACAGGAGGAATCTATTCTCCAGTTTTTGAAGATGATCCTTTCCATTTGTTCTCCTTCCCTCTGTCTCTCTCCTTCCCCCTTTTCCATCTCTCTTTCCTTCCCTGGCTTTTCCCCTCCCTCCTCCTTCCTCTCTTCCACAAATATTTGGAGCATTTACTCTCTGGCAGGCACTGCGCTGGTTTCTGGTCCTGCAGCAGGAATGGAGACACGTGGGGACCCTCAGAGAGCTTACAGTCTAGCACTTGAAAAGTCTCTGCAAACACTTTCTGTTGAAGATCTCCAGTAACAGGGGGCTCATTACCTTAGAGGACAGCCTATTTTGTGGGTTCATTTTCCCATTTAAACAGAATTCTGCCTCTGTAGAATGCTTGTTCTGACCTCTGGAGCTATACAGAGCAAGCCTAACCCCATTTCCTGTGTCACTGCCCGTGAAATGTGGGAAAATAAACATGGAATGCTCAGAAAATCTTCTCACTCTCCAGTTTCCACTTGTGAAGGGGAAGCTGATTCTCTGTGAAGTTAAACTCCTCAAGGGAGTGAGGTCAGAACCAGGGTGGGCTATCATCTGGGTGCTTGGGCCCTGTTCCCAGGCCACCTGGGGCAGAGGGAAGCTGTGCGGTGGAGACTCACAGAGAAAAGCAGGCAAAAGCGTGCAGGTGGCGAGGGAGGTGGGCCCGAGTGAAGCAAGGGGGTCAGTCAGTGTGGAGTGTGGGGTGTATGTGAGGCATGCTCTGGCCGTCTGCCCAGGACGAGCCTGAGCTCCCGGGTTTCTGGGCTGATTCACAGCTTCCTCCCTCCCCAAAGGAATCCCCTTTATAGCTCTCCAGGCCTGACCCCAGCGTCCCTGTGAATGTTGTCTGACAGCTGCACGGAGTGAGCCGTGGCTCCTGCGCCGGGTGCCAGCTGGACGTGCTCGGCGGCCAGGGCCCTGGGAGCCACCGCTTGGGATGTCAGAGGAGCGCTGAAGCCGCCCTTCCGTCAACAGGAAGCCCAGCCGCAAACACTTGGACAGGAAGCCCGGGCGCTGGCCAGCTGAGCAAGCTCTGGTTTCTCCTGCGTCCCAGGCTTTGGCCCAGCGCGGAGGGAGGCCAGCCAGGTGCCGCGGGCAGGCAGCACTGACAGAGCTGCGGGCTCCGCCTCGGGCCCAGGGATGTGGGTTCAAGGGTGTGAGCGGAAGAGCATCATCGAAGCCGGGCCAGAAGAGGTGCTTCCTAGAGGAAGGGTGAGGGAGCGGGGAACATAGTGTCTAGCAGAGCTGGGACAGCTGGCTGAGGATCTGCAAAGACCTTTTTGTGATGGTTCCAGACAAAACATGTTCCCTTGGGTTCAGACCTCCAGCATAAACTCAGACCAGCTCCAACCTCCAGGCTGCCTCCGCCTCCGGGAAACACATGACCACCTCTTGGGGTGGGATGTCCACACATTCCCAGCTTGAAAGTGACTCCTTGCAGGGAAGGACTCTTTCGTAACCTACCAAGCTGCATTCTGAGTGAATTAATAAAAAATTGAGCGTGCTCAGCCGGGGACAAAGGCAATTGTGCATTTAGGGCTGACAGTTTTGCTTCTAAGTGCTACGTGTGATGATCTCCAAGGTAGTCTGTTGGTGCATACGACCACCCGAAGGACCCCCAGGATTTGTCGAGTGCTTAAATTGTTCACAAGTCACTCAGGGATTTTTTTCCCCCCGCATTTGCCTCTCATCACCTGAAAAGCCAGTAAGAGATGGCTGGTATCTGGGGACCAGGAGGTCAGTAGATGAGCTTAAAGTCCCTCAGCTCAGCAATGGCGGAGCCAGAAGCACTGCCGTGACTTCTGATGCTCCAGAAAGAGAATTTGGATGATTGCTTTCCAAGTGCCCTAGCATCTCCTACCCTATCCTGGACTGTGTGCATTCAAGCACAGGCACACGGAGGGGGATGTGCTCTGGGCTGGACTCTGCTGCTAATATCCCTTTGTCAGAGGCCATTTTGAAAGCCTCCTCCTGGGTGAATCCTGCCTGTGGCTTTAGTCACTCTCCTCAGCATCCCCACAGCTCTTTATTTGTGCCATTTTAATAATCTAGATTTTATCATAGTCAGTGGCCTCTGTGATTCTGATTCTAGACCAGGGGTTGGCAACTTTCTCTGTAAAGGGCTAGAGGGTAAACACTTTAAGTCTGTGGGCCATTTGGTCTCCGTTGTAACTGCTCAGCTTTGCAGTTGCTGGTGCAGAAGCGGCCATAGACATGTCCACAAATAGGGTGGCTGTGTTCCAATAAAACTTTATTCACAAAAACAGGCAGTGGGCCGTGGTGCCCAGGCTGTAGTTGGCTGACCTCTGCTTTAGAACTCCTTGAAGACAAAGATTCCTTTGTTCATATACAACCACAAGCACTCTTCCCACCCCCAGTACCCACATTGCGTTGACTCTATTTATACTTTGTGCTTAATAGGAATTCAGTGTTAATTCAATGAATGAATACATGAATGAGTGAGTTTGCAAGTGAAACCATTACAGAACTGGTTAGATTTCAGTTCAGATCCTCACCTGGAAGCAATATGATATCATTGAGTCGAAGCTCATTGGGGGGAATTTGAAGGCCCGGTTTAAACACCAATTCTGCTACTTTCTAGCTTTGAAAACTTAGGCATGTAAATTATTCTTTCTCAGTCTTAGTTCTCAGCTTGCCCATATGAGATATAGGGCGATAACTACGTCAAAGTGTTCTTGTGGGATAAATAGAGAATGAATGAAAAGCTGGGGGCCCAGTGCTGGGCACACAATAAGCGCAGAAGCACGGTGGCAGTTGCTCCTGGAAGAAAGTAGATTTACTGCTGGAAGCCACTTTGTGCTCAGGGTCAGCTTCCAGATTGGGCCTCAGCATCCTCCTCTGACACATGGAGAGGAGATTGTGAGAATAAGTGGAAAGATACCCCTCAGTGGGTCAGGTAGACCCAGGCATTTTTTTTTTTTTTTTTTTTTTTTTTTTT
>NW_006785433.1:1572718-1574100 GCF_000442215.2 Lipotes vexillifer | reverse complement strand
CCCCCACGTGGGGTTTGTGACCCCCATTTTTTTTTTTTTTTTTTTTTTTTTTTTTCTGGTGTTCCTTATTTCTTCTTGTGGATTCAAGTTAATGCCCATTGTCCTTTCATTTCAGGACCCAGGCAGTTTTGCAGAAGTCTCCCATGTGGCTCTCCAGAAGCATCCCAAACTCACTGTCCGAAACAGACCTCATTCTCTACCTGCCACCTTCCAAGCCGCTGTTCCTTCTCCATCTCTCCCGATCCCAAGTCAGAAATCTGAAGGTCTTCTGCGGGTGAGGCTGGCTTCCTCCTACCCCAAGACCAGCAACCACCAAAGCAGCCACCATCCCCTCCTCCCCATGCCCCTGCCTCGTCACGGTCTTACATCTTGCAGTTGCAGTAGCTGCTTTCAGTGGCTCCCAACTCCATCCATTCAACCACTATGCTATTAGGTCTATGCCTCAAAATACACATCTGGCCCTGTCCTGCTCAGCTTCTAAAATCTTCAATGCCTCCCCCTTCATAGTAGGCCAAAGTCCAGTTCCTTAGCCAGAACTGTTCTCCACTGGTCTCTGTCGGTCTCTCTAGCCTCATTCCTTAGCATCCTTTGCTTGCCACCTGTGCATTCTCCTCTCTTGCATTTTTTATGTAGTTACCTTCTCCCTCCTCCTCACACCCCAGAATTCCCATCCTCTCCAGGATGTCACAAATCAGTCGTTAAATAGCATCTTGTGGCCCTGGAGTTTTTAAACACAGTTTTTAAAGGTATTTCACTCACTTCTAGTTTGGAACTTAGCTCTGGGAAAATCTGTGCCAATGGTATATTAAAAAAATTTTTTTTTTCAACTAAAAGGGAACTTATATATCAGGTGCTTTCTGTCTAGGAGCTTCCCTGTAACATCCAGAAAAGAAATGTGCTGGCATTGGGCTTATGGATCAACTCTCTAACAGTAAACTGAGGCTTCCAGTCCAGTAGAATAATGGTGTGGCCAGTGTGGATGCCATTTGACTAAATTGCTCCTCCAGAGTTCCTCTGGAGTCACAGAGCAGAGGTCTCCTCCCGGCAGCAGAACCTTCAGTAGAACCTGTCACTGTGACCACTCATTAATCCAACATGACCAGCAGCTGGTACTTGGCTTCCTACAGCTTCAAAGCCTGGCAAGTTTGGAATGAAGGATGAGGCCTCCAGGCTACAGGAATTGGAAGCGTGAAAAATCACATGGGTGTTCTCCTTGCCCTCCTGCTGATGGGTGATAGCAAGTCTCCTTGTCCTTGGAAAGGGCTCCAAGTGCAGACACCTAGGGCCAGTTCAAATTGGTCCTCTCTGGGGGCTTCCCTGGTGGCGCAGTGGTTGAGAGTCCGCCTGCCGATGCAGGGGACACGGGTTCGGGCCCCGGTCTG
>NW_006785433.1:1517555-1572262 GCF_000442215.2 Lipotes vexillifer | reverse complement strand
AAAAAATATATATATATATATATATAAACCTCAACCCCATCTCTGGTCTCACCTGTTGTCCACTCAGGGCTTATTGAAATCCTTCTGCCTCTCTTGCTCCCTTGAGAACAGGGAACCAGGACACAGTACCCCACACAGTGTTGATGGGACTTTCATCCCCACATGTTTGCACACCAGAGTTAGGTAGTCTGATGGCCTTTCCAGAGCCACAAATAATTTTTTTCTTTTAAGGAGCAGTGTATAAAGGCATAATTCTTCTCAGACATTAGCCGGGCTGAAAACTTGGGTGAATGCAATGAGATGTTTTTCTTACAAATAAGAAAAAGACATTTGCTTTTGCTTAAAATCTGCTCTTACTAATCTCTTTGATGTAAAATTCCCTTTTGGTTCAGAAGTAGTGAAGTGTAATGGACAGAGAATGACATGGAAGAATTTCCCTTAATCAGCTCATCTCTATTGTATAAAATGCTACTTTTTGATTCTAACTCACCTATACCCTACAGCTGTTAGGAAAAACATTGCTGGGTTGAATTTCTACAGTGCTTTGAATTGTTAGTAAGAAAGAACTGTGAGAGGCATATCTTGGTTTTAGAAACTTGAAATATTGAAACCTCAACTTATTAAACAAACAAACGGATGGATTTAGGCATGGTAAAATAATCTACAACACTGAAAAGATGAATATCATGATGCATTTAAAATGTGATTAGATTTATGAGGTTTAGCTTAACATTTTAAGTAAACCTTCTATGGCATAAAGCAGTTATAGGACTTTTCAATATTGTGCTGATTAGAATTAGGCTTGGGTTTAAGGAAGGTAGAAGTTTGTTTTTCTCTCATGTAAAAGTTTAGGTGGGTGGTCTGGGGTTGATGTCACCTCCCTAGTATAAGAGATCCAGACTTATTCATTTATTCATTCATTTAATCAGTCAGTCAGTCAGCAAATATTTGTTTAGCACCAGTTAGGCACTGGCATTATAGAAGTAGGGGAAGGAAAAAAGAGGACAAACAAAAATCTCTGCCATCATGGACTTTACATTCTGTTGTTCTACTAGGCATGGCCTTGACCTCATGGTCCGAGATGGCAACTTCTCTGCATTCTGGGCAGCAGGCTGGAGGAAGGAATGAAGAAGGCAGGGTGCACCTATATTATCTCTTTGGAGAGCTTCTTAGAAGCCACAGGACTCTTTTCCCTCCGTTCCATGCAGTGATTAGTCAGGCAGTCCCACCTAGCTGCAAGGGAAGCGGAAAATGTAGTCTTAATTCCAGGTGACCACCACGCGCCCAGCTTAAAGTCTATTATTTAGGAAGATGGCAAGATGAATAACGGCGGGGGGGCAGGGGACTATAGGTATCTCCCACAAACAAAACTTGTAATTAAAAAAATACATTTTACTTAATTTGACATATTCAAAATATTATTTTTCCAACATGCAACAAATGTAAACATTACTATTTCCCATTCTTTTGTTTTGTCGCTAAGTCTGTTAGTCTATTTCTATTAGAAATCCAGGGTCTATTTTATACTTGCATCACTTACATTCTCTCATTCACTCACCTCACATTTCAATTCAGATCAGTGCATTACAAGCACTCAGCAGCCACACTGGACAATGCGGCCCTGGAGCCTGGCGACCTGAAGTGTGGTCCATGGGCCAGCAGCAGATGGGCAACACCGGGAAGCTTGTTAGAAATGCAGACTCTCAGGCCCCACCCCAGACCTACTAAATTAGAATCTAAGACCTGCCAGGTGATTGGTGTGCATATCAAAGTATGACAGGCACTGTTCTATAATGCTTCTTCAGAGGACAGTTTCCATTAGAACCTAATAAAAAGTCTAGGGAAAAGAGAAGCTACCCCCAGTGAACTCTCTGGAATCAAGTGTGGAAACTTGTCAGACACCATCTTTCCTTTTCTTGATCCCATTAGACTTTAATTAGACCTTCCAAGAAGGGGCAATTTTAAAGATGTTACGTTTAAATAAATCAATTAATTTTGGTTAATTGACCAAGGGAGAGACTTTAAACACCAAACAACATAGAATTGTTGGGTTGTGAGTGCATTTAATTTTCAAGGCTGTCCTCCAATGCCACGAGCACAGCTTTAAAATATATCAGGTTTCTCTTAAACTTGTTGCCTGATTTTTTTTTTACAGCTTTGTTGAGATACAATTCACATGCCATACAATTCACTGATTTCAATTGCCCAATTCAAGGTTTTTTGTATATTCACAGAGTTGTGCAACCATCACCAAAGTCAACTTCAGAACATTTTCATCACCCTTAAAAGAAATCCTATACCTCTTGGCAGTTACTCCCCATTTCCTGCTAGCCCTGGGCAACCAGTAGTTCAGTTTATATCACGATAGATCTGGCCAGTCTGAACATTTCATATAAAGGGAGGATGCCATCTATGGTCTTTGGTGACTAGCTTCTTTCACTTAGCCTAATGTTTTCAAGGTTCATCTGTATTGTAGATGTATTGGTACTTTATTCCTTTTTATGGCTGAATAATATTCCATGGTATGGATATATCACCTTTTGTTTATCCATTCACAAATTTGTAAAGCGTTACTACAAAAGCCAGTGAGAAGGGGGAAAACAGTAAGTAGGAACTCAAGGAAATAACAGCTCCTGCGAGGTTCAGAGTCACAGAGAATCAGAATGAAAAAGAACCTTAAAAATCACTCAGTCCTTTTTTTTCCATGTGGAAAACCCCAGACCCAGGGTAGGAAAGCCATCTTCCCAGGGTCCTTCAGCATCATGGTTTGAGCTGGGATGAGGCCCAGCTTGTCCTGACTCTTAAGTCCTGTGCTGTTCCCTGCTGCCACCCACATCCAGGGCCTCAGGGCTCCTCTCCAAGGTGGAAACGGTAATCCCTGGTGACAGCAGGGAGAGGCACAAGTTTTTTTTTATCTCAGTCTTGGTCTCAATTTTAGAGAATCATTCTGAGTTCAGAGCCTCAAGGTGGGTTTAGAGTTACTTCTGGAGAACTCTCTAGAAGCACCGGTAGTAGGAAGTTTGATTCTGGACCTCTCTCCCCTGCGCCTTCAGCCACGTCTCTTATCATCAGAAAGAATGTATGAAAAACTCAGGAATCGAGTACATCACAGCTGGGATGGACCTCACGCCATTGGCTCAGGCATGAGCCTGTGGTGCGGGGGGGTGGAAGTCTGTTCCCTTTCAGCCTCCGTCGGGGGGGGGTGGGGTGGGGGTGGGGCAGGGCCCTGGCTTTCACCTATTTTGGGATTCTTCTAAATTGGGAAGACAGTTTGCATACCGGGT
Organism: Lipotes vexillifer; assembly: GCF_000442215.2. Taxonomy (NCBI): domain Eukaryota; kingdom Metazoa; phylum Chordata; class Mammalia; order Artiodactyla; family Lipotidae; genus Lipotes; species Lipotes vexillifer. Next base: position 1,568,978 of record NW_006785433.1, on the reverse strand, counting down.
AGTCAAAAACAACAGGTGTCCACGACAGTTATAAATCTAGTGTTCTCAAGCGAGGAATAAACGGGAAGCCCTGTCCCAGCAAACAGTGCCAGTCTTGGGCACTGACTCAGGGGGCAGCAGGTAGGTATTTGAAAAAAGACTGAGAAACTTGCCGAGAGACTGTGTCCCCTTCTGACTGCCTCTCAGAGAAACAGAGGCAAGTTGAGTGGAGGACCAGGGTCCAATGGAGGATGAGCCCGTGACGGGCCGAGGTTCAAGTTCATGTGAGAAACAGCGGAAGTAACAGGGGCCATTTAACCCTGAGAAGAGCCAGGCTGTGGAGAGCTTGGAGAGTGCATTCTCCTGTCTGCGAATATTGGAGCTGTCAAGGGGGTGAGGTAGCCCGGGGGGCAAGGCTAGAATTGAGAAGCGGGAAATTATAAGGAGGCAGATTTCAGCTTGATGTGAAGATGTTTCTAGCAACCAGAGGTGACCACCAAGTAACTAGAGTGATTCCTAAGGTGGGGACCTGTCCTCCCCTGGAAGTCTTCAAGCGAGGACATGGGAGGTCAGCTGGTTAGCCTCTAAGACTGTACTGTCCAACACAGGAGCCACTAGCCACATGTGGCTTTTGAGCACATATAGAAATGATGATCTTTTGGATATATTGGCCCAGCCCAGAAAGCTGCCCCCTGCAGGCATGGGTTCTTCTCCCAAACTTACCCATGAGATGAAACCTCCTCCTCTGGGGAGAAGGGAGGTGAGGGTGTGTTTCTCCCGTTGCTAGGAATGCCCAGTCAGGGGGTGTGTGGGGATAGAGGTTAGGTTCACCTGGGCTTACACCTCCAGTGTAAGCCAGTGTCCGGCGTGCTGAGATGGAGAGAGACAGGGGGTTACGGATTAGACACCTGGTGGACCAACCTGTGTAAGCTGCGTCTCCCCACCGGTGCTAGCAATGCCCACATGGGCACGAACCGTGACCGTGCATGGAAAGACACATCGCCCTGCTGAGTGCATGCTCCGTGCTCAGCGCAGAGCAGCTATTGTCTGAGTCCTTGATCCCACACTCGGTGTATCTCCTATGACATCAAGCACTGGTTTTCGGGGCTGGGATTTTGTCTGTCTCTTACCAACTGGTGTTTTGTCTGAATTCTAGAATTGTGGGATTTCAGAGCCGTTAGAGCTCCCAGATACCATCTGGGCGTGTTGCAGATGAGGTAAGTGGTCTGTAAGAGGGGAAATGAGGTGGCAGCGAGGAAGAGGGCTGTGTGGGTGTTGTCCGGGACACGCGTAGCTTCTCCACCCCACCCCCACCCTGTCACCAGCGCTTCCTAGACCTAGTAATTCAGGAAGGCAGTCTGTCTGACCAAACGGCAGGAAGTCCACGGCCCACTCCCATCCCGCTGGGGGCTGGTTCTATTCTTGGGCCATCAGAGGCCACACGCCCTTCGGGCATGTGATACGAGCCCAGACTGCTCACTTTAGTTCTAGGATCTGCCACATTCAGTCTCTGTCTTAGTTGTTTATGTTTTCCTTGCATTTTATATCTCCATGACAACCACAGGTCCTCTCAGGTTCTAACGGAGATCTTCCTGACCCAGCATCTGGGTAGAAATAAGGAGATGTTTTTGCGATTTGTGTTTTTCATACTTTTTCCCATTTACTTTATTGTTCATTAAGTGCAACATATTAAGCTTAATATATTAATGCAAATCTATTTCAAACTCCAAGTATGTGATAAGAAAAGAACTTATTTTTCTGAAAATACCTTTAAAAACAAATCATCCGGGACTTCCCTGGTGGCACAGTGGTTAAGAATCCGCCTGCCAATGCAGGGGACATGGGTTCGAGCCCTGGTCCGGGAAGATCCCACATCCCGCGGAGCAAGTAAGGCCGTGCACCACAACTACTGAGGCTGCGCTCTAGAGCCCGCTCGCCACAACTACTGAGCCCACGTGCCGCAACTACTGAAGCCCGCAGGCCTAAAAGCCCGAGCTCTGCAACAAGAGAAACCACTGCGATGAGAAGCCCGCGCACCGCAAGGAAGAGTAGCCCCCGCTCGATGCAACTAGAGGAAGCCCACGTGCAGCAACGAAGACCCAATGCAACCCAATAAATAAATAAATAAATACAAATTAAAAAAATAAATAAATCAAACCAAGTCAAATCCAATCCATTCCTCCTAAAATAAAAAAAAAAAGCGCAAATCATCCGTGATGTAGTCAATGGAGTATATATTACAAAGTCAATTTTTACCATAACATAAATTTATTTGAGCCCAGGTTTCACTAGCTGTGAACCAGAAGTGTGATATACTTACTTGATTGGATCCACGTCTCTGTATATTGGCATTTCTCTCATATCCTTTTTGTATATGCAAAATGCATTCTAATCACTGATTCTAGATAAATCTGTTTCTTGGAGAGTAATAGACATGACAAGAAGATGGTTTTCATATGAAGAGAAGCACAGGCAGATGAGGCTGAGTTTGCTCCGAGTTCATGTTCACAGCACAGCTGAGGAGCAGCTTCAGAGCTGGAGCCAGATTCCTGAGTTCTTGCCTCAGCTGTGCTGCCGTTGAGCTGGAGATCTCAGTCAAGGCCCTCCCTCCTAGCTACCCTTCTCCAACCTTAGGGATCAGCTGAGCTGAGGGAGCCACGCCACTAACGCTGGCCCTGAGATTACAGGATGGGCTCTGGCCCAGGTGCCCGGTGCTGTGGTGAGTTGCCTGGGAGGCTCAGACCACAGCGTCGGCGCGGGTCACCCTCATCATGTGCGGGCAGTGTGCTATTAAACAGGCCTCCCGCTGCTGACTGTCCCAACCTCTGTGCTATAGTGCAGTTGGGTGAGATCTCTCCCAGATGGTGAGCTTCCGACACTTTTTAGCAGGGAAAAAATTCGAATCGAATCACTCCAGGCTGGCCTTGCACATTGTCTTATTTGCTGATGAAACAGCCTTTCTTGGGCATAACCTTTTGAAACTTACCTCTTCAGAGGAGGCTCATCTTAAGGGGATAAGCTTTAGCATTGAAAATTCTCTTTCCATCTTTGGTTGGCTGTTTATTCTCCTTTATTCCAGGCCCTAAACTTCAGCCCTATTTGTGCTGTCTGAGTATTTGTGTTAAACAGTCAGCCTGGACTTCATCAGAATGACAGCATTTTAGGGAACCCAGTTGTAGGGCTAGTGTCTGGGATTTCAAAGAGCGGACGCTTTAAGCCTCTGACCTGTGCTCCAGAAGGGTAAAGGTTGGCACTAAAAGCTGCCATCTTTACGGGGGATATTAAGCAAATGGGACTTTCTCCTTAAGCAGCCAAAGGGGCCGGCAGCTCCAATTCAATTCAGAGAGAACTCAGGGCCCACCGGAGGCCCAGAGCTGCATTCACCATGGCGAGTCTCCTGCTTTCTGCTGAGTATCCACGTGCTCCTAGGAGAGTATTTCTTGAGCACTTACCGTCTGCCCAGCTCTGTGCTGAGTGCTATGGAGGGGGAGACCTAACACGAGTGTTACCACGTGAGTGCTGGTGGCTCCTTCCCAGCTTTCTCCAGAGGGTTCGGGCAGCCGGCTCTGACCTGTCCACCGGCAGAAGGGGGCTGGCCTTTGTGTTGCAACCACAATCCCGGTATCTGAAGCACCTGGACGAAGCTGATGTCTTACCTTTAGTCCGCCAGTTCCCCTCTAGGGCCAGAACTTTATCCAAAACTCCACTCTTCTGAGCTGGGGCTCAGGCAGCTGGCTAATCTCTCGACACCTTCTCGGATGCTCTCTGTGTCTTCAGCTGGGGTTCTGCTCCAGTGTGGATCGTCACCTGCTCTCACCATGCAGCGCAGCTTAGATGCTGGGTATTGCCACTGTCCCATTGGCCCTGCAAACAGGCGAGACGGAAGCAGACTCCTCAACCCGCTTCCATTTGTGTGACCCTCTCTGACAGGGAAGGGCTCCTCCTCTACTCAGCGCCCAGCTAGAAACCTGACCATCAGCTTAGATCCTTCCCTCCCCATCCCATCATCCAATTAAAGTTGATTCTCGCTCTCTCAAGGCTATTGATTTCTCTCCGTTCCCACCGTTAACAGCCTTGGTTGAACCACCTGTGTCTGTCTCGCTCGCCATTGCAGCTTCAGCTCCCGGCACAGGACCTGTCAAGTGGTTGCTCACAATATTTGTTGAATCAATGAGTGAAAGTGAGTGAACCAGTATAGACCATCCATGGTGATCTGTCTAGTCTCATCTCTCCCCTCACCCCTGGCACCCGTCCTGAACTCCTTTTGGTTCCCTGCCCATCCACCTCTTCCGGAAGCCTTCTCTTATCCTCCCGTGTGAATGAGTTGACTTCTCTGTGCCTCAGAGCACCGCACACCCAGCCCATTCCTATAGAGCGTGTATCCCACGGCACTGGCATCGCCTGTTTGTGTATCAGTTGTTCTCACTTGACACTTAGTTCCGTGAAGCAGCCATCTGTGTTTTACTAGTCATTGCTTTCCCAGCACTCAGCACACGGGAGGTGCTCCTCACATATTTCTTGACTAAATGAAGATCTAGAAATTCCTGCTTCCCCACCTAACCCCTTGCCACTCTCGTGTCTCCCCCTCACCCCGTCCATCTGGGGTTTGGCACTGGTCACTCTGATGTGCGTTCAAGAACCTCGGGACCAGCTCCACTGCAAGTTTGTATCCGGGCACTCGCATCAGCCATCCTGGTTCTTGCCCTGTATTGGGGTGCTTTGTTCAGTGTCCTGACCTGCACAGTCAGACGTGCTTTGCTGGTTCTGACCTCCCAGAGTCTATCCAGAGCTCGTGCCCCGTTCTGGCGTTTTCTGACCTGGTCTCCTATGGTGTTTTGTGCTAGGCTGACCCCGTCACTGGGCTGTGAATCCCCAGGCAGGGGTGACATCTAAGTCCTATCTGGGTGGGACCAGATAGGTGGGACCACCCTCCCCCATCCCCACAGCGCCCAGAACAAGGGCTTGTTGGTGCATAGTAGGTTCCCAGGAAAGGGCAGATGCTTCCCTTGGATTGATCAGAAGCTGGAGGGACTCAAGGAGGAGCAGGGCTCTGGGAGTTAGGATGACTGGAGGGAAGCTCCTAAGGTGAGGGAGGGCGAGGGGAAAAGGGGAGATATTTGTCACCAAGAGTGTGAGTGGAAGAGGACATGTCTTGGCAGGAACAGCAGGGAAGCAAGAGGTGGAAGGAGGGAGGGAGGGAGGTGCAGAGCAGAGTTGCCGGCCTCAATGCCCTGTTAGACATGCCCCAGGCACCCGGGGGGCAGCCAGCTGGCTGGGCCCCGTGCCCACACAGCTGTGACCATGGGAGCTGTCTACACGTGCCTGTCCTCGGCCACAGGGACCCTTGCTCTCCCCATGTGATGGAAAGGGCCTCACACCCCTTTTATTGAGATAGGAATCAAGTCAGCAAAGTGCTTTATGTCTCCTCTAGAAAGGATGTGAAGCAAAGGTTAGTTATCTTCACTGCTACCACCATCGCCATCCCCTCACTATTTCTCACATCTGTTTCCCTGGGTGTTCACCTTTATTATCTCATTTCGATCATCACAACTGCCATTATTTACACTTCATAGTTGAAGACACAGAAGTTCAGAGAGGTTGAAGGGCTAACCCAAGGTCACACAGCTAGCCTTGCGGGGTGGTGATGTGGACTGAGATACCTGCTCTGGAAATCCTCTTAGAAAGTGCGGGCTGGGGCACAGCCCAAGTCTGTGTGTGTGTGCACGTGTAAGTGTGCCTGTCCCGATTTTCTCCATGTGCACCTGTGTCTGTCCAGGGGTGCGTGTACGGTTCAGGGTGTACCTTTGCAGGTGTTTATGTGTGGAACCGCACAGGGGCCAGCCTCGGGGTCGCGGGTGCGTGTGAACGTGGCCTGGGCTCATACACGCGCATGCACGCAGGCACTCACCCCCTTCTCAGATGTCTTGGCTGAGGGTTTGACAACTGAAACCCAGCTGCGTTCTGGCCGGGGAAACATCCGCTGTGGAAACCTAGGAGGAGCTGACAGTCCCTAAAGAGGGGCTCCACATGCTGCCAGCAAGCGCTCCTGGCCCGCTGCCTAATTCCCTGCAAATGCTCTTTAAATCTGTTTCTAATTTGGACTCTGCCTTCCCCTGTCCCCACCCAGCCCTCCCCACTCTCCCAACTTGCCTCAAACCAGTCGAATTATGCTGAATGATGGCTGTGGAGGGGGGAGAGTGCTAAAGGTCGCCAGTGGGCTGTTGGAGGGTGTAATAATGTCATATTTTAATTTACTCAGGGAATGGTGAGGGGATCAAAACCAATAAATTTGGGCTGTACTCGCAACTCCAGCCAACGGTAACTCCTGCAGGTCATGCCGCTTCCAGGGAAGAAATCACTAACTGTCACATCCCACCGTCCACTGTGCTGGAGAAAACCCATGTGTGTATGTACAGATGCAAAACACAACATTTTCTGTTTGCAAGGGGACTTGGATTTGGGGATTTGCAGCATCAGCAAGAATCTCTCCAGTTGTCGGAGTATCACCCAGATGGTCTGGGTATTAAGATTCTAAAAATATGTCTTCCGTGTGTTTTGCAGTCCTGTGAAATATTCAACACCAGGATGACCCAGATCCATGGGAAAGTGTATACAAAGCACAGCAAGAAGAGTCAGGAGCAGAGTTGTATGTATACATTGATGGCAGCTCTGAAAGCTTATTTACATGCGAGAAAGGTGGGGAGGGGGCTGCTGGGAGACATCTGCTGGAACTGTGTTTGTGTTGAGAGGTTGGGGATATCATTTGAAGTGCAGTTGTCTTAATCATTAATATGGACTTAAAGCATGAATTCTTTTGGAAGGCAGAGGGTTTGCTCTACTTGACCCCTTATGCCCCCTTGCGGAACAATGGAGTCCAGAGATCTGGAGGTCTAGAGATGATTCTCACCTGTGCTGTGTGGCCAGGTAGCTGGGGAAGAAGCCAGGAGCGAGAGGAAGCCATGGGTTGTCGGGTATCTGGAGGCCTTCGCTAGAGAGGCTGTGGTCATGGTGATCTGGTGAGAGCCCCGCCTCTTCCCTCCAGCATCCTGAGAGTCTGCAACTGGCGTGTGCTCCAGGGGCTGCTGAGGGGGCCTGGTGTGCTGCCCATCCCTCAGCTGGCTCTGCAACTGCGGGAAGGTAGAATTTTCAGTCCTGGGGGCCACCGCTGGGAAGCCGTGAGGCTGTCAAGACTCTGGAGCACACGCTGCTCCATCTGGCTGGGAAGGAAGTGGGAGGGGGAGAAGCTGCTCTGGGCTGAACGACACCCTGAGGACTTGTGCTCCCCTTTCCCCGCCACACACCAGACAGAGGCCACCAGGATGCCTTGGGAAGAAAGAAGAGGATGGGGCCCACACGTCTGCCGTGCCCAGGGCCTGTCTCTAATTTCATCCCTCGAGGCACTTCCCTTTCATATCTTTTTCCTTTTTAAATGGTTGCCATTTATTTAGCTGTCTGTGATGCTTAAGACTTTGCATATGTCAAAAGCCTCATTTAATCCTCAGAACACACCTGCAAGGTAAGTGTGGCAGAGATGGCTAACCTTCGACCAGAAGTCCCTACTTCCCTTTCTTTAGGGTTGAGCTCTTGCTGGAAAGTAGCTGCTCATTCATGGACCACACTTTCCAGCCCCCTTTACAGCTAGTTGCAGCCAGAGGACTGGGTTCTGACCAATGGTTTGTGAGCAGAAGTGAGTTGCTCCACTACAGAGCCTCGCCCATAAAAACCTCCCAGGAAGCCCTCTCTAAACTTTACCCCCTTCTGCCTGGATGGAATAGGGGCAACCCCCGGGATGACCTTGGAAGCCACAGATTTAAAATGACAGAACATCTGTCAGCCTGGGGGTCTGAGTGCCTGTGTGAAGAAAGACTGCTGAGCCAGTGTGTTCCCTGCCCAGTCCTGAGCAAGATGTAAACTTGTATCCTATTGTTTCCAAGCCATTATACTATTGGGGGTCTGTTTGTTATAGCAGCGAACCCACCCTAAGTAATTAATTAGGAATTCTTACTTCCATTTTACAGATGAAACTGAGACTCAAGAGAGGAAAATAAATTGCCCAAGGTCACATATTCAGTACTAGCAGGGTCACGATGCAAGTCTAGGCCTCTCTGGTTTCAGGCTCTAATCTTATGAGTTTCCCCAAGTATGTTCCATGGAACACTATTGACACAACAATGACACCCCAAAACTTCTGTGCTTGAATAAGTTTGGGAAATGCCAACTTAAGCAAAGTCAACAGGCTTCTTTCTGCAGCTCTTTTAAGGATGTGTGCATGCTAATGACTTCTGAGATTCACCACCAAGGCATCTAGCAGGCAGGGAGCAGAGTTTTCCCAATGTTTGAGACCACAGGAAACTTTTCTCTACAGAGCGTCTTTGAGAAGAGCACACCAGGAGCACACTTTGGGAAAGGTTGAACTTCAGTATGCTGCCCATTATGGGTTGAATTGTGTCTCCCCACCAACCCCCCAAAAAGAAACACTGCAGTCTTAACACTCAATACCTCAGAAGGCGACCTTATTTGGAAATGGGGTCTTTGCAGATTTAACAAAGTTAAGGTGAGGTCTTTGGGTGGGCCCTAATTCAATATAACTGGTGTCCTTGTAAAAAGGGAAATTTGGACGCACACAGACAGGCACAGAGGGAAGAGGATATGAAGACACAGAGACATGCAAGGAGAATGCCATGTAAGGGCAGCGATGGGAAAGATGCATCTCTAAGCCAAGGAGCATGAAGGATTGCCAGCAGACACCAGGAGCTAGCAGAGACAGGAAGGATTCTCCTCTAGAGGTGTCAGAGGGAGCGTGGCCCTGCCCACACCTTCATCTCAGACTTCTAGACTCCAAAACTGACAGAGAATAAATTTCCACTGTTTTTAGGTGCCCCGTTTGTGGCACTTAGTCCTGGGAAATGAATACACTGCCTCGAGCTCCTTTCAAGACTGAAGTTTCTTGGCATTGGTACCTTACAGATAACCATCCACATGACTAACCAAGGTGGCTTCAGTTTACCAAAGCACAGATAGAGGAAAAGAGAGGCATCAACTTCGGTGCCAGACTCTGCATCCCCTTTTGACTTCCTGACCTCTCTGTGCATTTTGATCTTTTGTAAGGTGCGGATAGCAAGGCTCAAGCTCACTTCAGAGGCTAAGGGGAGGGTTAAATGAATTAACGTAGCTGAAATATCTAGACTAGTACCTGACAGAAAGCTAGTGCCCATTCCTTTAAAATTATCCAGGCAGGATGGCATGGTGACTGGGGCGGGGAGTAGGGGGTGGGGGCAGGCTGACCTGCGTTTGAATCCAAACTCTGCTCTTCACCAATGGTGTTACCTGGAGCAGTTTGCTAACCTTTCCAAGTCTCAATCTCCCCATCTCTACAATAGAGAAAAGTCATGCCTGTTGCTACCAGAGGGTCTTCAAAGAAAGTAAAATCACAACCCTCAGATAACAAATGAACACGTGTGAATGATTTTATTTAATCTATTGTTAATGAGTGAACTAGAGAGATGTTACAGTTGGTTCAAGGGAGAATCCTAAAAACAGACACGTGTAGATCAGAAATCTTGAAATGCATTTCCAAATGGACACAGTGAACTGGCTTTTGCACAGGGAATAGGGGCTGCCCAGCTCATTTGTGTGTCCACAGTCAAGAATCCCTGTGTGTCCTCAGTTCCCTACAACTTATAGGCCTGCAGAAAGAGCTCAGAGGCTGGAATCAGATAGCTAGGAAGGGTGTGTTCTAAACAATACGTACTTTTAGAGATACCCAGTAATAATTTTTGCTGATTCCAGATTTCCTTATGGTCTTGTCACCGAATTGGTCAACTGGACCCGCGTTGGGGTCCTAGCCCGGGCCGAGACCCCCTGTCCTGGCCAGGGAGGTTCTTTTTCCTATCATATTCATGTAGTCAGTAACAACGAAACCAGTGCTGAGACTGGAACAGCACAAGCTTTATTCAAGGGGCAAAGAATGGAGAATCGGAAATGTAAGTTCACAAAGCAACTTCTTAACCCAATTCTGGCGGAGACGCCAAATATATAGGACGGTCGAGGTAAAAGGGAGGGAATTAAAAAGAGTGGGAGGAATATTCATGAATTATCCGAGAACAGGGGTGTGGTTTGGACCCAGAACTGTTGCAGCTCTCCTTTTCAGTCCTTCTATGGGCTTTTCCTGTTGCTGTCATGGCAACTGTCAACTGTCATGGTGCTGGTGGGTGTGTCATTTGGTTGCTAATGTATTACAGTGAGCGTGTAATGAGGCTCAAGGTCTACTGGAAGTCAAATCCTCCACCATCTTGGGCCTAGTTGGTTTTGACCTGTTCTTGTTTTTTACTTCTTGCAACTTCCTTCTGAAACTTACATAAGAATAACTGGTTTCTATTTGAGGGAGGGTCAGGGGTATGATTCTGGGGCAACAGCCTCTCACATATTCATATGTACGGGATTAGAAAAAGATAGATGAATATGTGAAATAAGCAAGTTGCTGAATAAGGTACGATCCTATTTTCATAAAAACAAACAAGCTGTGTGTGTGTGTGTGTGTGTGTGTGTGTGTGCGCACGCGCGTGTATGCACACGAGTGGGTGTGTATATATAACACTGATTAAATTCATACTAGTGTCTGGGAGAATACACAGACTGCACACAATGCCCGCCTCTGGAGGGTAGGATCCAGACTGGGATGTGGATGGAGACTTCCATGGCTCACTTCCTAAACTTCTGTGTCGTTTGAATACAAACCAATACCTGCTTCACAGTGTACTGTGACTGAGAATTGTCTGAATGAGAAATATGTCTGTTGTGCTTGACGCAGTGTCTAGCTTTCAAAAAATGGTAGGTTTTGTGATTATTATTAATGTCCATTCGAAGAGCCCAGAGCCCCCAGACCTGTTCTCAGGAAGAAATGACCAAGAGGAACAACCACACTGCTGCCCAAGGGCCTCTCCCTCTGAGAGAAGCTAGTTTTGAAATCCTGGGCTTGTATTTGGGGACCCACCTGTGTGCCCCTCACCCCCCTGAGGGTTGGAGGGCACCTCCTTCCTGAGTTATGGCCTGGGGGTGGCTTCTGTCTGCTGTGTCTCCTCAGCCCTGCTGGCAGCCACATGCTCAGGCCCACCCCATGTTTAGCTGTGACAAGCTCCTGGGCCACAGGAGGAACGCCTGGCTGGGACAAACTCTAGACAGAAGGGCTGTCTGTACCCAGTGCCCACCTCCTGCCTAGGCTGGGGCCTTGGTTTCTGTATGAGTACAGTTAGCGCCCCCCCAGCCAGGGGAAGGGGGTGCTGGTCACAAAATGCAAAGAGACAAAATCGAGTTTTTGAGGATCTAATTTTAGCCTCTGACTCATCCCTAAAGGACAGCCTTAGTACCCGGGAGAGGACTTGGGAAGGGGTCAGAACACCTGACGCTGGTGCAGGTTTGGCCACTAACTGGCTTCATCACGACGGACTGAGTCTTAGTTTTCCCATCTGCCCAATGGGAATAAGACTAGTATTTAGCTCCAAGGGCTATTGTGAAGCTCAAATGAGGTGGTGTCTGTGAAGGTGCTTTGTGAGCTGTGACGTTCTATAGAGATTTAGTTTTGGTTGATGCAGTGAGGTACCGCGGGAAGCTAAATATGCTGTAATAATAGCAAATGTTGTATGGCACTTACCCCATGACAGGCCCTGTTGTAATTGCTTTACATCTATCTAGTCATTCAATATCCACAGCAGCCCCATGAGGAGTGTGCAATCATCCAATCCCCATTTGACAGATGAGAAAACCGAGGCAAAGAGAGATAAGTAGCTCCTCAAACCTTCCCATGACGACAGGCCACCTGGACAGAATCCTTCCTCAGGGAAGCATCTCATCACCAAACCCACACATGCAACTGGGTTTTCTTTTCTTTTCTTTTGTAGAATATTTCAACATATACAAAGTAAAAAGAATATCAGAAAAAAATCACATGAATTCTCATTACTCAGCTTTATTAATTACCAATTCATGGCCAGTTTGCTTCATCTTCATCCCCTCCTCTCCCTGATTTATTCGGAAACAAATCCCAGATATGTTGTGTATGTGTATTTCATTTTGTGTTTCCACAAGATAGAGATTCTTCCAAAAACCTTAGCCTTAAAACCATTGTCACCTAAATATTTTCAATAGTCGTATCATCAGCTACTCAGAAAATTTATTTGAATTAGGATACAAATAAGGTTCATATACTGTAATTGGGTGATATATCCCTCGAGATTTTTAAAATCTATATGTTTCCATCTCCATTTTTTTTCTTACATTTTGTTCGTTCATTATCATTGTTTGAAGAAACCAGGTCACTTGCCCTATAGAGTTCACCACAGTATGGATTTTGCTGAATGCACCCCTGTGGTTTGTTTATGGTTAAGGTCCTTCTGTCCCCTAGATTTTCTGTAAATTGGTTGTTTTGTCCAGAGGGCTGCCCAGATTCAGTTTCATGGGTTTTTGTTTTTTGTTTCTTGGTTTTTCCAGCAAGGGCACTTCATGAGTAGTATCTTTTTCCTCCTTCCAGCCCCCCAACTATTGGTCTCTCTTCTTCCCAGTATACGGGATGCCATCTTGAAAGAATGTGTCCTAGGAGTAGGGACACTGGGATCCAATGGGGGCAAAACTGAGAAGGAAATGGCTCAAGACAACATCTAGAAAACTCAAGGTCTTTACCTGTATCCACTGTTTAGTTAGAAGCTTCCCCTTCATTGTAATAGTAACTATCGCTTCTTGAGTGTTTACAGTACGCCAGGCACTGCTTTGATTGCTTTTAATGTAAAACCGACTTTATTCTTCTCAACAATGCTGTGCAGTCAGTACTAAAAGTATTATCACTTAGAAAAGGGGAACGAGGCCCAGAGAGATTAAATCACCTGCCCCAAATCTCACCAGAGAGAACAGTCCTGTCTCCAGGAGTGCTTGACTTAGGGACTTTCCAGGCCTGTATCATCAACGCATGGTGAAACGCTGCATTCTCACTCGTATTGACCCTTTGTGATCTCAAAATAGTGTGTCAACTACAAATTCTTCTTTCATCTTTTAGGGAGTTTGCCCCTGGGACAGCTGCTCACATCCAGATTCCTCGTCTCAAGGTCCCCTTATAGACATAAGAATTATGCTCTCTTGTTAGGCAGTACTTTGCAGGCTAGATTAGGGGACATGGCCCATCTGCCTGGAGCCCTTGCCTTTCTCTTGACGCTAGAGGACTACAGTGATGCTTTCCTATAAAGACAATCTGTTCGGCATTGGTATTTTTTTGACCACTTTACAAAATACCCACCCCTCACCCCACCTGATAAAACCAATTCGGTCTTAGTGTTGGAGCTCTTCCTACCTAGCCCTGGGGCTGTGCCTAAACTGCGAGTCGTTCTGTTTCACCTGCAGAACAGGGGTAATGATCTTTGTATCTTTCAGGGAGGCCTCTTGTTTAAGGCTCCTCACCAGAAAAGGGAACCAATAATATATCATGTGACAGCTTCAAGAACCAGACCTCAAAGTTCTGCTGGGAGCCAAACCTCTCTGTTCCAGAGACATGGATCGTGGGCCTTCGGCTGGGGTGGGGAGGGGGCCGTGGAGAGTGGCAGCAGCAGCAGGCAGGGGCAGGGCCAGCTACAGGATTTGCAGGGTTCATTGCGAAATCCAAAATGTGGGGTCACTTGTTCAAAAATTATCAAGAATTTCAAGACAGCGACAACAGAGCATTAAAGTAAACATGGGGCCCTTCCAAGTCTTCCTTCACTGGTACTTTGGGACCCATCCAAAACACTTTTATAAATGGCGTGATGTTTGTAAAATGAGACCAGCTAGGCTGGCTTGTATGTGTTAACTACTTTTCATTGTGCCTCAACTAACTCTGAACTGTGGAATATTCCGGACAGAGGTATGGTGGGAACAGACAGAGAGTATCCAGGGGTAAAGTCTTGGGTGTCTGGCAAAAATGGCCTAGCAGTGATTTCTGCCTCAGAGTGAGTGGGTGAGGGCAAGTAGAGTGTGAAAAAGTACACGTGTTGATTTAGTTATACATACAAACCATAGAAAGTAAAGCCCCACCTGAGGCAGCTTGGTCCATTCAAGATGCAGAGAAGGTTAGGTGAGAAAGCCTGGCACAGTGTTGGGTTAGAGAAGGTTGGGAAAGCGTGCCTTTGATTCTTTTTGAAAAACAGCAATGCAAGGAGAAACATTTCTAGATGTTTATGAATATGAAAGAAATCTGGAAATGTGAAATGACAGATGCCGATGAGGTTTCTTTGAGAAGAACCCACAGCGGAGTGGAAGCAGGGCACCAGCCTGCCACTTCCCTTGCAGAGGAGAAGTTGGCTACTCTATGGACGGGGCCGTACCCAGAAGCTGGAGGACAGGAATGTCTGGAGTTTGTGCATAAGGCAGTTTTCCCCCAGCCACCTCTACAGGATGACAAGACATTTCTCCCAGAAAACCTAGAGATAAGAATCCATACTGCACAACCCAGGGGCACCCTTCACCTTCTAGCCCAGCAGGGGGCTATCCTCCAGGGTGTCTTTCCCACGCCCTGCGATGGGACCAGTACCCCACAGGCTGTCTGGTGCGGCTCAGTGTCTCTCTCCTCCAAGGTGGAGGCGTTCTAGCAAACAGTGGCTTTCCCACTGGTGGTCAGTGCGGTCCCCCATCGGACACCATCTTGTCTTCCCTGCATGGCTAACCGACGAGGGACGACTTGTGTCCTTGTCTCTTTTCTGCTTCACCCTACAGCATGCCACTGAGTTCCTACTAGGGAATGAAACCAACTTGGAGTAAGATCACCCTGAGTCCAGCAAAACTTGGTCTTCCTGAAAAAGTACTTAATTTAGTTCTGATGCTCACTTAATCCTTTAGTCTGGCTACCCTTTTTCCTGGCCGAGTGGTAAGTTACTATGACTCTCATTGAAAGGCTGAGCATTGCAGCGATAAAGAGCATAGAACCTACACCCAGACTGCTGGAGGTCAAATCCCACCTCCACCAATAACAGCTGTGGAAACTTCAGCAAGTCAATGAAACTCTCTGTGCCTCAATTTCCTCATCTACAAAATGGGGATACTGTGGGTTGTAAGGAGAGTTATATGAGTTAATACAAGAGAAGTGCTGTCGTGGAATAAATGTTACTATTATTATTAAATGAGAAATATGATTAATTAAATAAAGATGTACAATCACTATTAAATAAAAAGATGACTTTACCGGTTTCTCGATGGCACCAGTAATTACATGGGGTAATTGTTTGGCCTGTGACTGAAATGCTGAGTATTACTACCTAAAAGCAGCTCCCTAGATTGGCTCAAAAGTCAGTATCCCTGTGTCCAGATGAGCACATTCTTTCTTGCTTCGAAAGAAAAATGAAAAGGAAAGAAGTGATTTCTTCTGTGGGGTTGGATGCTGTCCAGAACCGTATGGCCATACTTTAAACTGATGAATGGCTGAATTGCCGGCAGAGACCCTGACAGGCGGGGACTGCTGGGATGTTAAAATAAAATGATAGAAAATGAAGACAATTCAGCTGAGTTTCCACAGGGGCATTTGATCCGACCAGACTTCTTGCCAGAGCAAATGAGACCAGAGTGAGCTAACACCTGTAACAACATGGTTGTTGTCACTGCCTGAAGGGCAGCCACTGCGAGATGGAAAAGGAAATAAATAGTGGGGGGAGGGCAGACAAAGGAAAGATGCAGGCCTGGGGACCTGAGCGTTCATGCTGCTTTCGAAATGACAGTGGGGTTCTAAAAACTGAGCACCACTTAAAACAGGAAAAGAAGAAGTTTTCCAGCCTGTAAAGATGCTGCCTGGCCCGGGCCCTGGCCCCGGGTCATCCACGTCAGCGCTGTGTGTCACCTACTGGGTCCTCTGGGCTTGTCTCCCTGGGACAGGCTGCACTCTGCTCTCTTCCTGGAAGCTGAAACTCTGACACTGTAACTAACTACTACAGTTATGGGATTTTTTAAATATATTTTTATTATAAAAAATATGTGTTATTTAAAGAAAGCTTAGGAAATACAGAAAAGTAGAAACAAAAAGAATAAAATTTTCAAATCTCAGTACCTAGAGCCAACATTTGTTAAAAGTTCGGGGTTTTCATCCAGACTTAAAAAAAAAAGTCAGAGTGATATGATTAAAAATATATATAATAGTTTGATTATAGCCTACTTAATATTATTTCATAATCATTCTATATAGTATTATAAAATTTTATAGATATAATTGAATGAGTGTACAATATTCTGTCAAATAGATTCATTATAACAAGTTTTTTTTATAAAACGACATTTTGAATATTTCCTTTTTACTAGTATAAACAATAATATAATGAACATTTTTTAAATAACTGCTCTACTGAGATAAAATTCACCTACCATCAAATTTACTTTCTAAAGTATACAATTCAGTAGTTTTTAGTATATTCACAGTTATACAACTATCACTGCTATTTAATTCTAGAGCATTTTTATTAACCCCCAAATAAATCCTGTACCCAATCCTCCCAGCTTCTAGCCCCTGGCAACCACTAATCTACTTTCTATTTCTATGGATTTACTTATTCTGAACACTTCATGTAAATGGAATCATACAATGTATGGTCTTTTGTGTCTGGCTTCACTTAGCATATTTTCAAGGTTTATCCATGTTGTAGCATGTAGCAATACTACATTCCTTTTTATGGCCAAGTCATATTCTACTGTATAGATGTACCACATTTCGTTTATCCATTCATCAGCTGATGGACATTTTGGCTATTTCCACTATTTTTTGCTACTATGAATAACGTTGCTATGAACACTCACGTACACGTTTTTGTGTGGACATATGTTTTCAGTAATCTTGGAGGTACACCTAGGAGTGGAATTGCTGGGTCGTATGGTAACTCTGCTTCACTTTTTGAGCAACTGCCATTTTACATTCCCACCATCAATGTATGAGGTTCCCAGTTTCTTTATATCTTTGCAATCTCTTATTAATTTCTGTTTGTTTGCTTTTCACTAGCCATCCTGGTAAGTGTTAAGCCTCTTTTCATGTGCTAATTGGTCCTCTGTATATTTTCTTTGAAGAAATGTCTATTCAAATTCTTTGCCTCTTTTAAAATTGTGTAATTTTTATTATTAAACTTAAGAGTTGTTTTTATATTTTGGAAGAAATTTCTTATCAGATATATGCAGAAAATTCAAATATCGTCTCCTGTTCTGTGAGTTGTCTTTTCACTTTCTTGATAGTGTCCTTTGATGCACAAAAGTTTTAAATTTTGATGGAGCCCAATTTATCTGTTTTCTCCCTCTGGTTATTTATTCTTTTGGTATCATATCTAAGACTCCATTGCCTAGGCCAAAGCTGCAAAGATCTACACCTATTTTTTTCTTCTAAAACTTTTATAATTTATTTATTATAGGGAATTTGCTCATGAGATTATGGAGGCTGGAAAGTCCCAAGGCCTGCAGTCAGCAAGCTGGAAACCCACAGAACTGATGGGGTAGTTCCAGTCTGAGTCTGAAGGCCTAAGGACCAGGAGAGCTGGTGATGTGGGTTCCTTCCTGAAAGCTGGCAGGTTCCAAATCCAAGAAGAGCCAGTGCTTCAGTTCGAGTCCAAAGGTGAAAAAAGACAGATATCCCAGCTTAAGCAGTCAGGTGGGAGGAAATTCCCTCTTACCCAGTGGAGGTCAGCCTTTTCATTCTATTCAGACCTTCAAGCAGTTGGATGAGGGCCACCCACATTGGGGAGGGCATTCTGCTTCACTTGTCCCACCCATTCAAATGTGAATCTCATCCAAAAATACCCTCACAGAAACATCCAGGATAATGTCCGACCAAATATCTGGGCACCCTGTAGCATAGTCAAGTTCACAAGTAAAATGAACCATCACACCTAGAGTTGGTGAAGGCCTAGTGGTGACGTTTGAACTAAGAGTGGGAATATTGGGGGAAGAGATTTTGAGGTAGAGGGAATAAGTTCTGAAGTAAGAATAATCCATAATATTCCAGGAATTGTAGAAGGACCAGTGTGGTTGGAAGGAGTTGAGCAAGGAGGAAAGGAATCTGGAGACGGGGGCAGGGCTACATTGTGTGTGGTTTGTAGACTGCGATTAGAAGTTTAGATTTTATTCTAAGTAAAGTGGGAAGGTATTAGAGTGATACAAAAAAAAGATCAAGGAGCAGACAAGCCTCTCGGGCTGCTTCCCGAGGAGATGGGTTCAAGACGGCGGAGTAGAAGGACGTGCACTCACTCCCTCTTGCCAGAGCAATGGAATCACAACTAACTGCTGAACAAACATCGACAGAAAGACACTGGAACTCACCAAAAAAGATACCCCACATCCAAAGACAAAGGAGAAGCTGCAATGAGACAGTAGGAGGGGTGCAATCACAATAAATCAAACAAGACAAGGATATCCACTCTTGCCACTATTATTCAACATAGTTTTGGAAGCCCTAGCCACGGCAATCAGAGAAAAGAAATAAAAGGAATACAAATTGGAAAAGAAGTAAAACTGTCACTGTTTGCAGATGACATGTTACTATACATAGATAATCCTAAAGATGACACCAGAAAACTACTAGAGCTAATCAATGAATTTGGCAAAGTTGCAGGATACAAAATTAATGCACAGAAATCTCTTGCATTCCTATACACCAATAACGAAAGATCAGAAAGAGAAATTAAGGAAACAATCCCATTCACCATTGCAGAAAAAAGAATAAAATACCTAGGAATAAACCTACCTATGGAGATAAAAAAAACCCATACTCAGAAAACTATAAGACATTCATGAAAGAAATCAAAGATGACACAAACATGGAGAGATATACCATGTTCTTGGATTGGAAGAATCAATATTGTGAAAATGACTATATTACCCAAAGCAATCTACAGATTCAATGCAATCCCTATCAAATTACCAATGGCATTTTTTATGGAACTAGAACAAAAAAAATCTTAAAATTTGTATGGAGACACAGAAGACCCCGAATAGCCAAAGAAATCTTGAGGGAAAAAAATGGAGCTGGAGGAATCAGACTCCCTCACCTCATACTATACTACAAAGCTACAGTAATCAAGACAATATGGTACTGGCACAAAAACAGAAATATAGATCAACGGAACAGGATAGAAAGCCCAGCAATAAACCCATGCACCTATGGTCAACTAACCTATGATAAAGGAGGCAAGGATATACAATGGAGAAAAGACAGTTTCTTCAGTAAGTGGTGCTGGGAAGAAACTGGACAGTTTCTTCAGTAAGTGGTGCTGGGAAACTCAAAATGGATTCGAGACCTAAATGTAAGACTGGACACTATAAAGCTCTTTGAGGAAAATATAGGAAGAACACTCTTTGACATCAATCACAGAAAGATCCACCTCCTAGAGTAATGGAAATAAAACCGAAAATAAACAAATGGGACCTAATGAAACTTCAAAGCTTTTGCACAGCAAAGGAAACCATAAACAAGATGAAAAGACAACCCTCAGTATGGGAGAAAATATTTGCAAATGAATCAACGGACAAAGGATTAACCTCCAAAATATATAAACAGCTCATGCAGCTCAACATTTAAAAAAACAACCCAATCAAAAAATGGGCAGAAGACCTAAATAGACATTTCTCCAACGGAGACATACAGATGACCAAGAGGCACATGAAAAGCTGCTCAACATCACTAATTATTAGGGAAATGCAAATCAAAACTACAATGAGGTATCACCTCACACCAGTTAGAATGGGCATCATCAGAAAATCTACAAGCAACAAATGCTCGAGAGAGTGTGGAGAAAAGGGAACCCTCTTGCACTGTTGATGGGAATGTAAATTGATACAGCCACTAATTGATACAGTATGGAGGTTCCTTAAAAAACTAAAAATAGAATTACCATATGACCCAGCAATCCCACTACTGGGCATGTAGCCAGAGAAAACCATAATTCAAAAAGACACATGCACCCCAATGGCCATTGCAGCACTATTTACACTAACCAGTCATGAAGCAACCTAAATGCCCATTGACAGATAAATGGATAAAGAAGATGTGGTACATATATACAATGGAATACTACTCAGCCATAAAAGGGAACGAAATTGGGTCATTTGTAGAGACATGGATGGACCTAGAGACTGTCATACAGAGTGAAATGTCAGAAAGAGAAATACAAATATCATATATTAATGCATACATGTGGAATCTAGAAAAATGGTACAGATGAACTGGTTTGCAAGGCAGAAATAGAGACACAGATGTAGAGGACAAATGTATGCACAGCAAGGGGGGAAGCGGGGGAAGGGATGAATTGGGAGATTGGGATTGACATATATGCACTAATATGTATAAAATAGATAACTAATAAGAACCTGCTGTATAAAGAAAAATTAAATTAAAAAAAAAAAAAAAGATCAAGGAGATGAAATGAAAAGGGTGTGTGTGTGTGTATGTGTTTTTGTGCGTGTGTGTGTTGGGGCAGGGAGACCGATTGCAAGGTCAAGATGATGGCAGCTTGAATTAGGTTGGTGGCTGTAAAGGTGATGGTCAGAGGCTGGGTATATTTTGGAAGTAGAGCCTGAAGGACTTGTTAGTGGATTGCATGTGAGACGTGAAGATAATAGATGAATCAAATATTACTTCTAGATTTTGGCCTGAGTAACTAGATGGTTTGGTACCATTTATCAAGATGGGGGAATGTTTGCTGGGAGTTGGAGTGAGGAGTTGAGTTTTGGAGAAAATCAGAAGTTCTCTTTTGGCCTCATTAAGTTTGAGTTTGTTGCCTCTGACTAGAACTCAGGCCTTCTAACCAGGACAGGTGTTTTTCCTACAATGCCACACTATTCATCTGTTGACTGAAAAAAAGATGCACGACATGAGAGCTGTGGGTTAAGTTTTATTTGGGGCAAAATGAGGGCTATAGCCCGGGAGACAGCCTCTCAGATAGCTCTGAGGAACTGCTCCAAAGGGGTGGGGGTGGGATCAGTATATATGTGATTTTGGTGAAGGGGGAGACGTGCAATCAAGCACACATGTTGGCACAGGGTCACTGCTAATTTTGAGAAGCAGATGTTAATGATTTTAGTGCTTTTCTAGATAGGAGAAAATGCAAGAAATTGGGCTCATAAAATCTTCCCCTGAAAATATCTAACTATCTGAAGGCCTGCTCTGCCAGTTTTTCTCAGAGCACAGAGTGCCTCATTCCTGATCTCTGCCCTGAACTCCTTTCAGGGTGTGTTGAAGGTTAACACCTGCAGCGACTACATTCTTATAGAACCAGATGGCGAGCGACAATTTTTAGTCCGCATATCCATTCAAAATATATGTATTGAGCGCCTGTGTGCAAATTTCTGTTCTAGATGTTGAGGAAAGAGCCCTCAGCAAGTCAGACACAGCGGAACTAGCAGCTGTTTCTTGAGTCTCTGATGTGTGCTGGGCATTGTGCAGAATACAAAATGAATCAGACACATCTCCATCTCACCAAATGCTTTCAACTTAATTGGGTAGTTTAGGCAGAGAGACAAATAAATAACAGTTGAAAGCCATAAATACATTTATCGAGTACCTATTATATTCCAGGCACTCTGCTAGCCTTGCCACATGCTGGGAGTATAAAGATGAATTAAGATGCAGGCCTGTTCCCCAAAAACTTACACTCCAGTGGAAGAGACAGACACCTTCAAGTAGGGGAATGACTAAATGATTCTAATCCAATGTGGTCAATGACAGGGCACTGTGAACGCACCAATATGCTGAGCAGAGGCCATCATCCTGCATGAGGGTGGCCACCTAGAGGAGATAATAATTCAGGTGAGTCTTAAAGCATGAGTCAGACCAAGAAAGGTTGAAGGCATTCCCCGCTAAGGGACAGCACAAGAACAGAACAGCGAGCTGCCAGGGAGTTTTCAGCAGAGAAGTGAATGGCTGGGCTTGCATTTTGTAGCTTCATATATGTAGGTCAGTGGTGGTTGAAATGGGGGCGGGGGGAAGGGGAGGCAGGGAAGGACTGGAGGCAGCAGTGCCAGCCAGGAGGATGTGGCTAAGGATAACATCTAAGAGAGGAAAGATGGGAGCCAGAATGAGTGACAGGTGGTGTTCAGCATGGCGAGGGTTCTGCCCTCCTGCAGACCTGGAGAGTCAGCGCGGCTTTCACCAGTGAGGGGCACTGAGAAGGGCTGAAAGGAGGACTTGGGGGACTCAGCCCTAAAGTAGATCAAGAGGCTGGCAGAGAAGTTTCAAGTGGAGGTGATAACAACCAACAGGGACTTCCCTTCCCTGATTAGCATTTCACGACGTCATGTAATCCTCAGGGTGCTGTTAGGCACACACCCCATTTCAAACGCAAGGAAATGAAGGGTCAGAGAGGTTGAGTGACGGGCCTGAGGTCAGACACTGCACAGTGGTGGGGTTTTTATTTTGTCTCCCCTGCTGTAATGGGTCAGAACCGAGACAACACCACACTGAGAGAGATCCTTGGCTTTATACCCCAAGACCCCAAGGGGCAAGAATGAGCATGAGGCTGGGCAGAGCCTGCGGAGTTCCTGCCAGGCACTCACGCGTCTTCCAGCCCAGCGGTTCCGCCCTCACTCTCCAGAGACGTGTCTCTTGCCTTCTCTGACCCCGGCAGTCCTGACAGCCGTCAAGCTCATCACCTCTGAGATCAGAAAGACTGGGAAGTAGACATTAGTGGCTGTGAGCTGAGGAAACACACAGAAGAGCAATTAAAGTGGTGCATGGGGGTAAGCTTGCCTTTAATGGTTTGCAGCTGCAGAAAGCATTCGCCTCCCGCTTCGGGCTCTGCCCTGCTGCTGCGGCTGCCTGTCTGTATTTCGCATCCTGACCAATTAGATCCCCATGTGTGCTGCAGGCGTGAAAAAATAGAAAGTGAATAATCCTTCATTCTCTGCATAGCGAGCAGCTTTGATCCTCTGGCGTGGGGGCCCTGTTCCATCAGAAAGTGCACCTCTTCTCAGTTTTCTTTTTTTTTTTTTAACTCAGTTTCCTTGTTTCAAAATGACATTAACCTCCACCCAGAGACCTGTGAAATGACCACAATTCATCTTCAGACCCCTGTGATCAAAGCTGGGTTGGGGTTTTTCTTCATCTCTTTTTTAAACTCTTGCTACACAGCCCTTCTTTCCTCACATTGGTTTGCTGCCAATGTTTCCAGGCTGAAATCAAAAGGAATCATCTATTAATATCAGGCTCCTGCAACAAGGGCACCATTGTCTGCTTCATTGCAGAGTACCTATGGTCCTCTGGTGAGAGAGAGAGAGAGAGAGAGAGAGAGAGAGACGGTGTGTGTGTGTGTGTGTGTGTGTGTGTGTGTGTGTGTGTGTGTGTGTGTGTGTGTTCAGATAAGCAGTTTCAAAATGAGCAGGAAGAGAGGGAGTTAATCCTGGTTTATTTCAAATGTGAGATGAATCTCAGTGACTCTGGCTATAGATTCAAATACTGATCGCCTGTTCGACTTTGAAAGCATTAAGATCTCAGAAGCATATTTGGTAGGAGACCTATTTTAATGCTATAAATAACGTTGTGGTGAAGCTGCTTGTGGTGGTGTAGGGGTACGGGCAATAAAGGAGGTGGTGGTGAGGAGGAAGGGGAGCTGGAGGTGGTAGGGATGGTACTGGTGTTGGTGTGAAGAGATGCAGGTAGAGCAGGCGGAGGGTGTGCAGGAGCTGGGTGGTCATAGTGATGATGGTATCAAAGAAATGGAGGATGGAGTGGCTATAGAGGTAGTGAAGGGGAAAGTAGAGGAGATGGTTTGGTGGTGAAGGTGAGAGAGGTAATGGAGGGAGTGGAGGAGGAGGTGAAGGATACGGTCATGGTGGGAGTAGAGGCAGTGGTGGTGAAGGACATGGAGGAGGGGGTGCAGGATACGGTGATGGTGCTGCTGGTGGTGGAGGTGGTGGTGGTGATGGAGGTGGTGGTGGTGGAGGTGGTGATGGTTATGATGGTGGTGGTGGTGGTGGTGGAGGCGGTGATGGTTATGATGGTGGTAGTGTAGGTGGTGGTGGTGGTGATGGTTATGTTGGAGGTGGTGGTGATGGTGGTGGTGGAGGTGGTGATGGTGGTGGTGGAGGTGGTGGAGGTGGTGATGGTGGTGGTGGAGGTGGTGGAGGTGGTGATGGTGGTGGTGGAGGTGGTGGAGGTGGTGATGGTGGTGGTGGAGGTGGTGGAGGTGGTGATGGTGGTGGTGGAGGTGGTGGAGGTGGTGATGGTGGTGGTGGAGGTGGTGGAGGTGGTGATGGTGGTGGTGGAGGTGGTGGAGGTGGTGATGGTGGTGGTGGAGGTGGTGGAGGTGGTGATGGTGGTGGTGGAGGTGGTGGAGGTGGTGATGGTGGTGGTGGAGGTGGTGGAGGTGGTGATGGTGGTGGTGGAGGTGGTGGAGGTGGTGATGGTGGTGGTGGAGGTGGTGGAGGTGGTGATGGTGATGATGGTGGTGATGGTGGTGGTAGTGGAGGTGGTGGTGGTGGTGGTGGTGGTTATGATAGTGGTGGTTATGATAGTGGTGGTGGTGGTTATGATGGTGATGGTGGTGGTGGTAGTGGAGGTGGTGGTGGTGGTGGTGGTGGAGTTGGTGGTGATGGTGCATATAAAGGAAGTGGAAAAGGAAGTAAAGAGGTGGTGTGGGAGGTGATGGTGGTGGAGGAGGCGGTGAAGGGTGAGCAGAGTTACTGAAAACAAGAACCAGCTGCTGTCTGTGCTTCCATCATCCTGTCTCAGCAGATCCCACAAGCTGGGAAGGCTCAAAAGCTTACCCCATGAATCCTCGGTTTCACCCAGGTGTATGTAAATCTCTTCCTCCTGCTTCACTGGGCAGGTTTTGTGTGTTGGTCACTCCCAGCTGAGGGCTGCTTGGATAGCCCTTGTTGGAAACAGCTCTCCCTGGATCAGTATCTCATAGACGTAGGTCCACATCATCCAAGTCCATGACATGCATCCACTGCAGTGTAAACCTTCTGGGACTGGCAGGTAGAGGCAGGGAAGCGGTGGGGTAGAGGTCAGCTGGGTCACCCAGATTGAGTATGCTTAGGGCTCTTGAGTGAACTGCATGATTCAGTAAGAAAAAAGAACTGGGAGTCCTGGGGCCTGGGGCCTAGCCCTGCCTCTGATAGCTGTATGGCCTCCAATGGGCCACTTTCCGCTCCATTCCCCAGTCTCCCACTGTGTGAAATGAGATCATTGAATCAGAAGAGTTCTGCCAGCTCTGACCCTTGTCTTCTATTTTGGAGAAATTAAGGCAAATATTAGAGCTTTGCTTGAGTTCCATCCTGACTTTCTGAGGATGGAGTTTTATTTCCCATTTCTTCAGTTTGTGTCCTTTTCTGAAGGCAGAACAGAGTGGCCCTTAATTTACCTGTGTCAGCCTTGGGTAAGTGGGTGGGTTACATGACCCAGTGCCCATTATCCTCAAGCCATCACCACAACCAGGTTCAGATCAAAGTCAAACTCATTCTTCCCATACCTGCCTTAGAGGAAAGGTCACAAGTTCTGGTGAGAGGGTTCCAAAGTGGCCTGTTATCACCTGTCATTGCACATTGCCAGAGATGAGAAATGCAAGTCAGAACCTAGAATAAAGCTGGACTCTTCCAGACCAGAGAGTAAGCAATTGACCTTGGTCTAAGGAAGCTGGCAGAACTGGAGCAAGGGAGGGCATGGGGCAGGAAGGGCAATCTAGGGGGCAGATTCTTTGCTGCTGATCAAGAGTCAGGACAGTTGCTGGTAGTGAACTTTTCCACCAAAGGACAAAATTGCCCTTGTCAGGATGCGGCGGTGTGGCAGGAGCAGTGGATTTGTAGTCAAAGACTTGGCATTGCAGCTTCTGAGACTTTGAGTACATAGCTTCCCTTTTCTAGACCTCAATTTCCTCCTTCCCGTTGTAATGGGACAATAATAACGCCAGCACCAATGTTGCCCTGAGGGTAAGATCACTTTGCAAACTGCTCAATATTTGATAAGTGTTAAAGGATTTTTATTCCTATAGCTCCCCTTGACTTTGAACTTGACTTGATGGGGTAGCTAGGAGGAAAGGTGAGCTGGATGGGAGCTGTTCTGACACACCTGAGCAGCCTGCGGCCATTGCTGATTTAATTACAAATTTCCAGCTGAGAGGGCACCACTTAGGCACCTGTAATTGAAATGTTCTCAGAGGGGCACTGGCTGTAACCCCATTTGAATGCCTCAAAAGATGTAATTAGCCAACTGAAGAGCCAGGCCTTGAAAAGAAGGGACACAACATTTCCTGAGTATCGACTACATGTCAGGCTGGGTGCCTTTCACGGATAATTGAGGTTAATTCTTATAAGGTAGAAATTATGATCTTTGCTTTATAGATGAGGAAACTGAGGCTTGGAGAGATTAAGTGAAGTGCCCAAAGTCATAGAGCTGAATCTAAATTCAAACCCAGGTCTGTCTGTCTACATCGCCATCATGCCATGGTGACGTCTTACCAAAACAAGTTGAAATTTTTCTCTGATTGATTTTTAAATAAGTCTATCATGGCTTGCCTGACTCTGGATCCCCAGAGTTGACACTGGTTTCTGAAGGCCAGCTCCCCTGACCACGATCAGCCACCAGGGACGGTAGGAGAAACAGTACGAAGGAAACCTTGAGAACTATTTCCCAGCATTCATTTCATTCCTCTCAGAAGGGGAATCTAAAGGTGCCTCCAAAAAAAGCAAAGGAAAAAAAAAAAAGCCTTCCTGGACAAACTCCAAGGGGAAGGAACTTTGTTGTTCTTGGTTTTATTTGCTCGAGGGCAAGAACAGGATTGCTTAAAAGCTTTGTAAATGGCACACAGGTGATGGGGTCTGGCTTGCTGGTGCTGGTGGCACTCAGGATATGGCAACCACGGGATGCTTAGTGAAGGGGCTCAAACATCCCTTCCATCTCCTGGGTCCTAAGATCATTCAGGTTCAGAGCGGCGACACTAAGTCAGAAGGAAGAGGATATGTGATGTGCAGGAGCTTCTGTTTGGATGGAGATGGAAGCATGTAGCACTTTGCTTGTTCCGCCCTGTTGAAAGGCTCCACTGCCCTCTTTTCCACATCTGGATCCTTCTCATCCTTTGGGTCTTAGTTTAAATGGTACCTCCTCAGAGACGCCTTCTCAGATGATCAGATCCGAAGGCTCTCTTCTCCTAGCTCACCTTCCTTTCCCAGCAGAGGTGCACTGGTCACAATTTGTAATGATACGTTTAGTCATTTACCTGAGTCAAGTCTGTCTCCACACCAGACTCTTAGACCCACGAAGACGGGCACCACCAGGACGGTCTATTTCTTCACCATGTTTTACTGAGTGCCCAGTACATGGTAGGATGCATGGATAAGTGGAGCTGTTAGAACAAAGGAGTTCTTATGCGTGAAGGGGTGAGCTGCGTGGGAAACCTAAGTATATGGAAGGAAGGGAAGGGAAGACCCAATTCTAAGCAGTTTTAAGGATGAGAACATTTATTGCAGCACCTAACGAGGAGCCTCGCAACAGGCGCTTCCAGAACTGGCCCCACAGTTGCAGGCTGTCCTTGTAGACAGTGGGATTAAGAAAGAACATACATCTTCACTAATTAAAGAAAAGTTTTGAATTGCAATTGTTCCCCAGTTCATTGACGTAATGGTAAAGCTTCATAGTTCAGAAATGCTAAGCCATTCGTTAGACATCTGCTGTGAAATTAACCCCCAATCCCTGCAGCTGAGACATTAGACCTGGGCCCTTTTCCTGGAAGAGACTAAGTTAAAGAGGTTCGTGTATGGAAACCACTGGGGAGCGTCACCTATAAATGGCTGGGTGGTGAGACTTAAGAAGGACTAGGAGCCTCTCCTTTCCCATTCCCTACCCCCAGCCTTGGCCCAAGTCTTCCTGTTAGATTTCAGAAATTCCTTGATTATTGTATATTCCTTGGATTGTACACCTGGTTGCTTAATTGGCCTCTCCATGGGCTGTCTAATAGATCTCTTGAACTTAAAGCATTTAAAATCAATTCTTGGCTACCTCTACCCCTATGAATTTGCTTCTTACCCAGTCTTCTCCATATTGGGAACCGTACCACCATTCACCTCTTCTCAAGCCAAAATTTATGAGTCTTTCAGGCTTTGTTGCTTACTGCCTGCAGAAATCTCTGAAGCAGGACTGTCTCTCTGCTTGGAGAGCTTGTGGAAACTCAGGAAAAATGCATACAAATTTATACTTTAAAAATTGTCCTGCCATAAGACTGAGGCTCTGCAACCAGGGAAAATCTGCATCTGTCTGAGTCTTGACTTTACCTGGACAAATCGCCACCGCTTTAAGCCTCATTCCTCATCTGTAAAGTAGGGAAAATTGTAGTAGAGACCACTTCATGGATATATATGCAATATATTTAATATATGCAAATATATTTGCATGCAAAATACTTAGCACAGGGTCTGACACATGGCAGATGCTCAATAAATATTAGCTATGATTTTAATAATATATGATGTTAGTTATAGTTATAAAATATACTGTTAATTATGATCCCCTAACTTAGTGATCATATAGGTTTTATGGAAGGTGGTCCTTCCAGTGCTGCTAAGCCTTTTCCACCTACCCTGGCCTGTGAACGGGGCTTGGCGAGGCCGGCAGTGTTTTCATGCTCCCCGCAGAGCTGGTGCAAGTCCAGTCACGACTTCTCCCGTCAACCTTGTCAAATCATAAAGAATGATAATCTGTCCTTGGAGGTTCCTACTTTCCTTGTGGCAGCTTCTGAATTATATCTCTCTTGTTCAGACAGATTTTTTTTTTTTCTTTCTTCCCTCTACCCTCTCTCTTCCCCTCCAAAATACTACAAGTAAATATCATTTATATTGATTCTTTTTTCAACCTACCCTCTGGGGAGCCCATTTCCACCCCCTGAAAATCTGGGAGGCCAGCCTCTGATTATAATTTTTCCTAATGCTAAGTCAAATTTTTGTTTGTTGTGGCAATCTTAAATCTTTTTGAAAAACAGGCTCAAGTCTTTGGGACAGACTCTGACACGGGCTGTGTGCACACGCTGATGACAGAAGGGTGGAGCCAGGAGGAGAGCAAGGCTTCCACTTGTGAGCTTGGGCAAAGGATGAAACTCAGAGAAGGAAAGGAGGGGAGAAGGGGAGGATCCCCGGGCCTGAGGAGAGAGAGACAGACAGAGACAGATCCACCGGATGAGGATCTGGGGAAAATGACACAAGGCCAGACTGCCTGTGCACTTTTCCGACTAAACTAAGAACATATTTGACATGAGAAAAAAAAAGTGTGTGTAAGGAAAATGGCCTTAATGAATGAGGTAGTTGCATCTTTCCAAATTGAAAGCCAGACCCAGGAAATTTCATTCAGGAATTAAATGCATAGTAAGGCTGATTTCTTCCTGATTTTAAGTTGTTCTGTAGATTGGAATAGATCATCTCTGCATGTATTTTCTATACTTTAAAGAAACAAGAAAAAACACTGACTTTAAGCGTTCTGCTGATAATATGTTTGAGGACTAGCTTTTATTTAGTGCCTGATATGTGTTAAATATTTAGTAGAGGTTTTATAAATGTGTCTGAATTAACCCTAAAAATAATACTGTGTGGGAGACGTTATCTTTGTTTCTTCCTTTCTTTCTCCCTTCCTTCCTCCCTCCCTTCCTTCCTTCCTTCCTTCCTTTCTTCCTTCCTTTCTTTCTTTCTTTCTTTCTTTCTTTTTCTTTCTTTCTTTCTTTCTTTTTCTTTCTTTCTCTCTCTCTTTCCTTCCTTCCTTCCTTTCTTTCTCTTTCTTTCTTTCTTTCTTTCTTTTCTCTTTCTTTTTCTTTCTTTCTCTCTCTTTCCTTCCTTCCTTCCTTTCTTTCTCTTTTCTTTCTTTTTCTTTCTTTCTCTCTCTTTCCTTCCTTCCTTCCTTTCTTTCTCTTTTCTTTCTTTCTTTCTTTCTTTCTTTCTTTCTTTCTTTCTTTCTTTCTTTCTTGCTTTGTGCTTGAACTGAAGTAGAAGAAAGGCAAGCATGCTTACTTGGTTTGTAGTTAACACTAAGTTGAAAAGGGTTGCTCATATTTTAAACGAGGAAAATTCAAAGTGACTGATAAATAGATGGTCAAAGGATGTTTAATAAGAATAATTTAAAAACTGTATAGCTAGGGAAAACAAAAGCAACTCTAGCAATATAGTGTATTAGCTGGAACATAGGCAGTATATAAAAGAATGTTTCTAGAATGAACATGTATATGACACTTCTGTTCCTATTGTTTAACTGGAAACCTAAAACCTACTGGGGGTTCTTAGACCAACAACAAGTTTTTGGGGAGGGAGGGGGACTATTTTTCTCTGTTCTAGTTGTAGAAAATGAGGATCAGAGAGGTTAAGTAGCTTGTTCAAAGTCATGTGACCTGTAAGTACAGAAGCTGGGATTTAAACTGGGCCTGGCTCAGGCCAACCATCCTGTCCAGTCCCCCTCACCAGACAGGGCCTGAGGATTCTCTCTACAATGTTCTACCTCTTTCTTCTGCTTCCAAACTTCCACCGTTCATGGAACCCATCCCTCAGGACGCCTCCCCTTTCTCAGCTGCAGCTGCCAAGGCATTGGCTGTAAACTCCCTCCTCTTTTCCCTCATCTCTCAGCAGCCCAGCAGGGCCAGAGCATCCCAGGTACACAACAAATATTTCTTCACCTGAAAGTCTCCCAAGGATGTTGTTAACCCCTAGACAACAATGCAAAGTCTATTTTTCAAATTACATCAGTCAATGACTTTTAGTTTTTGTATTTATCAAAGTTTTACATGCACATGATGTGGAGAGTCAAATCATTCTATGAGGGTTGCCTTTAATATGCCTGTGTTTCTCTTCTGATTTTCCAGTTTTAAGCACTGACTCTGGAATGCCCACTAGGAATGATGAGTTTTGCTCATTCATTCTCTGCCCTAGCCAGGACACTACCCTACCTTACATACACACTCCTCTTACATTCCACATCCTCCCAAGATTGTTAAATACTAATGTAGTTTATTCAGAATTCTGTGTTTACATTGTTAAAAACAAAATTCAACCCAGTAAATGTTAAAGAGCTTGCTGGAGCTATTCAATGATTCATGAATCAGGCAGCATCCAGTCTAGCAGACAGAAAGGAGCTCTGAGAGGTTGTATAAAATGAAAGACTTTTACAGGCAGAAAGGAGCAGAAACAGGAAGTTATACTAGGTAAGTTCCTTTTAGGGATGGCAGGGGCTATCAGGTAAATGACCTGTCTAGTACTACTCAGGCGATTCCTGATGGACTGGTTTAAGATTCCATTTCTGGGAGAACCGAAACTGTAATTAAGTCTTGGTTTGGTGACATGGAACTTAGCATACGTGACTCCATTTTGGGCCTGTTGTCTTGCTTTAACAACATTATGAAAATTTATATTTATAATGGAGTCCTTTGGTAAACTGTGATTATTTTTCCTTTCCTGGAGTTAGTAACTATCTTCTTTTTTCATCTGCTTTGTTTCCTTTGTATTAAGCAATAATTAAAGTTCAAACTCTGCCAAAGATCTAAATCCCCTCCACAGTTATTTGAAGGATCAGGTCTTCTATCAAACTCATCTCCATGTGAAGCCCCTCCCAGAGTTCTGCCCTGCAGCGCTGGGGGTGGGGCCTCCACGCCTGATGTTCCTCCTGGTACCCCTGCAGCACCCTGGGGCTCCTTTCTTTCCCGGTTGGAGCTCCTGCTTCCTGCATCCGTGTCTTCCTCTTTCTTGGTTTACTCTTGAATTTATGAGGAGCTCATTTCCCAGTAACTTCATGAGAAAGGGGGCCTGCCGCCATGCGTTTCTTAATCTCAGCATTCCCAGCACTTGGCATCATAGCTGCTCAATAAATGTTTGTTGATGAAAGGAGAAAGGAAGAAAGGAAGACAGGAAAACATCAGCAGAGAAAAAGTTATCACACATCTAAGAGATGAAAGGGAAACAATAAATGCTGATAACCTGATGTTAATGACTGACCTAAACTTTTAATTTATGATTTACATAAGTAATAATGAAAGTTCACAAGAACCCCTGGATTTAGGAAACTCTTCTCATCTTTCCCAAAGGCAGTCTGGCACAGGGGAAAGAATATAGGCTGTGAATGAATTACCTAACCTTTCCGTGTCTGTTTTTCCATCCATAAAAAATAGGGATGATAATACTTACCTAGGAAAACTGTGGTGTTGAGTGACAACTAACAGTTGCTGAGCACTTTCACCTGTCATCCCATCAAAATGACATTTAAATTAAATTCAGTTAAATTAAACCATTTGCATGCAACATACCTAGCTCAGTGCCTAGCCTGTTGTAGCATTTGGTGAATGAAAATGACTTCCCTTCTTTCTCAAGGGCTCAGGGCTCTCTGAATTGCCAAACACAGCAGTATCAACTGTGTTGAAAATGGTTTAAAAGCGTAGATTTGGATTCTGAAGCATGGTGAGATGCCCATTCTAATCTTGGCTTTCCATGTGACTCGCTGTGTGCCCTTCACAGGTCCCTCCCCCTCTCTGAGCCTCAGTGCTCTCTTCAGTAAAATGTGGGGTTACATGGATGGTGACTCAGGTCCCTCCCCCACCCCAACTCTGTCATGCTAGAATCTGGTTCTGTGAAATGTCCTTCCCAGAACTGACTGCACCCAGCTGCTGTGAGCATAGTTTGCCTACAGATAGATGCTATCTCTGGCCCTGGCACCGGCTCCTACAAGACTGGGGCTGTGGTAGGTGTATGGAGGTTGACTGGGGAGAAGCGGGTACATTCTTCTGCAGTGTAATGCAAAACAGATCTGGCCTTGGCTGTAGCCAGCACCAAGGAAGTGGACTTCATTGTAAAAGCCACCTTGTCAGCGTCAGGTCGGAGTGATTAATGACTCTTTAATCCCACAGCAGAATACCTGACAAAGTACGCTTGGGCCAAAAAGGCAGAACAAACCTAATTAGCCTGGTCGATCCACTCACAAGGTGTGGGTTGCTAAGGATCCCAACAGCTTGGAAAGGAAGCCTCTCCCTTTAGGTCTGTGAAAGCATCAAGTGGCCACAATGGGGAAGGGACTCCATTAAAAGGAGGGGGCCGGCCAATGAATAAACATGCAGGTTACCGTGTTGATATTTCACTGAATGCCGTTCTGAAGTGGGGTGCTTGGGGCCTCCGAGGCCGGCGCCCCTGGTATTGTGCTGGGGGAGGGACTGGCCATTTGAAGTCAAGGTGAGGACATACTGGGGGCAGATGGAACCTGCTTTGTTTGTGAAAGAGTTTTTCTGCTATTTATGCTAATGAGTGGGAAACACTTCTCAAGCATTTCAGATGATTCTGTAATGAGGCCGGGCAGAATGTGCCAACATTGTTGGCCCAGGACGATTTTAAACTCCCACTCGCCACATTAGCAGCCCCTTTCTTTACACGAAGGCCCTTGGAGGGTAAAAGGGGACAATGAAGGGAGAGGGAAAACATCACAAAGAGAGGCTTTTGTTTCGCGTTCCTTTGAACCCTCTCAAAAGCCGGGTTTCAAGGGGTGTGTTGGGCCTGCCTTTCAACGTTACTGAACCCAGAATCCCCTGTTGTTTAGCAACATAGAAAGCTGACCTTAATTGACTCCACTTCTGAGAAGGCTTTGTAAATCACTCTGCCCCAGAGTGAAATTTCCTGATGGGGTCTGTATGTGATATATACCATTATACACTGGATACCAATGCGCCTTCCCACGTACACAGTGATTTCCAGCTTACACCCCACTTTATGGCCATTGTCTAGATTAATTCTCACAGGCACCTACCGCTGGATGAGGAATCGTGGCTCTCAGTTTACAACTAAGAGAACTGAGCTGCAGAGAAGTTAGGTGGCCTGCCCAGAATCATACGGCAAGAAAAAATCAGAGCTGTGACCCAGAACTTGGATCTCTCTGGCTTTTTCCACTCTATCACAGATGTTCCTGGGATTGGAGATCATGTAGATGTGTGTGCCAGAGAGATATCTTCACTGATGAGTTGCTTAAACACATTATTTTTTTGGAGAAAGAAGGGTACCACAAGATTATGGTGACATTTTGGATTTCCCCCTTAATTTCTGGGCATGATAGCATTTCTTGAACAAGACTTCTCCTTTCACTGTACCTTAGCTGTGCCCAGCTGATTTGTAACCCCCCCTTCCTTCCTCACCCCCAAGTCACCCAGCTACAGGCACATGGCTGTTCAGTGGAGCAGTACTGGGTGTCTCATCTTCCCTATGGGATGGCGCTTCTCTGAGCCTCACCAGTGGGGTGTGTTGTGAGGAAGGGGTTCCACCCTGGAACTCGTCCAGAAGTTGGGCTACAGTTCAGGCCCGAGAGACATATCTATACCCTCAAAGCCTCTAGACTAGTAATAATCGAACATGCCTTTGACTTCTGACCAGCTTCACGGGCATTTGACCTGTGCAGATGTGCAGGACTCCGTACTCAGAAGGGCCCTGTGCTGGGTTTCATGCCCTGCTATCATTGTGTTGACATGCTTAATGATTTCATCTCTGAACTTTCATTTTGTAAAATGAAGTCCAATGAAACGATGGAGCAAGGGAGAGGCATGCGATGTGCCTGTCCATTGCAATTCCTTGCTTGCCGTTCACGGCCCAGGAGAACAGAGTCCCCGTGGGCCCACAGTCAAGGGAGCTTAGTGACACTCAAAGCAAGGTAGGTGCACTATGTCTCCAACTGAGTTGCTGGTGGCTCCGAGAGGACGTGCTTTCTGTTCAAACCAGAATGGAAGAATGCAGAAAGAAGACAGTGGTTTTCTAAGAAACATGACTGACCAAAGAACCCCATCATATCCTTTTTTACTCATGAGACTTCCCCATATTGACCAATCATTTACACTGAAAATGACGACGGAAGGAAAGGGAGAGAGAGGAGGGTGCGGAGTTGCTTGTCCTTTTCAGCAGCCTCCTCAGTAAACCAAAGGCAGAGTGCACTCGGGGAACAGGTGTGCACTTGGGAAACAGGTATTATGAAGTGAAATAAAAAGAGTTGAGTTAGTTTTGAGTGGCACTTCTGCTGTTCTGGTAAGAACAAAAAAATATGTACGTATAGGATACGAAATCAAAATTCTGTAATTTTGGTGATTCTGCATTAGGAGTTAAATGCTCTTTTATTTGCATTCAAAACTGGCATTGAACAATCTAAAAATGAACAGTAAAGCTCATGCTAATCATTTAAAAATTTCGTTTCTCTTTACTTAGAATGACAGTAAATAGCAAATCAAAACCACCATGAGCCTATTTGACCCACCTCCTAGAGAAATGGAAATAAAAACAAAAATAAACAAATGGGACCTAATGAAACTTCAAAGCTTTTGCACAGCAAAGGAAACCATAAACAAGACAAAAAGACAACCCTCAGAATGGGAGAAAATATTTGAAAACGAAGCAACTGACAAAGGATTAATCTCCAAAATATACAAGCAGCTCATGTAGCTCAATATCAAAAAAACAACCCAATCCAAAAATAGGCAGAAGTCTAAATAGACATTTCTCCAAAGAAGATATACAGATTGCCAACAAACACATGAAAGGATGTTCAACATCATTAATCATTAGAGAAATGCAAATCAAAACTACAATGAGATATCATCTCACACTGGTCAGAATGGCCATCATCAAAAAATCTACAAACAATTAATGCTGGAGAGGGTGTGGAGAAAAGGGAACCCTCTTGCACTGTTGGTGGGAATGTAAATTGATACAGTCACTATGGAGAACAGTATGGAGGTTCCTTAAAAAATTAAAAATAGAACTACCATATGACCCAGCAATCCCACTACTGGGCATATACCCTGAAAAAAACATAATTCAAAAAGAGACATGTACCACAATGTTTATTGCAGCACTATTTACAATAGCCAGGACATGGAAGCAACCTAAGTGTCCATCGACAGATGAATGGATAAAGAAGATGTGGCACATATATAGAATGGAATATTACTCAGCCATGAAAAGAAATGAAACTGAGTTACTTGTAGTGAGGTGGATGGACCTAGAGTCTGTCACAGAGTGAAGTAAGTCAGAAAGAGAAAAACAAATACCGTATGCTAAGACATATATATGGAATCTAAAGAAAAAAGAAAAAGAAACGTTCTGAAGAACCTAGGGGCAGAACAGGAATAAAGATGCAGACGTAGAGAACGGACTTGAGGACACAGGGAGGGGGAAGGGTAAGCTGGGACGAAGTGAGAGAGTGGCATGGACATATATACACTACCAGATGTAAAATAGATGGCTAGTGGGAAGCAGCCGCGTAGCACAGGGGGATCAGCTCGGTGCTTTGTGACCACCTAGAGGGGTGGGATAGGGAGGGTGGGAGGGAGACGCAAGAGGGAGGGGATATGGGGATGTATGTATACATGTAGCTGATTCACTTTGTTATACAGTAGAAACTAACACAACATGGTAATGCGATTATACTCCAATAAAGACGTTAAAAAACAAAACAAAACAAAACAAAACACCCTGACAAGTTGAGAACCAGACTACAGAAGAAAGGAAAAAACTTTATAATTTAGGACTTTTAATGGCACCTTCTTCCTTTCGAACATGGGGCTTCTCTACTTTCATTTTGCACCGGGTCCTCCAGATTACCTAGCAGTTCTGTTTCTGACAGAAGACACATAGAAAGTGAATGCTAGGTGTTTTTAAAAAAATGTTCCATGATCGCAGATCTCACGATTCACTCAAGAAGAACTGCTCTGTGAATGCTGCAGAGCCTCATGTTTTATTTGAGTGCTGTGTGGGGCTGGGCATGTGCTGTGATGCTCTGTGGGTGGAGGGTGGTGTTGTGGAGGCCACATGGATGTATTTCCTACATGAACGTGGATAAGTGGCTTATCCCAGGATGTCTTCTTTTCTATTTTATTTATTTATTTATTTATTTTTATTGAGGTATAGTTGATTTACCACGTTGTGTTAGTTTCAAGTGTACAGCAAAGTGATTCAGTTACACACACACACACACACACACACACACACACACACACACACATATTCTTTTTCAGATCCTTTTCCATTATAGGTTATTATGAGATACTGAGGCTGTTTTCTTAATCTGCAAAATGGCAATAACACATGCTTTGCCCATTGGTCAGGGGTTCCAGTAAAAGAATGGATATAAAGATATTTTGAAAACTGTAAAGTGTAGTGCGTGGATAAAGTACTTTATAATTTTTGGTATTATTTAAAAACCACAAAGCAGGAATCATGAACACTGCTGTCTTTGTCCCCTCCAATTTGCAAATTAATTTTGAATGAATTCCTGCCAAGTTTGCATAAATCCAAATTCATTTCTTTTTTTCTTTGACACAAATCTGTTAATAACTGGAAGAGAGTATGGAACTTCAATATATTCACAACCTTTTGTCCCCCTTTGTAGACATGCAATACACATCGATGTTTTTAAAGGCAAGAGTGGTTTGGCAGAAGTTAGAAAAGTTTTACCCTACAGGAAAAAAGCAAAAAAAGCAAAATATAAAGTAGTTTATACAGTATTCTGTGATTACACAGCTGTCAAACCTGTGTATAGACAAATGACAAGGAAATAAACCAAAAGCCCAACAATTAGATAAACAACTTGGTACAGAGGACAAATGAACCCTAATCACATAGGGGTCTATCATGACATGGTCTACTTTTTTTTATCACACAGTTTGGATAACTTCTGGATTCAAACATGTTTCTCTAAATGTAACAACTGCTCACAGGCCAGGTCTGATTGATCAACCCGCTGAGACCACAGCAAATGTACTAATCATATCCCTCCAATGCCAGCATTATAAATAGTTCTCTGTCATATAGTGAGGACTTTGTCATAAATGGTAGACTGATACTGTCTACCATTATTAATGGCTACTGATACTGTAGCCATTATGGCTGTGCTGGGAGGAAAAACATTTCTGCCCATGACCTTGGGGAAGGAGCTTCTCTTAGCATGGACCTCAGTTTCTCCATTTGTCCTTGGAATGGAGTGGACCATGAACTCTAAAGGGCCATCCAGCACCAACATTCTGTGTTTTGATGGCTTTGATGTGACTTTCAAAGCCTCATTACCAATGTCACCTTCAGGACCATCTGAAAGAGGAGATGCATAGACATGGGGACACTCAGCATGGACGGGTTCCATGTGCCAAGGTGACACAGCAGATCCGGGCTCTCAATACCTGTTCCAGGTTCACACCAGCACAGCAGCTGACCTGTGAATGTCTGTTGAACACTGAATTATGGTTTCATGGTTTACACCTCATTTAATCCTCCTTTTAGACTGCAAGCACTTTAAAGAGAGGCTCATCAAATTCCTCTCTCCCTTCCCATAGCCCCTAGCACACCCACAGGGCCTGGCACATGGTAGGAGCTCCGTAGATGAGAATTCCAACATTTTGAGATGACTTAAATGATCGCCAACACCAACTTTGTTGAGATAGATATTCTCACTCATGAAGGACCCCAGCTTGCCCAGATCAGTCCTGGTGGATGTCTGCTGCCCACCAGTGGGAGGAATAGGGGTGCAACTCGTGCTTTCCGGGGAAGATGTGAAAACCGGAAACTGGCAAGTCCCAGAAACTCTTCCCTGTCTTGACTAAGACCATACCTTACGGCTTCAGGCTTTCCCTTGCTTTGCGGTCCTATCTGAAATGGCATTTGGAATATACCCTTTGAGCCAGCAATGAAAAATTGTGAGAGGCCATTAGTAGCAGCCGCATTAAGAATAGCCTCAGGCTTCCCTGGTGGTGCAGTGGTCGAGAGTCCGCCTGCCGATGCAGGGGACACGGGTTCGTGCCCCGGTCCGGGAGGATCCCACATGCCGCGGAGCGGCTGGGCCCGTGAGCCATGGCCCCTGGGCCTGCGTATCCGGAGCCTGTGCTCCGCAACGGGAGAGGCCGCAACAGTGAGAGGCCCACGTACCGCAAAAATAAATAAATAAATAAATAAGAATACCCTCAAACTGGAAACACCCCAATGTCCATCAGCAGGAGAATGGGCAAACAAAATATTCTGTATCCTTATTGGAAAAACTACTAGGCAATAAAAAGGAGCAAACTATATGGATGGATCTTAAAAGCACATAAAGTGAAAGAAGCCAGACACAAGAGTCCATACTGAATGATTCCATTTAAGTGCAGTTCCAAAACAGACAAAATAGATCTAGAGTGAGAGAAATCAGAACAGTGATTGCCAGGGTAGGGGTGGGGTGGGGCAGTTTGACTAGAAAGGGTACAAAGGGAACCTCTCTCTGGTGTGATGGTTATGTTTTCTACCTTGACTGGGCTGGTAGTTACTTAGGTTCCATTTGTCAAAACTCATTGAACTGTACACTTAAAAAATCTGTCCATTGTATTGTTTGCTAAATTAAGCCTCAATTCACCTCCTCTCCCCCCAGTACTTGGAGCTGAAGTTTTCTTGGCCTTTCAATGGTTGGCTGTCTCCCGGCTCAGATACTGGGAGGGGAAGCTGTGATTTCCGCAGCTCTGACCACACTGCAGATTTCCTCACATCCGCCTGGGCTGGCTCCAGCACGTGGCGCATTTCTCATCCAGGCACTTTGCCGGCTCTCTGGGAACACCTGTCTCTCCCTGGGCTCCCCTGGGGCCCATGCAAGACGCTCATGCTTCTCCCATTCAGCACTGTTTCAGATCTCAAGTTCTCTCTGTGTTTTCTCTTCTGCAGGCTAGTCCTCAGTTTTTTCCATTCGTGCTTCACTGAACATGGTTTCCAAATCCTTCCTCCTCGGAGTGTCCCTCCCCTGGATCCCATCCAGCTGCCCGGGGCCCATTTAAGTGATTCTCTGAACGCTTGGGCTGACTTCTACTCCCCAAGTGATTGCAGCAGGAGGAGACAGGCTACAAGCCTTCGTCTGCACAACCCAACAGGTTAAACTTCTTTTGTTTTTTAAGGGAAAAGACAAATGAAAGCATGGTGGGTATTCCACAAAGGCTCCTGTGAATGATTGACATACATTTAAGCAGACGGCATATTTGTGCGATGCCAGGGGGCGGATACATTAATAGATATAATTTGTAGGCTCCCAAGGAGAGGTTAAAGAGGGGAACACAGATTCCTTTGAGCTGACTTGGTGCTCCCATGTCATCTGTCCCAGCCTTAATCAAGTTATCATATCAACCCAGTGTGTCCTGGACCCCAGCTCTCTGTCTGAATGAGGAAAAAATTTGCAGACAAATTTCTAACAGCAGGAAGTTGGTGCTCTCCTGCGAGGCTAGATAAAAAGTACCTGTAACCTCTCCAGGCCTCCCTCCTGCTCCTGCTGGGAGCTCAGTTCAAGTGGCTCCCTTATTTGATTACGCCTCTCAGGCCTTCTCTGGTGTAGGTATCCAATTCACTGCTGTGCCCACCGGCTCCCTACAAAGCAGAAAACATTAGAGTCACTCTTTTGCGAAATTATGGGGAAGCTGAGGGGGCCAAGCGCTTGTGGTGTGTGTGTGTGTGTGTGTGTGTGTGTGTGTGTGTGTGTGTGTGTGTAGACACACAGATGTGGATAAAGAGAGGAATGCTGTTTGCTAGCAAATGTGGCATTGATTTATATTTCTTTCCTTTAGTCACAGAGTAACCGAGTGGCATCTCCAAATTCACAATAAAAAAAAAGAGGTAGCAGAAAAAAAAAAAAGACTCCTGCTAAGTGCTATATATCATTACCTTTTTTTTTAGTGTTTGCAAAAGATTTAGAACATGCATAATTTACAATCAATGGACCAAATTCTCCTATTGGATTTAATTCTCCTATGGATTTATTTGCTTCATGACTATATAATTCAAATTAGAGCGCTATATATTATTTTATAATGAATGTATGAATTATGATGGTGTTTGAAACTGTTTTCATTCAAGGGTATTATTGGAATGATGCTGATGGGTTGGTGGATTTGTGCATCCATCTCTCCTACACATTAATTTATGAGTGGACAATAAAAGTGGAGGTGATATATGTTGTAGGGATGGGCCTACTCTACATTACCTTTTCTCTCTCTTTTTTTTTAAATCGATGGCAGATTATTATTTTTTTAAATTTATTTATTTTATTTATTTTTGGCTGCATCGGGTCTTCCGTTGCTGCGCGGGGGGCTTTCTCTAGTTGCGGTGAGTGGGGTCTCCTCTTCGCTGTGGTGCGCGGGTTTCTCATTGCGGTGGCTTCTCTTGTTGTGGAGCACGGGCCCCAGGCGCGTGGGCTTCAGTAGTTGTAGGTAGCTCGCTGGCTCAATAGTTGTGGCTCGTGGGCTCTAGAGTCAGTAGTTGTGGCGCACGGGCTTAGTTGCTCGGCGACATGTAGGGATCTTCCTGGATCAGGGCTCGAACCTGTGTCCCCTGCGTCGGCAGGCGGATTCTTAACCACTGCACCACCAGGGAAGCCGTACGTTACCTTTAAAAAACTGGTTTTCTTTCAAAGAAAAACATGTATTTCCCCACACAATCACCAAAAACAACCAAAAACCACACTCCCCCACCCCACTGCCGCCAAAACTTGGCAAGGCAAGGAAGTATTTTGTATTCATTTCTGGAAATCTCAACCTAATCAAGGAAAATAATGGTACCATTTTTCATCTTCAGGTGCCCAAGACACCTGAGAATCCGGCCGAACAGAAGCATTTTAAGATCGGCCTGTGGCTTCGGGCAGACAGGCACTGGCCAGGAGCTGGTAAGAGGGAACGCTCAGAGGGTGAAACTGGACTTGCCCGCGGGCTGAGGACGGTGCTGGGCTGGTGAGCCATGGAGTTAACGTCCATCCATGCATTCCTAAGCGGGGGGAAAAGGAAACACACCATCCGAACTCAGGATGCCTATTGATTTATCCCCGTTAGCAGGCAGGACCCTTGAGAAGCCCATGCCTTGGGGCTCGTTAGCATCTTTACTGAGAGAAGACTGCGGAGCGGCGAGTTCCCACGGGGGCCGGGAGTCAGCGGGGCGCTGGGCGCGGGCCGGGAGGCGGCGGCTTTTCTTAAAGGCCTCCACAGACTTGGCTGGAATCGAAACGGTTAAAGAGACCTCGCCGCACAAAGGGGCGCCCCGGCGGTAATCGGGAAATAAATTTGATTTTCTGAATTCTTTGGCAGCTGGTGACAAAGGGCCAGGTACGGCGCGCGGCGGGGTTGATCCGTGCAGAGGCGGGGCGCACGGGCTTGGGGCGCACAAAAGCGGCCGCCGGCGCACGAACGCCGGCCCGGGGCTCTGCGCTGTCCTCCCGCCCCGCTGCTGGGCCGGCTGCAGAGGGGCTGAGTCCCAGGACACCAACTGTCTT
The DNA here is from genome assembly GCF_000442215.2 of Lipotes vexillifer. Taxonomy (NCBI): domain Eukaryota; kingdom Metazoa; phylum Chordata; class Mammalia; order Artiodactyla; family Lipotidae; genus Lipotes; species Lipotes vexillifer. The sequence goes on along the minus strand of NW_006785433.1, from coordinate 1,526,800 downwards.
CATCCTGGAACTCCAAGGGCCTTCTGCAGGGGCCGCAAGCAGCAGGGGGCTTCTAAAGTTTCAATCAGTTCACCAAGAAACGTCCACAACCCTTCTCCTAATTCAGCCTTTTGCTATGGTTTGGGAGGAGTCACCAGAAATTCCCTGAAATTTCCCCAGATTCCTCCCGACTCAATGCGCTGGGCCCTCCCTTGTCTTTATTTATCGGATTCTCTTGGGTCATTTGGGAGTCTTGTCCTGTCTGTAAGTTTCTTGAAGGGAAGTGGTGGACCTTATTCTATCCTTGGTGACAAAGCTGAAATGCTAGGGGAAACCCTGGGGAAATGTAGCTGCTAGGCCTCTAAGGGCGGGAATTAATGCTTTGTTCATTCATTCACTCATTCCAAAATATTTCCCAAGTGCTGCTCACTGAACCCCTAGCCCTGTGCTGATCTCAGGATGTTTTCACCTCCTCTGGCTCCTGTCACATCTTGCTCCTAAGTCAGCTACAGTAGCAGCACCTCCCAAACACTACAGTGTCTGGTTCCCCCACCAGCCTAGAAAGCCCTGCTGGTAAAAGCACAGATTTGCTTCTCCTCAAACTTGAAGATGTGTGTGGGCCAGATTTCCTCAGCACCACTCTGGAATGTTTCGACAGCCAGTACCTCAGACACTAGGCAAACTTCGGTCTCGTTTCGTTCATGTCCAAAATGAGGCCATCCATAACGTTGATTTTAGAATATTTGTAGCGGATGTCAGGATTCCAGAAAAGCAAACTCTCAGAAAGGAACAAAATGTGTTAACTAACACACTTACTAAGGCTCTTTCCACACTCTCTTTGAGCAAATCTGTACCTAAAAAGAAGTCCGATGTCTTTAGCTGCTATTAAAATACAAGTGGCCATTTTTTAAAGAAATTACAGATATGGGGCTCCCCTGCTAGATTAATTCTTCTTCTGGCTTAATTCTTTGGGGCAGATTCTTTTTTTTTTTTCATTTTTATTTTATATTGGAGTATAGTTGATTTACAATGTTGAGTTCGTTTCAGGTGTACAGCAAAGTGATTTAGTTATACATATATCTATTTCAGATTCAAACTTGAAGATGTGTGTGGGCCAGATTTCCTCAGCACCACTCTGGAATGTTTCGACAGCCAGTACCTCAGACACTAGGCAAACTTCGGTCTCGTTTCGTTCATGTCCAAAATGAGGCCATCCATAACGTTGATTTTAGAATATTTGTAGCGGATGTCAGGATTCCAGAAAAGCAAACTCTCAGAAAGGAACAAAATGTGTTAACTAACACACTTACTAAGGCTCTTTCCACACTCTCTTTGAGCAAATCTGTACCTAAAAAGAAGTCCGATGTCTTTAGCTGCTATTAAAATACAAGTGGCCATTTTTTAAAGAAATTACAGATATGGGGCTCCCCTGCTAGATTAATTCTTCTTCTGGCTTAATTCTTTGGGGCAGATTCTTTTTTTTTTTTCATTTTTATTTTATATTGGAGTATAGTTGATTTACAATGTTGAGTTCGTTTCAGGTGTACAGCAAAGTGATTTAGTTATACATATATCTATTCTTTTTCAGATTCTTTTCCCATATAGGTCATTACAGAGCATTGAGTAGAGTTCCCTGTGCTATACTGTAGGTCCTTGTTGACTATTTATTTTATATATGGTGAGTGTTAGTCTTGTATGGTGTCATCATGGGAGTGACATCCCATCATCTTTGCTGTATTCTGTTGGTCAGAAACAAGCCACAGCCCCATCCACACTTGAAGGGAGGGGATTACACAAGAGTGTGGATACCAGAAGGTGTGAACCATGGGGGTCTCCTTAGAGTCTGTCCACTACATTCATTTCACCCACAAATAAACTGAGGCCCTAAGATGGGGATGTGCCCTGGTCACAATCTCAGTGAGTTAGTCTAGTGGCTAGATACTCATCTTGCTAGGATTTCTATCCTGTCTTGTGCTCTCTCCTAAATGGCAAGCCTCCAAGATACAGGTTTAACACCTGTGAAGCCCCTGGTTCTGGAAAGCAGGCATGGTCTCTACACAGCAGTCTTGGACTGCTGCCAGGTTAACACTGACTGCCCGGTAATCGCTGTGGTCCCCCACTAAGGAACTCAAGGAACCACAATTCCCCTGCCTCCACAAAATATCCCTAAACCAAAATGGTAGAAAGAATCCCATTTCCATATCAATTAAGTGGGAAAATTTTGAGTATATCAGGATTTTCCTAGTCCCCTACTTCCACCCTCAACTCCTTTCAACAGATGAAAGGAGTTGCCCCAACTCCTTTCAACAGATGAGAAAACTGCAGCTTAGGAAGGAGGAGTAATTTATTCAAGCCCCATGGACACAGCCCAGTTCTCTTTCTTTTTGACACATATAAAGTATCAGAGAGAAGGTATTGGCTTGAGCAGGCAACCATAGGAGGGGGTGGCCCACAGGACAACTGGAACCAGGACTCAAAGGCCTCAGGGTCAGTCCTGTCCCATCCCTCCACTGCAGCGGGTGATCCAGGACCCCAGCCCCACCCAGGCCCCGAGACCAAAAGGGAAACCATCAAATAAACAACAGTCCTCATCCCATCAGGCTGTGTTGCCTTTTGAGGGGGAAAAAAAAATACAAAAACTGCTCAGATCATAAATTCTGGACATGCAAAGGCTGCTTAAACAGCTAGTTCCCCAGGGACCACGTATCACTGACAGATAGAGCACAGTGTAATAGGACCCTAGCTTTGCCTCTCTAATTTCAGTAAGACTACAATTCCCACCACAAGAAGCGGAAGTTATGTCTAATTTGACATGAAGAGAGAGAGAGAGAGATTGAGATTCTTTCTTCTGGGTCGAAGTCTTTGTCTCACCTCCTCTCTGCACTGGAGAAAAAAAGTAGTATTTTCCGATCTCCAGTCACTGCGTTTGGCCAAACAGCCTCCCGGGAAGCCATTAACAAAATCTCCTGCTCTACCTGTGCTCTTATCAAAGCGGCCTCTGGCTGCATTCTTCTTCCATGGTCCTCAGAGCGTAACTGGAGGAACAGGTGAAACGGGGTATAATGCGTTCTGTGCCTGTCCATCTTGAGTTTAGAAGCCCTAAGTTGTCTCCCTGCTGGCTTTGAAGAGCTGAAATCACTCCATTTGTTGGAATAGTTCGGGGAATACGAAGAGTTTGTGCCTTGGACCAGCTCACTAAGTAGTGCTGATGCTGGGCTGCCTTTGAGTTTTATTTCCTGGGTCCAATGATTCAGGTGTACAGCAGTTTATATATATATATATATATATATATATATATATATATATATGTGTATGTATATATATATTTTTTTACCTCTAATCTAATTCTTCTAACAAATAACAAACTCTTTGGTTATTTTGGGAGAGAATATTTCCCAGGAAAAGGATAAAGGTACACACACTGGTGTGAGTGTCTGTGTATTCTTTCTTCATGCCTATAAATCCCACCCAAACTGTCAAGGTTGACAATCTAAAACGATAATCAAAACCACTTTTTACATTCGTTCTTGTAACTGCCGCAGGCAAGTTTTAAAAGATATGCTAACAAATCCCAAAGAATAGCTGGTATTAAATATTTGATATGACCTGAAATGAATACTGTAGATATAAAATTTAAGTCATATAGCTTATTAATTTCTTATCAATACATAACTAGAGTCATATGTGTGCTCATTCAATTTTTAATTATTTAATTCAATTAAATAATTAAATTTAATTTAAAATAACATAAGTATGTACTTATGTATATATATATATGTGTATGTATATATATATTCTTTTCCATTATAGGTTATTACAAGACATTGAATACAGTTCCCTGTGCTATACAGTAGGTCCTTATTGTTTATCTATTTTATATACTGAAGTGTATCTGTTAATCCTGAATTCCCAATTTATCCCTCCCGCCCTTTCCCCTTTGGTAACCGTAACTTTGTTTTCTATGTCTGGGAGTCTATTTCTGTTTTGTAAATAAGTTCAACCAAATAGACTTCCTGAAGGCACCTGTTGTCTGACAGAAATCAGAAACAGACTTCAGAAAAATAACCATCAAATCATTTGGGAAGAAACGGAGAAGGTACACTTATTTTAGCAATAAGATGGTCTCTCCTGGGATGCATAACTGATTTGGTGGAAATGTTTCTGTTTTAAATAAAGTCCACTTGAGTATTAGAATAACAAGGATTGATTTTCAGGGCCTTTTAGACTTGGGGACCTCACTGTTTTCTGAATGTGAACTGTCAGGACTCCATCCCTTTGCACATGCTGTTGTTTATACCTGGAGTGGCTTCCACCTTCCTCTTTCCGACAAACTTCCTACCCACCTGGTAGGGTGCAGCTCCCTCCTCGGTGAAGCCTGTGGATATTCCTGATGCCCCCACTCCCCTCGCTATGCACAGAGACGGTTGCCTTCAATTCTGGATGCTCACAGCCCTTCTTTGTATCCCTATCTGCATATTGACAACTTCTGCCCTGGGGAGACTGATAGAGCAGGAGAGCAGGGATTTTGTCTTGTTCATTTCATTTTCCTTTCTGTAGGCCTTACACAGCTCATAGTGGCACAAGTTTGATGGGTGGATGAATTGGTAAATTGCTTTAAGGAATATGTCTTTGACTTGGTTATTTTGAATTTTTGTTAACAAGTTGCCTACTAGCGTTCCTGGGCATACGCAGTCAGCATTGAAGTGATATAGAGCTGCTATGTGCAGATATGAACTTTGAAGAAGACAAAGATTTCCAGGTGGAAATATAGCGCAAATGAGTCAGAGCGCCATCGGAGGTCAAAAGGAGATTGCAGCCCTATTATCCCATGTTCTTAGTCATTCCCTGTATTTACTGAGCACTCAATGTGTCTACACAGCATGCTAGGGGCTTTACAGAGACTACCACAAAATCCCTTTCAGGTCCTATTATGCTCATTTTACAGATGAGAAAACTGAGGCACAGAGATCAAGTAAGTCGCCCCAGGTCACCTACCTGGTGATGGAGGCAAGTGTTAGCCTGAGCTGGCTGACTCCAGAGCCCAGCTCGCCACCTCTAAAGGGTCACAGAAGCTTTGTCCCTGGTGTGCATTGGCTGTAACTGAGGGTCTGTGGCACACTAGTTCCTGCCCCCAGTGCTTCCAGTGCATGAAGGAAAGCGATCGGGTCTCCATCCTCGAAGTTCTGTAGGGAGGGGTGGAGGTGGGAGCTCAGACAAGCACACAAGTTACTATAATGCAGGATGAAACAACAGTGTCATCAAGAAGCAGGACATGCTATGGAGGATGGTTCAGGAAGGCATCTTATAGAAGATGAGTCTTGAAGGATGGGGAGGATATCAACAGATCATTGGAGAGGGATCCAGATAGAGGCTAGAACCAGCGGGGAGAAGGGGGGCAGGTACCAGCCAAGGGAAAGGAGGCTGGGAGGTGAGTCGGGGCCAGCTCATTGAGGGTCCAGCTATCTACCTGGAGGATGCAGCCAATCTGCTAAGCACTGACAGGGACTGGTTTAAATGATCAAGAAGAGCCTGCAGTCCAGATGGTTGAAGCTGAGCCTAGTGGGGCTGAAGCTCTAACTACTAGCTTCATGTCTCTGTTAATTGAGTTCCAAACTTGTCCCTCCTTTCTGAGGTTTCTGTCTTCACTGTCGGTTTCTAACAATCCTCTGCTCTGGCTCCCACATCCCCTAATCACCCCCGCCACCATTATCTCCTAATTTTGATTTGAGAGTTCTCAGTACTCTTCATAGATTTGCAGATGGTTACTAACTTGCTGGGAACCTCCCTGTCCCAGCTCTGTGATCACCCTCTCATTCGCCCTAGCTGCTCCTCCGCGCCCCCAGTAGCACTCAGCCATGGAGCTCCACGTTTTAAATATCACACAAATGGTCCTTCTGGCCTCTCAGCCTATGTAAACATTATTAAAATCCCATTGTCTATAAACTGAGTAGACTCACTCATGAGAATCCACTTAATGTCTTTAGAACGAAGCACAGTTCAAAAGTTCAACCTACAAGGTGTCCGTGGGAAGAGGCTCAAGTCTACCATTCCTGTGGCAGGTCACCCTCCACCTCTGCCCGCACGTGTCCAGTGGTCACGTTCACTGTCTTTGGCACCTTTCTTCCTTCCCAGTGTCACTAGCTGGGGAAGCTGAGGCCACACCTCAGGAATTCGGTACCCCTACTTCTCCTCTCGGTCCTGTGGCTTCTGCTCACTCATGCCTTCCGCTCCCTGTGGTTTAGGGAGATTGTACAACAATCCAAACATTCTCTGAAGGGGGTGACTTGCTTATTCATCTTTGAACCCACTCAGCGTGGTGCCCGACACACAGGAGTTATTCAGTAAGTGTTTATTGACTTGCTTCTTTCCAGTCCACCAGATTTCATGCCCTTGACTCCATTCCCCTGAACTCGTCTGCTTGTCTGACCCACAGGAGTGGACTCGGGCATCCTGGCTCCCATCACTTGGCTTTGTAGGACTTGTTTCCCAACGTAATCATTAGCTTAGCTCCATTCTGAACCTCTTCCCACTTTTCATAGCCCTCTAAAGCTTAAAGCCTACAACTTGATTCTCAAAATAGAGACAGTGGGCTTTAAAATACTTACTGAACTCCAAAGTGCTGTGCAAATGTAGAGAATACAATCAAAATGATGAGCTTTCTGTGAAGGACCATAATGGTTAAGAGTAGAGGTAGGATGCTGGGATAAAGGGACAACTTTAAAACAAACAGACGAGGTAAATGACCATGAATTGAGTTTAGTAATCTTGGGGGAGTAATTCTCTTCTGGCGTAACAAATATTGATGAGATACATCTTGCATATTTTTAGTTGGAAAAAGCAAAATGAATTTCCTTCAGAAGTATATTTATGATTTCATTTCATCTACTTTCAAAAACTATTTGAGAAACATACCATAAGTAAACAGACAGGAAAGGAGAAAGAATTTATCTATTGGCTCCAGCTTTCAAACTCTGTGACCACTTTTCCTCTCTGTCTCTCCATTTATAAAATGGGCGGGGAGGGGAGGGTTGGAACAGATAACCTGTAAAGTCCTTCCTGGCACTGATAGTCTATGGCTTATTGAGAAAACCAAGCCATTCTCTTCGATTCCTTACAGGGCTGAGTTCACTTTCCATGCGAACTCTCTTCCTGGCACACATCTCATTATTTGCCATTCTTTGTTAAGTGTAGTTTTCTCTGACTAGACCATGAGCCCTCCCAGGTCAGCACTGTGTCTTGTCCAGTTTCGTGCCATCCTGACTCAGGGCCTGGCACATAACAGACGCTCAGTGAATGTTGTCAAATGAAGAGGTCCGAGGTGCTGACGACATCTCTGTCCTCAGGTGATTGAAAGGCTGGGCTGATGAATGAAACTGAGCACTCATATACTTAGAAAGGACTTCTACTAGGAGAAAAAGATTTCAAACAGTCTGTCTGAAAACGTTCTTCAGGGGTCCTTTCCCATGTCATCTGCGGCTGTTGAATAAGGTAAAGCTAAAAGGGTGGCACATCTCCATTGGACACAGTATTTTCAGTTTGTATTAGTTTTCTGACTTCTCAATTTAGCTGGTGTCTGGCCATCTCTGATCTCTGACAGAATTTTAACATCATAAGCATCTTCACAGGCTGATGGAGAAAAACCTACCATGTACTCCCAGCCACCCGTTCAGGAGTGCCTGGGGTGTTGTTGGGTGCTTCTTTATCTCATCTGAGCTAAGGTGATGTCAAGACATCATTTCTTAAGTGGAAAACTCAGTCATTCATCCAGATGTTTTGTCTTTGAGGAGTAGAAACCCTGACCTTTGGTAACATAAAGTCCTCATCATGGAGTCCATTAATCTGAAGGCGTCAAAGAATATATAAAATGATGAGACTGTGCAAAGACTGCTGAGCTAGAGGACTGGATTGCATGATTTCCTTCCCATCAGAATGACTGCCATGGTCTTAGCTTGGTCACTGTTTTTTTTTGTTTGTTTTATTTTCTTTTAGGACAGCTTACATTACTGTTAAATTTACCTTCCCTTGTGAAAAATTATTTTCATTAATAGGATCATTCAAATGGGAAACATTGAGAGAGGATGCTGCAGTTGGGCAACAGTTAGCATGACAGCTCATGCATCGGAGTCCTGGGTCTCATCTCCTTCGGTCCTGGAAAGGATCCTTGACAGCACAGGGTCCAAGATCTGTTGGCTGCTGGAGTCCTCGCCAAGGAAGTTCAATTCCTGAACAGATTCAGTGGGCAGAACGTTCTCTGTAAACCTAAGTCAAGAGTCTGGAAAACGGCCGGACAAGTACTACGAATTGCTTGACTGAGCAGATAGAATGAGAAGAAAAAATAAATAAAGAGAAGATGAGGATTGAAGCAATTCGAAAAGTAAAATTCAGAGGTAGAGAAATAGAAAGAGGGGAAATATTTTACTGGTCTAAAATTGAAGAAATGTAGACTTGAGTATATAGGGACTTGTGCCAATGAGTTCAGTCCTCTGGTTATATCAACAGGGGAGCTGAGGCTCAGAGAAGGGTCAGGACTGCCCGAGATCACACAGCTAGTTAAAGACGTACCTGAAATTGGAACCCAGGTCTCCTGGCTCCAGGGCTGGTAACAGGACACCGTAAAGTTAGCCAAACCTTATTTTATTAAGATCATCTATGTTTATTTAATAAAGACAGAGAGTCAGGGAAGACAAAACAATTTAATTAGTTATGATTCACCAATTGGCCTTCAATTCCTTCTCCCTGTTTTTTTCTCTGAAGAGTGTTTATTAAGGTTCAACTGGCCTCCCATTCTCTCTGAAACTTTGAGTCTTGCAAGAGGAAGAAACTCTAATCTTTACTTTGTCTCGAGAGGAACCTATAAAAACACCTACTTGAGGTCTCACCACAGCAGCTCCTCAGAGAGTAAGATCTTATCCAAATCTGCTTTTCTTTTGAAGCCTTTTTTTCCAGTCTTTAAACATAAGACAATTCAAACATTCCTTGGGTAGCATATGCCTCTTTAACTGACTGGGTGGCGGATAATATTTTTGAAGAATTGACTGCTATATTCTTATTCCCCTCCCGTCTCCATCTCCAGCAGACGTATGAACAGCTGAGATTTCCTTCTGCCCCAGGCCCTTCCTCTCTGGTCCAAACAGCTGGGGCCTAATCCCATCACTCACTGCTTTCAGGAAGGGTGTCTCAGACAAATGCAGAGAGCCACGCATCAATTCCTGCATGTCACTAGGGAAAAGCAAGGGACAAAAATGGAAGAGTAACCAGGGTCAGCT
>NW_006785433.1:1508701-1517545 GCF_000442215.2 Lipotes vexillifer | reverse complement strand
AAAGAGTGTTTTCTTGATCCTATAGGACTGGGATGGCCAGAGCAAGTCTTTAAAGTGGGAACACCATGATCAGATTTAGTGTTTAGAATAGACTGTGGTTGCACAGTAGATAGGGGTAGCAGACAGAGTTAGCAGTAGGCAGGCCAATACCAATCTGTTGTAGAGGTAATTGCAGAGGGAGAGGTGCTGATGGCTTGACCTGGGGCAGTTCCAATGAGGATAAAAGGGAGATGGATTCAACAGGAAAAAAAATAGAAGGGAGGATTGGAAGGACCTGGCTATGCTGAGTGTGGAGAGTGCAGGCATCTGTGAGGCCGGGGAGAGGAAATGAGGGAGAGAAGTTGAGGAAAATGAGAATTCTGGCCTGGGGGCTACAGCATATCCAGGGGAATATGGGGGACAGAGGGATGCGGCAGGATGTGGTGCAGGGGTTCGGGGCAGGGTGAGAAGGAATGGCAAGTTCAGCTGTGGCGCATTTAAGGAGTTTGTGGGACATGCAGGTGGACAAGCCCTGTGGGGAGTTGGAAACCCAGGTCTGGGGTCAGGAGGGCCCACAGCCAAACATGAGGACTCACAAACCAGGTGGTGATGGAAGCTAAAGGCAGGAGGTGCCGATGAGTTTATGCCTAAATGAACATCCAACGCCTTAACCATAGGGTCTGCGTCCTATGTGCTGTCACTGTATTAATCTTTCTAAAGCACCACTCAGACCCAATTACCCTACCTCTACTTGCAAATACTCCTACATTTCTTATAAATTCAACTGTCCTTTCTTTTTTCTTTTTTTTTTTGCGGTAAGCGGGCCTCTCACTGTTGTGGCCTCTCCCGTTGCGGAGCACAGGCTCTGGACGCACAGGCTCAGCGGCCATGGCTCACCGGCCCAGCCGCTCCGCGGCATGTGGGATCCTCCCGGACCGGGACACGAACCCGTGTCCCCTGCATCGGCAGGCGGACTCTTCAACCACTGCGCCACCAGGGAAGCCCCCATTGTCTTTTAAATGAGATCACACACCTGGTCTCAGGACTTAATGAAGCTCGGGTTCTTTATGTCTCATCACAGCAAGAATTCAGTGAAAGACAAAATGATAGGTAAGAAGTGGATTTATTTAGAGAGATAACACATTCCATAGACAGAATGTTGTCCATCTCAAAAGGCAAGAACGGCTCTGGGAGAAACACACTCCACAGACAGAGTGTGGGCCATCTCAGAAGGCAAGAGGCCCAGAATACGGGGTGGTTAGTTTTTATGGGCTGGGTAATTTCATATGCTAATGAGTGGGAGGATTATTCCAACAATTTTGAAGAAGGGGTGGGGATTTCCAGGAATTGGGCCACCACCCACTTTTTGGCCTTTTATGGTTGGCCTCAGAACTGTCATGGCACCTGTGGGTGTGTCACTTAGCATATGCTAATATATTACAATCTGTGTATAATGAGGCTCCAGGTCTACTGGAAGTTGAATCTTCCACAGTCTTGGACCTAGTTGGTTCTAACCAGTTTCTGTCACATCCTCAAGGGCTATGTCATTCTTTAAAGGTTATGCCCTGCCCCCTTCCCTCCTGTTTCAAAGGGATTTGGGGTGAGAGAACCAGGCCTGGAGGGACCACTGAGACAGAAGAGGAATCAGCCTCCAGGGATCAGGCAGTCTCTGCTCTGGTGGGCACGGGCGCTGGCAGCCAGAGCAGTTCTGCAGACCACCCCGTCTCCATCCCAGCCAGTCTCCATCCCACCACATTGTGGGTGTCGAGGGGCCCCAGCCGCTGTCCTTCCTGTTGGACCACTGCCATGGACGATCAGGAAGCACTCCTGTCAATGCCCAGAGAGTCTGCATAGTCCCTATCTGGCTTGCCTATGTGGACAACTCCCTTTCCAACTGCGCCAGGATGAAGGGTGGCATCTCAGGTATCCAGAGGACTGCTGGTGAACTTCTCTTCACCACATCTACACTTCTGTGAGATTACATGGAAATAGCTCAAAATGTCCCTCTTGCAGAAAGAGCTATACTCCTGTTACATATACTTTTCTACTGGCATCCGATGATGATCACCCTTGTGTTGTAGATATTTCTTAGTGCTGGATGTCTTCTGTTTGCCTCTCCGTCCACTCTGTTCTCTTCCCCAGAGGCTGGTCAGTGTGGGCTGTAGGGCTTTGGACTTCCTGTTGGGTTCGGCCAATGGGGAGCCTGGCAGGAGATTAGAAGGACGGGAAGAGTGAGGTCAGGGCATTTATTCCCCTAGCTGTGCTTTCAAGGAAGCCCTTCCTGAACTCTTCTCTCCTGAGTTCCTGCAACCTCTCCTTCTTGTTCCTTCCAGTAGGCGTGGGTAGCAATTTCTCTGTTACCAGGCACCTCAGGATATCACACTTATTTCTTGTTTCCCTATGCCCTGCCTATATCTTCATAATCAGTGCCTTCGTTAAGCTTCCTTGAATTATCCTAATTTGGTTGTGACATCTGTTTTCTGCTGGAACACTCCTGCAGATTATGTTTTCCAAAGATGGTTAAAACAACATCTCCCGTTCCGCATGTTCTTCTTATCTTATAATATGACTTTGACAACTCTCCCTTGAGAGGAAATGACACTGTGACGTCTGAACTACTCGTAAAAGACGATACAGCTTCTTTCTGCCTGAGCCTCTTGGGAAACTTACCTTTGGAGCCGAGAGCTGTCATGTAAACAGTTTATCCTAAGGCTGCCATGCTGTGAGGAAACCCAAGCTGGCCCACTCAGAGAGATAACATGGAGAGGCCCTGAAACTATATGAAAAGAGATGCCTGGCCAGCCCCCAGTTGCTTCAGCAAACCCTATCTGGCTGCAACTACAGGAGACACCCCTTCCAGAATCGCCCAGCTGAGCCCTTCCTGAATTCCTGTCCCATACATACTACGAAAGGTACTAAAATGATTGTTGTTTTAAGCTGCTAAAACTGGAGTGAATTTTTAATGCAACAATTGATTACTAGAGCAGACCCTGACGGATATGGTATACAAACAGCTCTCCCTTCTGAGCTGTGAGTTTCCTGTGGTGAAGGGATCATGCCTTATTATCTTCCCTAGAGCTGCTATCACACAACAGTCCATTCATGAATATTTGTGAATGGGTCCAAAAGATCTGACCGATTTGAGTTTTGGTCCTCAAGGAAGATTTGCACATTCTGCTCACTTGGGAAATAAGAAATGGAGACCGTTGCGTTGTTGACCTCATAAAGGCAGACTGTGGGTTCTGCTTCTTTTGCTTACAGATAGGCCTCTTTGAACCCCAGTGACCAGGAGCAGATATACCTCAGATTTAAGGTGTACTTTGAAAATAATATTTGCCTTAAGAAGTAGAATACTAATTGTGCCACAATGAGATCATGGACTTTCCCAAAGACTTATCTAAAGCCCCACACTAAGGGTGGCCTCCCTGTTTTCTCTCCTTTGTGTGTATGTGTGTATTTTGTCAGTTCAAGGCCAGAAAGCAAACGGTCCTAAACTGGGAAATGGAGTTAAATGTGGGGAAAGAGGCCACTGCTTGGATAACATTCCTGAGATGATGGGTTTGAAAAGTGGGAGTGCCAGAAATTTCCTGGAAAGTTTATTTTTGCTGAGTTTTAAGCCTGACTTCAGACCATTAGAGCTCTTGGATAATGCCAGTTTGTTGAAACATGCAGAAAGCCAACCGTCCCTAGAAATGAGGTTCTCTCCTGCCAGCTAGAGTTTTGTGGTCTGGCTCGCCTCTATGCTTGAGTTAAGCCAGACCTTAACTTTTAAAGCAAATTGTCAGGAAAGGTCAGAGGGATGCTGTGCTGCCAGTAGGGCTGATAGGAGTGCATCTAGACCTCCTATCTCTCCCAGGGAGCTTGTGAAAACACAGATTCAGACTCAGGTGGTCTGGAGGAGGGCTGGGACTCTGCTTCTCCATCGACTAGGTTTTGAGAAGCAGCTGTATAGAGGGCGTGGCTGACTACGGGAGGGCCCCATCTGACCCACCTCCATCCCCATCTGACCCACCTCCATCGGGCAGTCCTTCCACTGGGGTTCAAAGTTTTTTTTTTATTTCAAGAATCTTCTAGTAAAACGAAAATGCCCTTGGGTTGGGATGGGGTGCAGAAAGGGTCTCCACCTGAATCTGGGCAGGAAATATGTCATTGCTATTTAAAATAAAATTCATCACAACAACAACTCAATTTATTGAAATTTACCCTTTGCTGGGCTCTGTGCTGAGGGCTTTGTGTGTTGTGTTGACTCACTTAATCCTTGTGATCCCCTGGTGAGGCGGGTCTTAGTGTGCCCTTCTTACACATGAAGAAACTGAGGCACAGAAAAATTAAGTTCCTTGTCCAATTTTCAAACAGCTGGTGCAGAGAACACTGAGATGGGCCGTCAGACCTCAGAGTCCCAGGTCCTGGGCAGGAGGACACGGGAGGCTCCTGTACATAGCAGAAGGGTCAGATCCTGGAGGAGATAGGGGAGAGTGGGATGGGTCAGCATTGCTAACCTCTTAGTATTTCCAGGGATGGCGTGGCTACATATTTGCCTGAGACTGGTATTGTTTTGTCCACGTTAAACCATTCATCCATATTTTTATTTAGCATTTGCTGAACATGCAATGATGTGTTAGACCTTGCACTAGGCATTAGGGTAACACGCTGAATAAGCCACATCCCTGCCTTCAACAAGTGCAGAGTTTCCTCGAGGAGGGTGACCTGCTGCAGTGCCAGGATGACAGAAACAGAAACACACGCAACCACAGGCTGCTAATCTCACTGCCATTTTCACGGCCCTGGAGCAAACTCTTTCAAATGCTGAAGTTACAAAGTCTCTGCCTCCAAACACTTAACCCCCTCAAGGATTTAGCTGGTGCACTGGTGGCATCTCAGTTGACTCCCTTTGCATATTCCCGCCTCTCTGTCTTTGTTTATGCTGCATCCTCCTTCTAAAGAACCTTTTGACCCCTTCTCCCTTGTCTAAATCCTACCCAAGGGACAGGGCACTTCTTCCATGAAAACTGGACAGATCCCCCCAGCAACACACATCATGCGGGCCTACATTCATCTAGGGTGACCAGTTGTCCCAGTTTGCCTGGCCGGGGGTGGGGGGCATGGTAGGGATGGGGAACTAAAGCATTTCCTGGTGGATTGCATTTCTATTGCCACATAACAAATCACCACAAACTTAGCTGCTTAGAACAACACCCATATTAGCTTACAGCTCCATGGGTAGAAGCCCAGGCATAGCATGGCATGGCATGGCTGGGTCCTCTGCTCAGAGTCTCAAAGGCTGAAATTCAGGTGTCCACCAGGCTGAGTTCTCATCTGGAGGCTCTGGGTAAAAACCCATTTTCAAAGCTCATGCAGATTGCTGGAAGAACTCAGGTTCTTGCAGCGCAGGGCTGAGATCACCATTTCCTTGCCAGTCCTCAGCTGGAGGCCACTCAGCTCCTAGAGGTTATTCATATTCCTTGCCATGTGATCCCCTCCGTCTTCAAAGCCTCATTGGATCCTCTTGTAATTCAAATCTTTCTGAATTCATCTCTGACCTCCAGACCTGGATGTAAAGGGCTCCTTTGATAAGGTCAGGCCCATCCAGCTAATCTCCCAATCTTAAAGTCAATTTATTTACACCTGCAAAATCCCCTCATTAGCAATACCTAAATTTAATGTTTGATTGAATAACTGGGTGAGGCTGTGTGTACAGCAGGGGTTTGGAATTTGGGGAGTCCTCCTAGAATTCTGCCTATTACATCTGGGATGAAAGCCTGGGACTGCTGGTCACTCTGTTAGCAAATTTAGCAAGGGCCAGGCATTGGTTATTCATCTCTCTACCTCACTTCTGACCCTACTCCACTGCTCTGTACATGACAGGTTTTTTCTTGGTAAGATGCACTGCTCTGGGTGACAAGGCAGCTGACCTCACTGACATGTAGCATTAGGACAACAGGGCCTAATGGCTGAGACTGTGAGCACCGAGTCAGACAAACCTGGATTCAAACTCTACCTCACCAGCTTTTGTGATCTTTCACTAGACACCTAAACTCTCTGAGTCGCATATATTTTTTTCTTCTATAAAATAGATATTGCTACTGTACAGTCCTAATAATGTTGCTATGAGGATTAAATGACATCATGTACATTAAGCATTGGACTCAAGGCCTGGTGTATGGTAAGTGCCCAATGAAACCAGTTATTATTGGTATTATCATACCAGAGCCAGTTAAATGCTAGCAACCAGATATTGCTTGTGGTGTCTCTGGGCAAGATGCAGAGGGAAGGGCTGACCATTCACAGTCCTCCAGTGCTTAGAAAAATATTAGAAGGAAAACCCAATAGAAAGGTTTTCCTGCAGTGATGTCCTGCCCAGCCTAGGTAACTGAGTTCTACTCTGAAAATTCCTTTGGTAACTTAGTGCAAGAAACACATCTTCCTTCAATTTAAAACTTTTGGGTGGTACAGCAGTACAGATGTTAAATATTTGGTGTGTATGGCTCCAGAGGGTGGGGGTGGGGGGTGGGTCGGTAATTCTGAATCCTTTGAACATCTTAGTGGCCTCTCTGGATGAAAGGTGCATATGTTGAATGTGGCAGTATATGAAATTAAAAGAAAATAATTTTCTGCTCAAACAGCTGTGGGGTCTCTGCAGACCAGAGGGATGTCTCAAAGCAGTTAGTGGACCCTAGGGTACAGGGCCCTTTGGAAAACATCTGGAAACGACACATCTAACTCCAACACAGCCTATCAAGGATAAAGTTGTTTATGGAGGAATTCCTCAGTTTCAGGGCAATTCCTTGCAAAAAAGAAGGCCTTCTAGTGCAAACTTGTGCCACGAAGAAGAGTGTGCTAAAGGGGATTTATTGTTTTAATTAAACTAATTTCAGTTTTGAATGATTCTTTACAAAACAACACACAGACACAAACAAAAGACACGCAGACGGTCCCTTCCCCTCCCCCTACTCCTAAAGCACACAGTTTGGGCTTTAAAGGGGGACTTACTTCCTTTGTCCTGGAGCCAGCAAACCAGGTGGTCACACAATCAGCGAACCAATAACAATGACAGACATTACAATTTTCTACTTCGCTGCCATAAACAAACACTGAGCAACGGGGCAGAGAAGGCCTGGGCCATCGGCAATGCGGATAGAAAAGGAAGACAAACAGTGTTGGGTCCCAAGATTTAGATGAGGCCTCAGGCATCTCCAGAGCTAAAAAAAAAAAAAAGAAAGAAAAGAAAAAAGCCTCCTCCCTTCTTCCTACACAAATGTTCCAAGGAAGGATCCCTTAATACCTAAGCTTAGTGGAGCTTAGCGAACTGTAACAGGCCCAAACAGGGGCCGCTGTGACCTCCGCAATAAATCACTTTCAAGATAGAGATTTGCCTCCCTCTTTGACCCTCCTACACAGCACATAGATTAGATTTAAGGAGTTGAAGTTGAAGGGAAATGTTTTTTAAAAATTGCCTTTTCCACTCTGTTTATTTATGTGGATTGGATTTCCCATGATGAGCATTATTTTTTTAAATCTTCTTAAATCTGTGAGCTGTCCTGTCCTCTTTTTCCATACCCTTTGAGAGGAAGTTCCATCCCCAATGACTCTGATGTAATTTACAGTAGCCTTTTTCAGTGGTTGTCTCTGGACCGGAAGGGACGCTGAGATCATTTAAGTCCAGAGATTACCTAACGTGGCTAGTTATCAGCACCAGCCTGGTGGCTCCGGGACCCGTGCAATCAGACTTAGGGGGTTGGCCCCGAAGGTGTGTTTAAGTGCCCCCGCCCCTTATCCCACCTTTGGTGAATCTGATATGGCTGCTTGGTGGATATATAGCTGGGAACCACAGGACGTGGGAATCTACTCCCACATCATCACCCTCAATGTGTAGATGTAAAACTGAATTCCCGAAAGAGGTCATGGTCTGTTCAAGGTCATCTGATAAGGTAGGCGGGGGGGTCTCCTGAGTCCAAGACAAAGACTGGGACCTTTCGCCCGCAGCTGTATGTGTGCAATTCTGACTGCAGGGCTGAGGAATGGCCCCGCAGTGACAGGGAGTGGCAGCACACTGGTATTACAGGGAAGCTGCCTCTTACGGCAGCCGCATTCACGTCACCAAAACCTCACTTGGAAGAAACTCAGTTCCTTGCCCAACTCGCTCCATCTGGCTCAGCGTCCTCCAGCTCATTTCTCTTGTCTGGTGTGTTTGTCCAAGATTGGTCGTTATAGCTAGATTTGAGATTCACAGTAGCAACGATGTCATTACTGGTGAACTCATTCTTTCCCCTTCCTCCTTCCCCCCCTTGCCTTCCTTCCTCCCTTCCTCTCTCTCTTTCTTTTTCAAAGAAGAGAAAGCAGTTATTTCTTTTAGTCACTAATCCTTAGAATATTTGTCCCCACTGGAACTTCATGAGCATCTATAGAATTTAGCTGAGGCGTTGCGAAGCTGAGTGCAAGCACCGCTTCTGTGCCCAGGAGCTGTCTCCCTCCCTGTCCCTCTAGTCAGGATGCTTGTTGGGAGCATCGGTTGAGGGCAGCTCTGTGCCCTGGATTTAAGAAAAAAGTTTAATCTGGTTCACTCCTCTGTTTGTCACTGTAGTCTGTGCGGCCGGGGGATGCAGTTTTCAGCTCTAACATTCACAGGAAATAGTTTATGTATAATTTAGAAAACCAGTGACCTTAGTATCGTTGCTTCTTTCTCACCTTCTTTTTTTCCCTTCTTCTTTTTCTTTTCTCTCCTTTCTTCCTGTCAGCCTGTCTCTTCCCTTCATGCTCCACTGTTGTCACTTTTCTCTCCCTCCTCCTCTTTCTCATCTCCTACCCTAGAGCTGGCAGCAGCAGAAGGAGGGGGGAGGGGAGGGAGAGAGGAGGGGGGAGGGGAGG